>NC_041393.1:437150283-437210895 GCF_002162155.2 Triticum dicoccoides | reverse complement strand
TCTATTTAATATATATGCATAACGTGTACAATTTGTAGTATCGTGAAATACCAGCAAACAAAAAAGAATTAAATGGAAAATAAAGCCAAATTGAAAACACAAAATTAAAGCAAAAATTAAAAAAAACACCCAAACATTTAGTACCGGTTGGTGTTACCAACCGGTACTAATGTCCTACACGCACACGGGCCTGGCTCGTGCCACGTGTTTGCACTTTAGCGCCGGTTCGTGACGAACCGGTACTAAAGGGGGGCCTTTAGTCCCCACTCTTTAGTGCTGGTTCGCCAACCGGCACTAAAGGTCATCACGAACCGGCACTAAAGCCCGGTTCTGCACTAGTGAGAGGGGAAGAAGGAGGGAGGGGAAGAGCGATGGGTGAGGGAGTGGCAGGGTTAAGTGGGAGAGGGGATCGACGGGTCTCTGGCTTATCCTCTCACCCACGACGCCAACGACGCCGAGGTGGTGTGACGGCAACCGGGCGCGGGCGCGCGCGCTGCTGTCAGACGCACAGTGCGTGTGGGGAGGACGACAGGGAGTGGGGTTGGGCCACTAGCCGGCTGGGCCTATCCAGCTGGGCTAAGGCCTAGGGGGCAGGGGGTTTCCTTTTTCGTTTTTATTTTTGTTTTTCTTTTAAAAACATTTTGTTTTCTTATATCTTTTTAAAACAAAATAGTTATACCAAATATAGAACTTGCTTCTAAAACAGTGCTATAATTTAAGCCACTTCCACAATTAGTTTGAGGTTTAGATTAAGTAGTTTAATAATTTTATAAATTAAAAAGCATTTAATTTATTGCTTTGGCCACTGTTTTAAATACTTTAGGTCATTTAAAAACCATTTAAAATTGTTGGTCACCAGCAATATTAATAAGTTATTACTTACCACATGACGAACATTTTTGTATTCATGTTTGAGCAATCTTGAATTTCACTCATAATTTGAAATTGAATTCAACTCGAACTTGAAAGAGATAGGAGACAATAATGATCAAACACTTGTTTAGCAAAATGACTAACTTAACCCCACGTGTTACTGTAGCATCATTACACAAGGGCATTTCAACTCTCCTCCTCTAAAAGAAATTCTCGTCCCGAGAATTAAGAGGTAGAAGGGAAAAGATCAGGGTATTCAGCACGGAGGATATCCTCGTGGTCCCAAGTGGCTTCATCTTTGTATGATTCGACCATTGCACCTTGAGGAACTTGGTAACCTCCTGGCGGGTTCAACATTCAGCTTCTTCAAGAATACGGATCAGATGCTCTTTGTATGTGAGATCATCTTGAACTTCAAGCAGTTCCAGATCCACTTCACGTTCCGGATCCTTGAAGCGACAACGAAGTTGTGACACGTGGAATATGTCATGCACGTGAGAGAACTGAGGTGGCAACTCCAGTTGATAAGCCACCAGTCCACGACGGGCAAGATAAGCTTGTCGTTGACTCCGAACCGATGAGTGCCTCTCAAAGGAGTGACACGCAGATAAGCTTGTTCATTGGGTTGATAAGTTGAAACCTAGGGTTTCCGCCCATAGTTGATCTTCTAGTGGGACTAGGCTGCCTTGAGATTATCCAGGACAATGTGAACCTGCTCTTCAGCTTGTTTAATAATGTCCGGACCAATGAGCGTCCGTTCCCCAGTTTCTGACCAATTCAGAGGGGTTTGACACTTACGTCCATAGAGTACCTCGAAAGGTGCCATCTTCAAGCTGTCTTGATAGCTGTTGTTATAAGAGAACTCCGCATAAGGGAGATATTCTTCCCATTTCTTGCCGAAAGAGATAACAGAAGCACGCAACATATCTTCAAGGATTTGATTGACTCGCTTGACTTGGCCTTGGGATTGGGGATGATAAAAGTGCTCCAGGTAATATGAGTTCCCATTGCCTCTTGGAAACTATCCTAGAACTTTGAAGTGAAAATACTGTCGTGGTCTGAACTGATCTCCTTCGGAATGCCGTGAAGTGACACAATTCTGGAGATATAAAAGTTTGCTAATTGACTAGCAGTGACAGTCTCCTTGACTGGCAGAAAGTGTGTGACTTTCGAGAATTGGTTGATGACGACAAAGATAACATCGTTACCTTGCTGAGACTTGGGAAGGCCAGTGAAAAAGTCCATTTGGATCTTATCCCACTTCCATTCAGGAATCGAAAGCACTTGTATAAGTCCAGCCGGTTTTTGATGTTTTGCTTTGACGCGATGGCAAACGTCACATTCTTCAAGATACCGAGCAATGTCTTGCTTTAGTTTAGACCACCAGTACTTCTGACGGATGTCTAGATACATCTTAGTATCTCCCGGATGAATAGAGAGGGGGTGTCATGCGCTTCTTTCATCACCTTCCGTGTCATAAGCTCGAACAGGGGAACCACAATGCGATTCCTGAAGTACAAGGTTCCATCTTCATAAAGTGAGAAATATCTGGATTTCTCTAAGGCAAGATCCTTTTTTATCAGATCAACATGAGCATCTTTGGCTTGCACGGACCTAATGGCTCTCAGAAGGGTTGGTTACAAGATAAGGTTATTTGGAGAACCCTGTGGAACTAGTTGAGGTTCAGCTTGCATAGCTCTTCATAAAGGCGGGGTTAAGATTTGTAAACCATGTGATTATTGCCATAATACTTGTAGCTCGGGGCATTAGCCATGACATTAGCCTTGCCAGGTGTATAAGATACACCCAAGTTATAATCCGCTATGGAGTCCATCCATCGCTCCTGACGGAGGATCAAGTCCGGCTGTGTAAACAGATACTTCAGGCTTTGGTGGTTGGGGAAGATCGCAACAATTACCGAGAAGGTAATGTCGCCATAGCTTTAGTGCATAGATAACCGCAGCAAGCTCGAGGTCATGAACTGGGTAGTTTTCTTTGTGAGGGTGCAATTGACGAGAGGCATAAGCAATCACTCTCCTCTCTTGCATTAGGACACAGCCTAATCCTTGATGTGAAGCGTTGCAATAGATGACGAAGTCCTTGCGAGAATCAGGGTGAGGAAGCACCGTGGCAGATATCAGCTTGTCTTTGACTGCCTGGAAACTTTCCTGACATTTGTCGGTCCAATCAAACTTAACACCCTTGTGAAGCAGATTAGTCAGGGCCTTGGCGATCTTGGAGAAGATCTTGATGAAACAGCGGCAATAGCTGGCAAGTCGGAGAGAGCTTCTGACTTGCTTGACAGTCTTCAGAGGGGTCCAGTCCTAAATGGCCCGAACTCCTTCTGGCTTGACAGCAATGCCATCCTTGGAGATCACATGCCCAAGGTAGGTTACTTCAGGTAACCAAAATTCACACTTGGAATAGTTGTCATAAAGTTGATGTTCTCGAACCTTTTCCAGAACAAGTCGAAGATTTTCAGCTTGTTCTTCTTTATCTTTGAATATAGCAGAATATCATCCAGATATACCACAACGAACTTGCCGAGGTATTCCATGAATATGTAGTTCATCAGACGAGAGAATGTAGCTGGAGCATTGGTCAAGCCGAAAGACATGACGATGTACTTGTATGAACCATAGCGAGTAACGAATGTTGTCTTGCGAATATCCTCTTTACGAACACGGATCTAGTGGTAACCCAACCTCAAGTCGAGTTTAGAGAAGACCGACGAACCAGCCAGTTGATCATATAGATCATTGATCCAAGGAAGCGGATATTGACAGGCCGATAATCTTGGACCAAACGATTTGTTCCATCCTTCTTCTTCACAAAGAGAGAAGGTGCTCCCCAAGCAGAAGGAGTTGGATGAATGAAACCACTACAAAGAGATTTGTCGATTTCCTCCTTAAGCTCAAGAAGTTCATGAGGTGACATTTTGTAGGGTCATTTGGCGATAGGAATGGTGCCTGGTTTCAAGTCAATGATGAACTCGACATCTTGAGCAGGAGGTATCCCTGGAAGTTCTTCTGGAAAGACATCTTGGAATTCCCGAATGACTAGAATGTGTTTGATTCCCTCGAGTGGTGACGCGTTCAATGCATTCAAGGAATAAAGATGTGCCTCGGCATTTTGAACCAGACAAGCATGGTAGCTTACTATCTCATCCGATGGGTGAAGGAGATGGATGGTTTTACTCGCGCAAACGATAGAAGCAGTATGATTTTTCAACCAATCCATTCCCAGAATGAGGTCTATATTGGAAGACTTCAACATAATGGGGGAGGCGTGAAATTCCGACCCTTCAATTTCAATGGTGACATTGTGGCTAACCATGTTGGTTTGACATTGGCCCGCGAGGGTATGTACCAATAGCGGAGTGCTCATCTCTTCGTATTTAATACCATGCATGAATGCAAAATCCTGTGACATGAAAGAATGTGATGCTCCTATATCGATATAACAGAAGTAGGTACTGAATTAACAAGGAAAGTACCCATTAGAGTGGCAGGCTGGTCTTGAACTTCATTCAGATCAATGTTGTTAGCGTGGCCACGACCATAAGGTCTGGCATTGTAGTTGCAGGGCTGATTGTTATGGCAAGTTGAAGGCAGAACCAGCTGGTTCCGATTCTGATTGCACTGTCTGGCACGGTGACCTCGACAGCCACACGTGAAGCACAACTCATCATTGGGGTTGGAAACAGGAGCTTGAGTTGGTACAACTCAAAGAGGCTGCCTCGACGGTGGAGGAGGCAGGCGAGGTGTTGCATAGGACTGTCTCGGTGCAGGTGCAGTTGGACGATACATGTTGTGGGGAATCAAAATTCGACGCTTCTGTGCTGACGGTCCCGAAGATGAGCCAGTGTCACGGCTCTGCTTAAGGGATCCCTGATGATCCTGAAGACCAGTCTCAACCTGAATGGCCATTTTCACCAAGGTGGCGAAATCTGCAAAGTCATGCACCAGGAGCGGTAGCTTGATATCATCTTGAAGTCCAGCATAGAACTTTTTCTATCTGCGAGCATAAGTTGCAATGTCTTCTTCAGCATAATGTGACAAGTCCAAAAACTCACGCTGATAAGCATCAACTGTCTTGTTGCCTTGGGTGAGGTTGCGGAACTCATGCTTCTTCCTGTCCATGATTCCTGAGCAATGAAGCGGGCATGAAAGGCATCTTGGAAATCCAGCCAAGTGATGATCGTTCCAGTAGGTAGAGTACGCCTGTAGTTGTCCCACCATTGAGCTAGCAGGGGCCACACTAGTCGACTCCATTTCATATGTGATGTTGTGGAGCTAGTCATCAGCATCAAGGGGCTGAGTTTAGCTGTGGTACATGGTCGGGTTGAGGTGCATGAAGTCCTCCAGAGTTACTGGGGCTGGCTGCTGATTCATATTCGGACGAGGAAACTGAGCCGTCATTTCCTTCCATGAACTGGTGATTCAGCTCAAACTGTTGCATCATTCCGACCATGAATTCGGGCGGTGGTGGACCGTTTCCACCACGGCCACGACCACCTGGGCTAACCATCCTGCTAGATGTAACAGGGGTAGCACTACAAAAAAAAAGACACATCTGTGACATTTTGGGCCGAACGAAATTTTTTCTGTCATGCTTATGACACTTCTATGACGATAATTGTGACAAAACCCGGTATCATCATAGATGTGCCGGGCTCCTACTTCTATGAGAAAAAATCATGACAGAAAATGGGATTTTTGCCCTGGGTGGGCCGAAGACGCATTTGCATGACATTCTTTGGGCTGTCCATGATGGGAAAGACCATGGTAGAAGCGAGGGCAAGGAAAATATCAGGGAGTTCCCGGTTATAGTGGGTGGTCGGGGCCGAGCGATGCACGGAGGGATTACCCATTTATCTTGTACATGTACGCGTGTGGGTGTGAGGCGTTGGCTCTAACTAAATCCGAGCAAGGCGTTCTCGCCTACTGAACCCTAGCGATTGCGCTGGCTACGCGTTACTGAACCCGAGCGATTGATCGATTCCTGGCTGTTAGCTAAACCCGATCGAGCGATTCCTTTGCTACTGCTGCTAACTGAAGCCGATTGACTTGTTGCCTCTTGATGAACAGTGAGAATTATTGGGGGTTGGATGAATAGTTCCTGGTGGGGGTTGGATGAACAGGACCCCATGGGGTAGAGGCCGTTACCGCTGGATGAACAGGACCCCGATCGAGCCGGTTGGGGGTGAATGAATAGGACCCCGTGGAGGGCTGGTTGAGCAGTAGCCGGTGGATGGCTGGATGAATAGTAGCCAGTGGAGGGGTGGTTGAACAGTAGCCGGTGGAGGCTGGATGAACAGGAGCCCGTGGATGAATAGTAGCTGGTGGAGGCAGGAGGGAGAAGTCGTGGATGAACGGTCGCTGGTGGAGGCTGGAGGAGGTCGACGGTGGATGGACAGTAGCCCATGGAGGCTGGAGCGAGGTAGTAGATGATGGATAAACAGTAGCCCGTTGAGTCCCGTTTTGCGGTACACCACACCCCTCCCGATGAATAGGACCCCCGTTTCGACCGTAGGAGGTCGAAGAGAAGTCCGTTTCCTTCGTTTTGCGGTACGCCACACCCCTCCCGATCAACAGGACCCCATTCTGACCGTAGGAGGTCGAAGAGAAGTCCGTTTCCTCTGCTTTGCGATATGCAAGATCCCTCCCAGTGAACAGGATCCCGTTTCGACTATAGGCAGTTGAACAGAAGGTCGTTTCCTCCGCTCTGCGGTACGCCAGGCCTTGTTTCGTCTGTTCCGTCCAAGCGGGTTGGCTCCCGATGAACACAACGCATTCCGTTGCCTCTCGATGAACACGACGATGCAGTTTCTCCTTTCCAACCCATTCGGTTAGCTGCCGATGAATAGGACGCTGTTGCTGCTCTCCACTGCCTCTCCATGTACATGAACCCTGGCCGTATGTATGCGCGAGTAGGCGTTCGATACCCCACCCATATGTATCGTATGTAGCCGTATTTACTTTCTTGCACCCTGGTTGTACGTACGTGTACATGATATTGACGGGATTGCGTGACATGCTACGTCCGTGCTACTACTATGAAATGTGCCCTTCCTTACCCGGCCACGGTTCATCGCTGCAGCGTGCAGACAGACCAATCGACCAGTATGTACGTACACGTTCACGACCAGAATGACAAGGCTACGTACACTTCGACTAGGTGGGTCCTGACTGTCAGGGAGGATAAGAAGGCACGTCCTTGCATGCGAAGTTATTGCTGGTGGGTCCCAGCTGTCAGGGGGAGAAACATTTTTTTGCCGTAATATGGCCGCACTTCCTTGTGTGCGAAGATGTAGCTGGTGGGTCCCAGCAGTCAGGGGGGTAACATTTTTTTCATGAAATACGGTGGCCCGTCCGGTGGGTCCCTGCTGTCAGGTGGAGGAATAATTATTTTACGCGTAATAAGGTTGCACTTCCTTGCTGCAGCCGTGGACCCAGCTGTCAGCCTCTCCACGTACAATACTCTTCTAATGGAAGTCGTTCCTTGACCACATTGACCATGCCGCGCTGAGAGCACCAAAGCGGTGAACGACGGCGAGGCCTAGGAAGGGGACGATGTGGAGCCGGGGAAGACGCGGCAGTGGATGCCCACGCGGAGAGGACTATGAAGTTTGACTGGTTTGGCTGCAGACTGAGGCTGCCGTCGCCGTAGAATAACAGGGGTTGTGGGTGAGTAGAGGGATGGCCTGGCCAGAGGTTGGAGTAGGGTGGGGCGGTGAGGCCTACGCGGCAGCAGAGCCGGCCATGGGAGGTAGGAGCAGGCGGCATGACCGGCGCTCATTTGGGCGGCTGGAGCAAGAAGACCAGAGGCTGAAGAAGCACTATAGTCGTTGGAAGGACATCATACAGTCACTGGAGCTAGAATCGTTCATATTGACTAAGTTGACAAAGCCCTCCGTCCGCATCAAGTTAGTAGGCCCACAAGTCAGCCTCCCACCATGGTGGGTCCCACCTAGCAGGGGGAGTATTCATTTTTTTGTTGACCACGCCGCGCTGAGCGCATCCAAGGTGGTGGATGACGGCGAGGCCCAGGACAACAACGAGCCAGAGATGGGAAGATGTGGGAGTGGAGTCGCAGACGGAGAGGTGTATGAGGGTTAACTGGTTCTGTTGCGGCGTGGTTCGGCAGTCGATGGAGAAGAACAGGAGGTGTGGAGGGGTGGAGGGATGGCCTGGGCGATGGTGGGGTAGCGCTTCAAAGTGAAGCGTGCTAAGCAGAGCTGCTAGCAGCTGGAGGCGGGAGCAGGTGGACCCGGCGACGCTGGAGGAAGAAGACGAGAGATTGAAGATAGATGTCGGTCATTGGATGTAAATCCAATGGCTATCAATGTCAGAATCATTTATTGACTAAGTTGACAACGACCTGTGTTGGCTTCGACCTTTTGGCCCACATTCCAGCCTCCAAAAATGTGGCACATATTCAACCCAATTTTTTTCAAAATTTACAGTCCATTTGATCTTTTATAGAATTACAATCCATTTGTTCGGTTGGGTGAACAAATAATATAGCGTCCGTGCGGCCCATTTTTTTAAAAACTACAGCCCATTTTCACTTTCTTGAAATACACAAATTTGTTGGGCTGGCTAAACAAATAATGTACCGTCTATGCGGCCCATTTATTTTTTCCTAAAAAATTACAGGCCATTTGCACTTTCTCGAAATACAAGCTTTTGCTGGGCTGATTCTAATTATAATGTTGGGTTGGGTGCAGCAATATTATCAAAAAATAATCAGGGGCTGAGTATTTTCTATTAAATATATTTAAATAGTAAGTGCTTTATTATTACATTGGTCCTTAAATGTTACCTAGCTTTTGTACACAATCACCAGGATTTTCATTGCCTTAATGTGAAAAAATCCAGGATTTTATTGTTAATAAATTATTTTTATAAGTTAATAAGACATGGGATATTGTTTCCTTATAGATGTAAGTATCTTTTAAATGTATGATGACAAATAAAAAAATATAAATATATATAATATAGTTAGAAGAGAAACATAAGTTGGACCTGGCGTTCCTATTCTTATATAGAAAAATAGAACAGACCTCTGTGTTTTCTTCAAAAAAATACAGAAGTTGGGCCCGGATGTTTTAGGAAAAATAAAACCTAGGATGGGAGGTCCATAAGCTGGTTGATACATGACAACCCTCAAGAAAATACAAACCGGTATGTCGTGGGCTGTGCATCTTAAAAAAGAAAGCCTAGACGTGACAGCCCACAACCCAGCTGATACTTGCTGGCCCACTGATAATAAATGATACATGCCAGCTCCCCGGCTTTGTTGTAAATTTATCTCCTTTAGTAACTACGTTGAAGCACCTCAAAATAAATAACTATGTTGACAAACCCGTGGGCCCCAGTGTCAGTACAACATTAGAAGGAAGTATTTTTTTCAATGAGGCACTTGCTTGTGTACGGCCATAGACCTGGTGGGTCCCGACTATCCGCCTCTCCACGTACAGTCCTCTCCAGATTCCTCTCATTTTTAGCATGTTCACAACGGTAGACAGCAGCGCCACGGCGAGCGCACAAAGGCAGAGGAAGAGAACGAACCACTGGAGCCGGGGAAGGCATGCTACAGTAATGGTAGATGTTGTGCCTTATCTCTACCGAAACAACTGAACTAGCCCAGTGGCCAAGTGACACTACCCGACCGTTGTTCCCCCGGTTTTGATTCCACCTGATGCAGTGAAAATATCTCCAATTTTTTTCCTCTGCCATTCTTGACATGTGGGTCCCCATTGTCATCTACGCACACCACGTCGAACGCTTGCCAAAACTTCGTCCCTTGTTTTCTCTATTTTTCGCACACTCGACATTATGTGGGCATTTTCAAAATAGCATATCTTTTAGACTGTGCATCATATGAAGATGTGCTATGCATGAATGTTGATTAGCATGATGTTAACTGGCTGGTAGTTCCATTTTCGACCATGAATAAAACTTCCAACATGATGTTATCCCTGTTTGAAAAGGGCGTGTTAATATAAATGCCCCGCCTCTAAAACTTGTTGTTTCTTATGTGAAACTGAAGCTTGCAGTTTCTTCTCTGAGAATCACATTGTCTGCACTTTTATATGAAACTACTTTTTAAGTGTTAAAAATAGATCCCTAGAATTCATAAAATACTTCATATGCTAGTACTGCAAATCTGAAATTCAAATGAGATCCATATCTGAAAGTACTCTCAAAATACAAAACACAAAACACAATTCACAACCTGCAAATACTGACAACCCTAAGCTCCTCCTGCCAATTCACAACCTGCCCGACTATTTTTTGCCTCTACCATTCTTGACATGTTGGTCCCCATTGTCATCTACGCACACCACGTCCAACACTTGCCAAAACTTCGTCCCTGGTTTTCTCTATTTTTCGCACACTCGATATTGTGTGGGCATTTTGAAAATAGCATATCTTTTTGACTGTGCATCATACGAAGATGTGCTATGCATGAATTTTGATCAGCATTATGTTAATTGGCTGGTAGTTCCATTTTCGACCATGAATAAAACTTCCAACATGATGTTATCCATATTTGAAAAGGGCGTGTTAATATAAATGCCCTGCCTCTGAAACTTGAAGTTTCTTATCTGAAACTGAAACTTGCAGTTTCTTCTCTAAGAATCATATTGTCTGCACTTTTATATGAAAATACATTTCTTGGAAGTGCTAAAAAGAGATCTCCAGAATTCATAAAATACTTCATATGGTCAATACTACAAATCTGAAATTCAAAAGACATTCATATCTGAAAGTACTCTCAAATCTGAAAGACAAATATAACCTGCAAATATTGACAACCCTAAGCTCCTCGTTGGACTATTTGGGGGGGGGGTCCCCTCCTATTCCTCGGCAGCAGACAGCTACCTCATGGGACAAGGTGAACGACACGGGAGAGGATGACGGGGAATAGTCGTCGTGCCAACTGTTTTTCTCCTCTTGTAGTTGGGTTAGGTCGAGAAGACTCCACCGGCTCGCTCTACCACGGCACACTCAGAAACGGCACCGTGTAGATGCTCGATCCTTCAATCTTGGGTGGATGCTCCATCTTCGATCTATAGTCCCACCACCGCAGCCTCACGATCGGATCTGGTGAATCTGTTTGCTCCATGGCCCAGAGGAGCAGCTCTATGGACTCCCGCACGACCCCCTGCCGGTGTATCGCCTCCTTTTCGCTTATTTCTAAATATTTGGCCATCGCTTTCGCCATCGCAGCTAATTGCTCCGGGTTGTCAAACCAAGACTGTATCTCCAACATCCTAGCTAGCTTCACAGGGTAGCCGCTTGCGAGCCACACATATCGGTTGTACTCCTCCATCAATCTACTTCTCCGTAGCACCTTCACTCGCTGGCGGTGGTTTTTGAATGGAAGAGGAGAGGAGCGGAGTTGGTTTTGGACTAGAACAGGAGAGGAGCGGCAGTGGTTTTGAAATAGAAGAGGAGAGGGGCGGTGCTAGTTTTCGATTGGAACAGGAGAGGAGCGGCGGTGGTTTAAGAGGAGAGGAGCGGCGCTGGTCTTGGAAGTATTTTTTTGTTTTGCGTATTTTGGGTCAAAGTTTGACCACGTACTGTATTTGAAGCAAAATGTGAATGCATGTCACCAAAAAGTGTATCGTTTGGTTCGTATCTGAATGTACTTTCCAATTCTATTATTTTTGCAACGTATAACATGGATACAAAATTATATTATTGGAGAGCGGCGTGCCAGACCAACCGACCGTCTGGGGTGCGACGCGAACGCGACGGGCGTGTTGTATAAATGTGTACCGATGTTTTCTTAAGGCTTTTCTCCATGGCACAATCCATGGATACAAAATTATATTTAAAAGTCGAGGACGGGGCTTTTCCCGCGCGGTAGGCACGGCAATTCTGCCTAGTCGGTTTGACAGATAGGCGAGAAGATGAGGGAGTAGGGTGCTACAAATGTAGGGCTGTGTGATTTGGCGGTGAGTTACTGCTGGACAGGTGGGACCCTGTGATTTGACTTGTCATTATCATTTTAACTGCGGTGCTACAACCGGCGTGAGTCTCCCAATTCCTGACCACCTCCATGGTATACATGTGCCAAGTACTGTATACTCTTCCTGGCAAACGCAATAAATACTACTCCCTATCTCTCAGTTTACAAGGCGTGCACGTACCCCAAGGTCGTCAATTTGACCAACCTAATAGAGGTCATATACAGTATTACAAAAACATACCATTATAAACTTCAGACGTTCTATTTTCAAAAGGTATAAATTTTGTGTTATATAGTTTATATTACGGTGATAAAATTGACAACCTATGTATACGCGCAGGACCTGTAAACTTAAACGGAGGGAGTATGAAGAAAGAGATAGAGCAAAGTAAAAAAAACTACTGTTATAGCCAACCTTACAGCTAACCTTGTTGTATGAGTGACTAAGTGATGACTATGTATGACATGCCAACATCAGATAGACTAATGCACCTGGACGGAGGAAGTAGTTTCATGCATGTGAAGTAGGCAAAAAAAATGCTCATTTATAGCCATCTAAAATCTCCAAGGGTGCGACCGCACGAGCGAGGCGACGGTCGTGGTAGGCGTGACCATGATACAGGCTACTGATAGCCCTTGGATCTGAGATCGAATGGTCGCATGCTAAGTTGCTGAAAATTTGCAGAATAACCCTCCAGGATAGAATATTCACCCATGAGTCTAGAATCATGCCATACAACCGTTCGATCTCAAATCCAAGGGCTCTCGGAAGCCCGTATCATGGGAGCATGGAAAGCCCTGCCGTCCGCACGCCCCACTCAGCATTTTTACAATCAGAAAACCGCTAGCAATTCACTCCTACTCTTGGTCGGCCATCCTTTAACATTACGACAGTTCGCTCCTAGTCGTCTTGTCCTTTCACATTATAGCAGTTCCACTAATCCTAACCCTCCTCCCAAATCCATGGCCTCCCAAATATCCATGATCGATGGTGAATAGAAGGTTAGAACCATCACTAGTGATGAGTTCGACATCATCTACACCCGTTCTTTTGGGACCGTGAAAGGATGCCTTGCTCGCTTCAGACGCATGTTCGAAAACTCAAAGGCAGAGTGGGTCGCTGGGCTAGGTGTTGAGTACACCATAGTCCTGGACAAAGAGAAGAATCTAAAGGAGGAAGAGAAGAAGAAGCCCGCCGTGATCCAGGTTTGCCTGCATAACTTGTGCTTGGTCTACCACATATGCCATGCCGACATTGAGTGCGAGGAATTTAAGAACTTCCTCGGGGCGGTATAGTCAAATTTGTTACTGTAGACTTTACAAATGACAAAGAAGTCCTGGGTCGGATAAGCCTCGTTGTAGGCGAGCCCTTCGACCTCCAGAGGAATGTTTTGGTGTCCTCCCGTCAGCCTTCAATGTTGACCCTTGTAGGAGCCATGGTTCATCTTTCGTACGGTAAACTGAAGAAACCTCCGCCCAAGTTTCATCTTCATGCATGGCAATGGAATGTACTAGATATAGACCACATCCACTATGCTTCGATGGATGCCTATCTTTGTTTCAATATCTACAATGGTTGGATGAAGAGCAAGAGCCAAGTGTGGGATTCTCACAAAGAAGTATCGGCCAAGAGGAAGAGGGACAAGGACGAAGTCGAGCACGTGGACGAGGAGTCCGAGTAAGGTGGCAGTGTCGTTGCTCATGGTGGTTGTAGTGCAGTGTCTACCGGATTGGTTGCTTAGTTTAATTTCAAGGTGCTTCCTTTTATTTGAGGGGTGTGTTGTGGTGAGCCCCCAGCAGAACTATGTTATGTTCCTTCTCGTTACTTTAACTCTTCAGTACATCTGAGACTAGTATTTTATATATTTCATATTGTAGTTAGTAGTACTACCACTCGTTTCTTCACATTATATACGTACAATATATATGCCAACATCATATAGCCAGCAGTTTAGTTGTCAAAGAATTTCAGGTTGCTTAGTTTTATTTGAGGGGTGTGTTGTGCTGGACACCATTATTGTGACTCAAATCTATTTTTCCATGTTATAATTACATAAATACATATGGACCAACATGCCAGCTCTCCCTCTATCTCACTACAGTACAATAAAGTGTGGGGCCTACTTGATCCTAACAGCATTCTTATTTTCCTGTAAAATTATTCGCTTGGTTACTACTGACAAGCGGGGACACACTTTTCATTGTGAGATAGAGAGAATCGACATGTGGGTCTAGGCACGGGTTTGACGTGAAAATAACTATTTCTAATGGCATTTTTGAGCAAACATCTAACGGAACGATGGAATTTTTGAGATATCTAATTGCATTTTTTGAGCAAGCATCTCACAGATCGATGGCATTTTTTAGTAGTTGTAACTTCTAATAGCAAAACTGAGTAGTGAGACACAACTAGTGGCATAAATAACAAAAACTCAAGAATAAAATAGGTATGCTAATTTCTTTAATATAATTTAGCACCCCATCTAAGCACATACTAGCTTTTTTAATAGTACTGTATGCATAATTTGACGACGAGCGCTCTTTATATGTACCACCTTTTTTCTTTAATTTCATCTTGTTAGTTTTGCTCCATGGCGCAATCCATTGATACTACTACTGTACAAAAGTATACATTTAAAAGGCTAGAGGGCGGGGTAGTCTCGCTTGGTCGGTTTCATGAGAGGCGAGGGCCTTTGTGATTTGACGGCTCATTACTGCTGGAAGGCGGGGCCTTGTGATTTGACTGCTCGTATAAATGTTGCCGACAACCTGGGGAAGAGCAAACAACCATGCGGAATACTCAAGTTTTCCACTGGAGTACTAGTACGATGGAGGACCATGAAACACGACAGCCCAGTGCGATATGGCGATAAAAAATTATCTAATTTTCTAGTCATTGATCCCACGGCGCGGCTCATCATTAGCATTGTTCTATTCATGCCTCGCAGAGAACGTGACACATGCGGTGAAACACCTGTAAAAAAAGAAGAAACACATGAGCAAAAGAAGAAGGATGATTATCCTCCCCAAAAAAGAAGGAAGACGCACACACAAAGTCTGGGATGCTGCTCTCTACTACATGAAGGGTTGTTGGCCACAGAGTCGTAACTGCTTCTCATCGCCTCCACGACCTCCATCTGCTCGCGCATCTCCTCCGCCATCTTCTTCATTCTATTCATGATGCGCGATTTCTCGATGCGAGCCTTCATCATCTCTTCCACGGCCACATTACGTACCTTGACAGCAGCCGGGTGCTTGATGCGGAGCTTCGCCAACTCCTCCTTCTATGCCCTGACGAGGGCGTGCAACATCTTTAGGGAGGAACTACTCTTCTCATGCAGCATATTCTAGCTGGCGTTCTCCTCCTTCACGAGGTCGATCTCGTGGTGGAGCTTCGCATTGTCCTCCTGAAGTTGCAGGGTTTCGCTGTTTGCCTTCTTCTCCGAGGCAATGCTCTTCTTCAGCAACATCACCAAGCCGGCGGTCAACTACCCCTGCTCATTGAGCTCAACGGGCATGTCGTTGAGGCTCTCCTTCAGTAGCTCCACCAAGCCGTCTATGAACTCCTTCTGGTTATTGAGCCAATCGGGCATGTCGTTGAGGGGTAACGACTCCAGCGCCGCCAGCTCGGCATCTTCGCCTTCATGGCTAGGGCGCTCCTGGGAGCCCTCGCCTGCCTGCAAGAGATCTTTTGAGGTCTCTGCGAGGCGGTGAGCCCTCTCTTTCTTTTCTGCGGCCTTGGTCGCCACTGCCTTTTTACGAGTAGTAGTCGACCTAGAGCTCTGCACACCGGCCATGGCAAGGATGGAGGAACAAGAAAGACTTAATGATGAGGAGGAATGTAGAGTAATTTTCGGCTAGGTAGTTCCCCTTTTTATAACCTAGTACTAGCACTAGTACTAAAACCTACATTGTGGGAACACGTTCAGGTTTGATACGTACTACTACCTGTGTCCATTGTAATCTGTGCCAAAGTTTAACCATAAATTTAACTAACAAAATATTCATGCATGTCATAAAAAAATATCATTAAAAATTATGTTCAAATACGAATCCAACGATAAAATTTTATTAACATGCACTAACATTTCATCAGTTAAATCATTGGTAAAAAATAGCATAAATTACAAAGAGGACTAATAAACCAGGACGAAGTTAGTAGGTGTGAGCAGGTTTGCACTTAATTATAGCATGGTAGTACTACTTTGGAATGTGATGGGAACAAGCTAAAGATTAATTGATAGTTTTCGTTTCAAGGCCCGAAATGGCTCCCGATGAGTCTAGTGGAACATAAATTTCAAGTACTACTGCTCAAATGCGGTCGCACAAGTTAGTGATGTAACTGGTCATACATGTCAGACCGAGCTGATGCGTGTCCCTTCGGTGAGACGCGAGTCCGACCGACCGTCTGTTGGTGCGACCGACCGTAAGTATTACGTGATGGAGACTTCTGGTTGTGGCTTCGGGTGATTGTCACGACCAAGCATTCAAAAACTAGTGATAAATCAATTACCATCTTTTTCCAAATGACCAAGTATTTTCACAAGAATACAATACATATAGATGGAGTGATTGTAGGTTGCAAACCGACATGGCGTTGCAAGTTCACTGCAGCAGCAACCGAGTAGGTCACTGCATCACTAGCGGGAAGGAGGGCAGCTCACCTCGCCTATGATGCATGCCCATCGGTACCGCCATAGCTGGTCCTGAGATTTGGCTTCTCCTACCCCCCATTTGAATAGTTGCACCAGCTGCTCATGTCATTCCGCAGGCATGCACATTCTTTCCTACACAGTCGACTCCGTGAATATGATCTCTGCCATTAGCCCCAGCTTGAAATCAACGTGCTGCTGCCAGGTGCTGACATCCCTCAGCATCTCTCCCCTGATATCGACTTGCGCATCCGCCTTGTGCTTCGCCAGGCGCGGCTCCTTTGAACTTGTCTCCAATCGTTGTGATGCTTCCTCGATCTGATTTGCCCTGGCTACCCCCCACCTGAAATGCAGTCCTGGCATGTCCTCTGGCGCCACCGACCTGTGATTCCAGAGCAATGGATCCCCTATAAAACACATGTGGGTTTTGCTCAAACGCGGCAATGTTGCGGGCCACAGCGAGTGGGCAGCCCGCGGGATCCTGGGATCTAAGGGATTATCCATGGCGGGATCCTCTATGGCGGGATCCGATGGGCAAGGCGGGGAGGCAAGCATAGGCGCTGGGAGAGCCCTACGAGGCTAAGATAAAGATAGTACTACTCCACTCCATCCATATTTAAATACTCCCTCCGTTTCTTTTCAGTCCGCATATAAGATTTGGTCAAAGTCAAACTTTGTAAAGTTTGACTAATTTTATAGAAAAAATATTAACATCTCCAATACTAAAATTATATGTTATGAAAATTAATTTGATCATGCATTTAATACTATTGATTTCATAGTGTGGATGTTGATATCTTTTCCTGCAAATCTAGTCAAATTATACAAAGTTTGACTATGACCAAATCTTATATGCAAACTAAAAAGAATTGGAGGGAGTAGTACAAAGGCCATCAATAGTAACCCAGGCAAAAATTGATCATCCTACCCGAGTCCTGGTTTATTGGCCCCCTTTTATTTTATGCCATTTTTTGACCAAAAAATTAACTAACAAAATTCAAGCACTATAGCCAAAGTTTCTGTTTTTGCACTGCACAAACCAAACAAGCAATCTAATCATCCTAAAGGCAAATCTTGGCACATTACGTTTATAGTACAAAGGATTTGTACAAGGGGATAATTATTTTTGTTGAAAAGTTTATGTAATCAAGGTTCACAAAGTTTCCATGGGCATGAACAAACTTCAAGGCTAGCTCCCACTTTAACAATGCTTGTCTTTCTCACTTCCGCTTTTCTTTTTGTAAAGTTTTAGCTTCCCCTATATATTTTTTGGGTTTTATAAACTTTTAAAAGCACACAACAGAAAAAATGACTCTCTAAAACTTCCGGGTTGTCTCCCTGACAGCGCTTTCTTTGAAGCCATTAAGCTAGGCATATAGTGCTCAAGTAATGGATCCACCCGGATCCCAAGGTATATCAAAGCCAATTTTAATTAACAATGATTTGTGATTTAGCAGTGAGCACAAAGTAACATATATCATGCACAAACGAAGTCTAACTCTCTTCATATGCATCGTCATGTCATAAAAGAACAATTCAGGCACACAAAGTAAAGGCCAATGCACAGTATAAATAGTTTCTTGGAATTTTATCATACTGGAAACATAGAGAGGCGGAGATGTATTCCTCTCTCATAATAATTGCAAGTAGAAGCAAGCACATGCATATTATATTTATCAAAATCATCATGTGCAAGTAGAACGCAACCCATCAATATAGTCCTTAATAAGCGCAAACTTCTCCGATATAGTGTAGTTGGGAGAATTAAAAAAGATAATAGGACTATCATGCATGGGTGCAATAGCAACAATTTGATTCTTAACATAAGGAACTATAGCAATTTCATCTCCATAAGCATAATTCATAATGGCATTATGGGCACAAGCATAGCAAGCATCAAGTTCATCAAAAAGGGATATTTCAAATGAATCCAAGGGATCATAGCAATCACCATAGCAATCATCCTTCGGTAAGCACAAAGGGAAATTAAACAATGTATGAGTTGAAGAGTTACTCTCATTAGAAGGGCACGGGTAGCTAATCTGCTCTTCCTCCTTTTGTTATTCGCTCTCTTCGTTGTCTTTTTCATCTAATGGGCTCACAGTGTCATCTATTTCTTCTTCCATAGATTCTTGCAAAGTATTAGTCTCTTCTTGGACAATGGAGACTTTCTCAATAAAATGCATCAATATTGGAATTATATTCATAGTTATCATATCAATATTTAAGTTAAGCATAATTTTTAGGTCTGTAAACATCATCATCATCATAATTTTCACACTTTTCAAACAAAGATTCAATTTCGTAAGCACCCTTAAAAGCAATGAAATAATCATATATACCATTAGCATAAGAATCCAAAGTTTTATTATCATTAAATTTTACATGAAAAGGGATGGTTTGGAACCTTCATCCTAGCACTATTGGCCATTGGATATCATCTACAATGCATCAGATTTTGCCACATGTACAATCTAGAAGACTCCATGGTTGAACTTAAGCATAATGCACAAACCTCAAAACACAAGCACTTCTCCTTTGTTCTAGAATCTTCTGTATCATAATTGGCCAAAAAAATTGTACATGAATTGTCATCATTTGTTTTACTTTATGCTTTACAACACACAATTTCATGAATCTTCAAATATATTAGCTTTTTTATAAAAACTAATTGATTTTGAATGAGATGAACTATAAGAATTAAACGAACATCTACATCATGCATATATATGACTCAAAGCTTACATGCTATAATGTGGTATTTATTTATAATTTGTTTGCCAAATCTCATGTGTGCAATGCACGTGTACCTTACTAGTCTAAATGGTGCTTGTGTGTGTGTTGTGCGTGTTAAACACATTGTACGTAGTATCATACATGGTTTAGATTCCGAACATCGAGCTAGAGGATACATGCACTATGATTTGAATTCAACATAAAATGGATACATATATTTGAATTTAAGATCGTATGTAAATGTAGTTCGTATTTATATAGGAATTTACTACTCCTATATTCATGTCATGTGTTGTGAAGATAATATTTAGATGATTGTATAACTAACCCGAGTACAATCCCATTCAAACAGGGAAAATGTACTCAAATTTAGTCCATATGCTAGACACCATGAATTGTTTTTTTATTGTTGAGGGAAGTGTAAATTGTTTTGGTATTGTACACCTTATGTTTGTTGTCCCAATTTTTTAGTTTTTTTGTTGTATTTGAATGCATTTTTGGTAATATAGTAAAACAGGACATGGCTCTCTCTAGTGATGAGCTGCGAATTGTATTTTTTTGTACATGTTAAGCTTGTTCTCCCAAAATTTCAAGTCGTGCCTTGTTATGCCGAAATTTCAAGCTAGCATCTCTATCTATCGTGCTACGAAACTCCCACCTCTTCAACCCACACCTTGTTACTCCCGAAATATTTAAGATATATCTTTGTCTTGTTGTGCTCCAGAAACTCCCTCAATCTCAACCCGTTGCTATCCCAAAATTACAACGTGTGCGAAAACTCCCACCTCCTGCGAAATCCCAACACGCGAAATGCTTGTGATACCCCTAAACCAAAAGAACCGCCTAGCTCAAATAGGTGGGGGTACTTTCATAACTTACCCCACATTTCGGACAAGAGCGTCCCTAAGCCATGGTTCCCCCTCCCATCCCATCCGTCGGCCCATTCGTACACCGAGGCCGCGAAAACCCGTGAAGCCCCACACCCTCCTCCGTCCGCCACCCAGCCGGAGCCTCTTCCCCGATGACGTCGTCCACAACAACACCCCGACGTCCCTCATCCACCACACTGGATGAGGATCCATCGTCGATCTCGTCGTCCCGCTAGTTCAGCCACCCCGTCCTCCACCTCCAAGGAGCTGCCCCGATGTTCCCCTCATCTTTCGCGCCACCTCCATTCCCACACTGCCTTCTTAACCTGCACCACCGGAAGAGCAGCTTCATTACCGATTCCTCGGATGAAGCTGAGGCCTAATCAGCGTCACCAAAGAGGTTCTACACTAATCGCTGCATTTTCTTCTTGATTCGATCTCACGGTGCAGCCGGCGCTCGGTCCTGAGCCGACATGGCGCGACTCCATCCACGGCAACGTCGCCGGCCACTTCCTCCATGGCGTCGCTCCCTCGGCGGCGACGTCCACATTAGTAGGAGCTGATGCTACTTTGGCTCTTACTCGCGCTATTGATCTGCTCTTGCTCTCGATCCACTGCCCGGTCTGCTCTTGGTCTTGCTGCTGCTCTCGCTCTTGCTCTTGCTTGCGATGCTGCTCTACTCTTGCGCGTGCTGCTGCTACATGAGCAGCAGATCCTGCTCTCCCTCGAGCCCCTGCAGATGCTACCCGAGATGCTGCTACACGAACAGCTGCCCCGGCTCTCGCACACGCTGCTGCTCTGGGCACTACTATTGCTACTGCTTTTCTGCTACAAGTGCATTCAGTTTCGATAGTAAATTTCAGTTTCGACAGCAAAATTCAGTTTTAGTATAATTCAGTTTCGACGGTTAAATTCAGTTTCAACAGTTAAGTTCAAAGATGAGCGGCTGACGTATTTTACATCTAGCACTTTGTGGTTATGTATTTTACGTCATCTATTGGAGATGCTATTAGAATTCCACTCACGTTAACGTTGTCTCTCTTTTACTGCTTCAGCCTCGCCGTCATACAACTCACCGGACGACGAAACCCTCCATCACATCGGAGAAATACCCCGGGCTCCATCTCCAGACGCCTAAGATCTTCTTCCCCTCCTCCGACAGCAAAATCAATCAGAGCATCCTCACCGACCAACCCAATCACGCTGGGATCGACATGGCTTCGCGAAATAGGTTGTATACTTGTTGCATCGCTTTTTTACTCTACGTGTTATATATAATGTCCACTGCGCACATGTAGTAACGTGAAATATTATTAGTTTCTCCCACTATATGACAAGCAGTGAGGTACTAGGTAACTTAGCTATCCGTGATGGACTCTCTTGAACGCCGTCATTATTTATCTATGCGCATTTGAGTTGTGCATTTATAGATGGGCCTGGGAGTTGAGCTAGTAGGGCAGTGGCCTGGGTCCAAAGTAGTATAAGTAGCAAAAAACATTTTTTGAGTGTAGGCTTTTCTCTGCTCAAGCCTGCCTACTAGAATCGCCACTGCTTGAAAGGAAAACTGAAGGAAAACATAGGAATTAGAAAGTTTCATATGGTACTACTATTCATGCATTTGGTTCAAATGAATGGAGCAAAGGAAAACTGTAGGATTTGTTCCTTTAGTGTCTCCTTGAAAGAAAAATCGTAGGAATTTTAATATCCACTTGTCCTCCTTTTCAAATTCCTATTCATGAAGTATAAGACTAAGAGATAGTAGCATAATAGCATTATAGTCGTACATTTTCTTGTGGTTTGACTTAATCTCACCATGCTTCTTTGCATCTTGTGATATTCCAATTCTTGTGAACCAAACACCCAAATTGGCAGAAATCATGTGTTCTTAAATTCTTTGTTTTGCACGTGCATTCATATCCTATTCCCGTATATTTCCTATCCATGCATTGTTAGAATCCTCAAATTCAAACAAGCCCTTACACGTTTACTTTTGTTACAGATATGTGTCAAAGAAAACCTTGTGTAGTTTGTCCCACTGCTGCTGCACTCTGTTCCGCCCCAGCTCAGCTGCTCCAACGATGAAAGGGTTCACCATAGCAGGGATCCACCCTCCAGACTGTCTTTTGTCGCCCTAGATCTTCTTCCCCGCCGCCAGCAGCCATGACAACTACATTACCATCATCAACCGAGCAGATGACATCGAGGACTACACGGGTCCGCAAGAGAGGTCACACTCTTTCGTGTCTGCTTATGCTATGCATCGCTTAATATTACATGCTACTTTATCATCCTGTTCACTGATTAGACTCTAAGTCAGCTCCAAACTAATGCTCAAACTTGAGTTTTTAAAGGGTTGTGGGGTACATATCGGGGCCATAATCAATAGTATCTATCTACTATCTGGTTAATCTCTGGTGTCTACTGTGAGTTTCATGTTGGGTGGGCAACAAACAGTAAAGAATCCATTATCTGTATTTTTTAACTAAAGCCATTATTTGCCTGCTATCATTGGTTTTGGGTCTATCCACACGTTGCTACCATCACTCTGGATTTCTGCATGCACTCCTTACATAATCTCAGTATGTTTTATTCCTATGAATGTCAGTTATTGTACAGAAGGAACTGAACATGTAGTAGATCAAAGGAGACGAGCCTTGCGTGGCAATAAAATTTGATGCAGACGTCGCTCCATGGTGGGCGCAAAGGCAGCCCCCCTCCACCCATTTCGGATTGTAATCAAGAGGAAGATAACTATTCTGAGGGGGATTCAGAAGGAGAAGACCACTCCTATTTACCCCCTGAGGTCTTCGCTCTAACTTGGCATGCTGATGTTGGTAATATCATGCATATGGAGTCTTGCATTGCTTAATTTATACATCAAATATGTCATCTGGTTAGTTTAGACATGCTTTGTGTGAATGCCATATGTTTAGTTTCTTTATCATATATGTGAATCATGCAATGCCATCTTGATTAGCAAGGCATCATATATGTGAATTTTGCAATGCCACTCTGGTTAGCCAGTCATCTTATATGTGAATTATCTCATGCCATAATTTTTTTATTATGTATTAAATTTGTCAACAATTTTAGTACATTCAATTACTCTTCATGTGCATCAGCCATTCGACACGGTCATGGAAAATCTGGAGTGGAAACAAGGTCTTTAGAGCAGATAATGCTATCTGACTAAGCGCATGTCTTGTTGGTTACGGAAAACTCCTCAGAGGAGGATTCAAGGATAGATGACCAGTCCTATTTCCCCCCTGAGGTGCATGCTCTAACTTGGTAGGGTTATATTGCTCATATTGTGCAAATGGTGTCTTGCATTGGAATGTCATTTGCTTAGTTTAGACATGCTTTGTGCGAATGCCACCTCTTCAGTGTCTAGTTACCATGTATGTGAATTTTGCAATGCCATCTTATTGCAAGACATTATATATGTGAATTATGCAATGCTATCTTGTGGCAAGGCATTATGTATGTGCATTACGCAATGCCATGATGTTTAGCCAAGCATCTTATATGTGAATTATATCATGCCATCCTTTTTTGTATTACTCATTGCATCTGTGAACAACGGTTATATATTATACTGCTCTTCCTGTGCATCATCCATTTGAAGGGGTGATGGAAGTATCTGGAGTGAAAACAAGGTCTTCAGACTAGACAATCCTACCTGCTGAAGCGGATATCTTGCTGGTTACAGATAGCTCCTTAGAGGAGGAATCAGAGGCAGATGACCAGTCCTATTACCCCTCTGAGGTGTATGCTCAAACTTGGCAGGGTTATATTACTCATATCATGCATATGTTGCCTTGCAATTCTTAGTTTTTGCATCATATACACAATATTGAATGCCATCTCCTTAGTTAACACATCATATATGCGATTGCACTCTGCTCACTTCCTTAGTATATAAATCATATATTTGAATTATGTCATGCCATGATGTTTACATAGACAGCATGTATCTGAATTATGGCATGCCAACCCATTTCCTAAAGACATAATATAGCTATATCATCTCATCCTGTTTACATAGTCATCATATTTCAAATTATGGCATTCTATTCTTGAATTATATCGTGCCATCATGTTTCCATCGACGGCATGTTTGTGATTTATGGCATGCCAACCACTTTAATAGACACATTGTATAGTTATATCATGTCATCCTGTTTACATAGTCATCATATTTTGAACTATGTCATTCTATCTTGTTTAGTTAGACATCATACATGTGAAATTGTGTCATGCTATCCTGTTTAATTAGCCATCATATATGTGAAATTATGTCATGCTATTCTGTTTGGTTTGAAAACATAAATGTGAATTTTTTCATGCCCTGTTTTCTTACCTACTATCCATTGCACGTGTCTATCTTACAATGTCTGTACATTCAATTACTTTTCTTGTTTATCAGCCATTTGAATTGGGGGTGATGGCAGTATATGTGGGAGTAAAAACACGGTCTTCAGAAAAGATAATGCTACCTGTCGATGCAGATAGAACCACGGTTGTACTTGCCCAACAACCATCCCCACCACACATAATCTAGACTCACGCAGATTGTACCCCTACACAGCTAGACAGAGAACTAGCTACACCCCTTCTAACCCCAACCCCAGCAGATAGTAACCCAGTTCCGGTTGACACAGCACCGTCTCCACCACAGAGCACCCAAAGATGAGCAGTCGGTAAGGAAACTACAGTGCCCAAAGCACGAGGACAACCACCCCGAACCCCAAGTCAATGCTTCAAGCAGAAGAAGAATTGTTCTCAGGTCAGGTTCCGTAGCTATGGTTCATACTCATTTGCTCTTGCATCACTATATTTACTCATACCAACTAATTTCAAATTTGAAGGATGCAAATGAAACTCCAGTGGCGCAACAGGTATATTTTTAAACCTGTTTCTTTAACGTGTTTACTGTTGTAACTTGCTCTATGTTGATTTCAGTTTCAATTGAATAAACAATTATGTTCTCATGCCATGCACATTACAAGTGCTATTATTGTTGTGTAGTTTCCCACACTTATATTCTGTCTATGCTGCTTTGTCTTAAATACATATGATTTGAACTATCTCTATCTTGATTTGGCAACATAAACTAGAATTATATAGACCATACAGTGACCATACTACATAGATATATGTTTGTTTCATGATGTTATCCTGCCCACCTTACTACTAAACTGGTTTACCACAATGAGTTTCATATACAACATGGCAAACCTGTGATGTGTCTGTTTGTTTCTCTTTTAGAATGCGGATAAAATATTGGAGAAGAGTATCGCGTTATGCAATGGTAAAGGAAGTAATGCAGATAAGGTTCAAGATAGTGAGACATCCCTGTTGCTCTCCAAGAAAGCTGATAAAAACTATATTGAAGACACTGAGACAACCCCACAGTCCTTTCTTGATGTAGTTTCGAGTTACTTGGCCACTACTGCTGGCACCAGCTCTTCGAACTCGCTGCCTGAATTAGTTGGGGTTCTTGATCTTAACTACAAGTTGAAATACATCGATCAGATGTCCTGCGATAGGAAGCCAAAGGACTGAGGAAGTCCCTGCAGAATTCAGACGCATACTTTCTGGTGCAAAAGCTAGTGCTGGAGGATTTAAGCACCAAACAAGACAAAGTTAATAAGCTTGCTAAGTGTCTTGCCAACATTATGGGCACCCATGATATTGCTTCTTGAGATCTTCTGAAGTGGTTTCAGTTCTGGACTTGTTTTGCTGCGGCGTTTATTTGCACTGGTCGCTAACTTTGACAACCAGTGTATATGATATGCTACTTTGTTCCCTATATTTGCACTGGTGGCAAACTTTGATGCCAAGTGGATGTAATATGTGTAATAGCCTAACGTAAGTTGCTTGCTTATTTATTTCCTTGTTGTCTTGTTTATTTGTTTGCTTGCAGTCAGTGCAGTTCTTTTTCCGCGGTTTGCTAGTAGCTGCAATAACCTATTTTTTAAAATGAGGCCACAATAACCATGGGCTACATATTTACTATAGTGACCATGGGCCTCCTACGGGCCGTAGAAACAAGGGGCCTTCTACGGGCCATAGAAACAACGGGCCTTATACGAGGCATGGCATCAATGAACCTTCTACGGGCCGTATGATCGATTGGCCAAACATGGGCCAATAATGGACCACATTATGGGCCATAAATGGGCTAGACTTGGAATCGTCCGTTCATAAGCCGCCCATAACGGGCCATCGTTAATCGGTTGTATTTGATGATGCTATGGAAACGGCCCAACGGATTAACGGGCCACAAACGTGACGACTGTAACCACGGGCTGAATTTGGCCCACAAGCAGAAAAGGCCAGTAACGGGCCGTAAGTAACCGAATGCTGGAAATGAGCCCAAGAATAAATGGGCCCTATGAACGCCAGAAGATGGAATACTGGGCTGTTAATGGGTATAAAGCAATACACTGTTCATTATAGGCCAGTTTCACCACGGGGCGTTAATGGGCCAAGAGTTACAAAGGGCCTCATATGGGCTAGAAGACGTCATGGGACATACATGGGCCATAAGTTACAACGGGCTGGAATCATATTGGACGGCCCAGATGACGCTACTGGGCCTAATTCGGATAGGTCATAACGGGTCATGACTTTGCGGGCTGTAAATGGGCTATATGCGAACATGTCATTAAAAGGCTTTCCGAGGGCCGGCCCGCTACCTTTTAACCAAGTCAAATGGGCCGGCCTTTTCACCGGAATGGGCCTCTGTTGGTCCATGCCACGTGTCGACATATAATAGGCGCCTTTGTTGCAATGAGTGGATGACATCTGTCCCAATGGTGAGCTGACACGTGGTTCCTCTGGCCAATGAGAAATTTACACGGGGAAAATCCCCATTGGTCGTGGCTGTTAGCGGGTTATCGGATCCAAAATCGGACCCAATAGCTTAACAGCGACCCGTTACGGTGGATGCCACATGTTGGTCACCCTTGATGAAAGCACTTCCATGACCAACGATTTATCGTCATGTAAGTGGACACTTCCGTGATGATAATTTTGGTAATGTCATGGAACACAACTACGACAGCACAGGTATGACTATCTTGATTCTGTCATGAAATCGTCATGGTTGTACATGCATGTCGGATTTCGGGTTCCGCAAACCCTTGAGAGGTTCGAACTCTGAGGTGCGTGCGGAGATCTCAACCTGCCCAGCCTGCCTACTCGCGATCCTCACACCCTAGCGCGTCGAGCTCAAAGGAACAGAGAGACACAACAGTTTATCGTGGTTCGGGCCACCTTGCGGTGTAAATGCCCTACTCCAGCTTTTTGGTGGATTGCCTCGATGGCCTGAGGATGAACTAGTACAGTGGATGAACAACCTTAGGAGTGAGGTTTTCTTGAGCTCAAGAGAGCTGGTGAGGTGGTCAGATGAGAATGGATCTGATCTCGCTCCCCCCTTCTATGGTGGTGACTAAGTCCTATTTATAGTGGCCTTGGTCCTCTTCCCAAATGTTGGCGGGAAGGGATCCCACAACGGCCAGATTTGAAGGGGGGCAAGAAGTACACCCTATCCTGACTAAAGTGGTCCTCGCCTGCAAAAGCCTCTGGTTGTGACGCTGCGGTGATCTCGGCGATGACCTCCATCCTACCGTCTTGGTGGTCTTGGTCTTGTTGCACCAGAATGGAAACCTTTGGTTGATTCCTCGGGACTCCGTACCTTCTGCTTGCCTCCTTTACACCAAAGAGGAAACTGGTACTCTGCGCCCGCTGGCGCCCGCCTAGCCTTGGTCATCATGGCTCACGTCAGCTGAGCCTCATGAGGTGCACCTTGCATAGAAGTCTCCGCTCCTTGGGAGCCAGCCTGAGGAGGCCAATCCTCTTGGAGGTCTTGGCATGGCCCGCCTCGCGAGGCTTGGCCTGAGGGTCTTGAGTTGTTGATGCTGAAGCTAGGCCATACCAGGCCATCGAGGGAGCCACGCAGTGGGCCGCAGGCAGGCAAGTCTGGGTACCCCCATATCCAAAACGCCGACAATGCATGACAGAAAACATGACCTACTGTGACAAACATGTATCATCGCGAAAGTGTAGTTTTTTGTGGTGTAGTTTAGCATTGAGCAATTGCAAAGACAAGGAATCATTCATGTTGTAACATGCATAACGAAAGGAGTATGATGGATACCACATAGTAGTTAACATGACAGTGTGTGTACTATTCAAAATACATTGTAATGGAATAATTGCAGACAATCCAACTCTGGCGTGAATGCGATTACGATATCCTAATGTTAGAGTTAGCAAATTTGTTTAACCTGAATAGAAGAGAGATTAGAGTCCCTGAGTAAAGATCAAGGAGTAAAAGATCCTAATACCACCCATCAGTGAAGTGGGCCTGTAAGCCACACAGCAATGTTAATAAAAGTTTTGCAATGACTAGACTCAACTTCGGACAAGGAGTTGGAAAGGGGGCTACCTAAAGGTAGTCGGCTCTGATACCAACTTGTGACACCCCCGATTCAATCGTACGCTAATCATACATGCAAATGTGTATGATCAAGATCAGGGACTCACGGGAAGATATAACAACACAACTCTAGACACAAATTAAAATAATACAAGCTTTATATTACAAGCCAGGGGCCTTGAGGGCTCAAATACATAAGCTTGAAACAAACAAGTCAGCGGAAGCAACAGTATCTGAGTATAGACATAAAATAAACAAGTTTTCCTTAAGAAGGATAGAACAAAAGTAGTAATGATCAAAAAGGCAAGGCCTCCTGCCTGGGACCTTCTAACAACTCCTGGTCGTCGGTGGTCTCCACATAGTAGTAGGCAC
Source organism: Triticum dicoccoides (assembly GCF_002162155.2). Lineage (NCBI taxonomy): Eukaryota > Viridiplantae > Streptophyta > Magnoliopsida > Poales > Poaceae > Triticum > Triticum dicoccoides. The sequence continues at coordinate 437,181,961 of NC_041393.1, read as the reverse complement.
CCTCGGGGTAGTAGCAGTCGTTAGTGGTGGCACCTGGATCCTAGACTCCACCATCTGGTCGCGACATCTGAGAAGAATGGAAAAGGGGGAAGAGGGAGCAAAGCAACCGTGAGCACACATCCAAAGTACTCGCAAGCAAGGATCTACACTACATATGCATCGGTATCAATGAAATGGGTAGTATCTGTGGACTGAACTGCAGAGTGCTAGAAGAGAAGGGAAAATCCTAGCCTATCAAAGACTAGCATCTTCAAGCATCTTGCAACATCAGAAGAGATAAGAGTAACATATTATAATAGTAGTAAGTATGTTGTAACAAGGCCCAAAGATCACTTCCTCGACTCCCTGCGAGAAAGCAATCCCGGAGCCATCATTTCCATTTCATGCCTCAGCATCCAGTTCTAGTTGTATCGATCGGGATACAACTCCGAGCGTCCGTTACCGTGGACACGACTATTCGAATAGATAATACTTCCCTTAAGGGGTGCACAAATTTACCCAACACACTCGATCAAATCTGGCCGGACACACCATCAAGTCATGAACGCCCTCAGCTGATCAACATGTCGTAGTCCTACGTAGGGTCAACAGAGAAGCAAGCACACCGGTCTACATCCCAAATGCAAAGGGGTCATGGGCCAATCATCCTTTGCAATCCTACATGTTGAGAACACGGCCGGTGAGCAGACCTAGCCCCCTTATACAAGCACATGCTTAACCATTCCAACCCGATTTGCGCCACTCAATCGCTAACGTCAGTGAGCTTTCACAAGAATCGTATGACGTGGAGTGCCCATACTTATTCCTGCGTGATGGTTAGTGCGAAAAGGTCAGAGGCCTACTTGGATCACATATCCAAATTGTTAGTGTCTTGGGAGCACGCGGTAACAATCAATGATCCATGATATGTGGTCCTGTCGCCCCGTCTCACGGACTTGCGGCGAGGGCTAAGAATGCCCGGCGCGCCACATGGAAACTCGCGGGTATTTTCCAGATCAACCCGACTACACATCAACTCGCGGGTATCCCTCAGGGCTGACCCGACTTCAACATGGTTATGTGGTAAATTCAAAGTAACCATGTGTCCATAACAACAAGGGGGAAACTTGAGGAATCACCCTCGATGGATTTCCACTTTATGTAGCTGTCAAGGTGTATTTGGAGGAATCACCTTCGATGGTCCAAACTTGTAGGGCTGCACAACGGCGTCATTATCGGGAGTGGTGAAGGAGGAATCACCCTCGATGACCATGACCGAATAGCTACGCTACAGGGTTAACATCAGAAGTGCTGACGAGGTATCACCCGCGGCACTCAATAGTAATTCTGCATAGTCGTACAACTATGGGTGGTGATGTGCGGTGTCAGGGCCTGGATGTCGATCATGTTGATCGAGTCATCGAACATGAAGTGGGGAAATTGGAAGAAGGTGAGGGGTCACATTTGGATCACTAGCCAACCTATACTAAGTAGTTTAGGATAAGCAGGTAAGGTATGAAAGCAGGTAACAAAAATAGGCTATGCATCAAAACAGGATCATATAAAAGCGGTAGCAGTTCTAATGCAAGCATAAGAGAGAAGGGAATGGGCGATATCGGAATGATGAAGTGGGTTTGCTTGCCTGGAAGCTCTGCTGAAAAGGAAGAAGGGTCGTTGATGACGTAGTCGATCACAGGGGCAGCATCGGTCTCGGGGTCTACAGGAGAGAACAGGGGGAAGAAACAATAAATATATGGCAAACTAGTGCATCACTAAGCATGACATGACAATGCGCAGAGCTAGGGGTGTTCTAACGCGATGCTATACGTTGCAGACGGAGAGGGAAAACAACCGAGGATGATGTCCCGGTGTTAGACGGATTTCAGACAGATGAAACATAGGGGACGGTTCCATGTTAAGGATGCTAGGGGCATGTGACACATGAACTGATTGCATAAACGGACTCGTTGGATTTTTCTGAGAAACTTTCATATATAATTTATTTTAATCTGGATTACATTTTATTTTCTATTAATTTACTCGGTTTTAATGATTTTTTGGATTATTTCTATTTAAATTAATTTGAAAAATAAAAAGGGGTATTTGCAATAGGTACACAAGAGTGTACCCATGAGTCTGCTACTATGACTGACTAGTGGGCCCTGTTGACTGAGTCAACTGACAAGTCAATAGAGGCTGACTGGTGGGCCTGGGGTGGTGCTGAGTCAGTGCGTCAGTGTTGACTGGTCAACTCTGACCAGTGGGGCCCGTTGAATAGTGCCTTAGAGAAAACGACAGTGCTTAATTAGCATGCGGGCCCAGGCTGTCACTGGCTCATTAGGTTAGTGAGTTAGGTTAGTTTTAGTTAAATAGGACGGGGTCCATATGTCGGCGAACCGGTCGGGGTGGTTTAAATGTGCCCACGCTGGGAGCACGCCGACATCCATAGGCGCGATGGAGGGCTGCCAGCGGCCAACTCCGACGGCCATTTGGCATGGGGCCGGTGGCTACGGGATGCGGTGTGAGCGCTGCATCGGATGGCGGCAACAACGTAGGCAGGGGCGTCCGGGAACGATGGAAGTGACGATGACGGGCGACGACAGAGGGGGGTTCATGCAGTCGGTAGAAGTGGGATGCGGGCGTTCATTCGACACGAGGGAGGGTGCATTCAAACGCACGCAATAGCGCATGGAACGGTGGAGATGGCAGCAACAGTGGTGGTCGGAGGTGGCCGGAGGAGCAACGACCACGACGGCCGGAGCTCGGATGACAACGAAAATGGTGAGGTAGCGTGCAACAGCTTGAACTAATGGGGTAGGGCCGACCAACGCGTGCGTGCGAGCTCAACGGACACCAGGGCGTGACCATTAGGTCACCGGAAGGCTGCCGACGACAAGCTCAAGCGAAGGCGGGCTCGGGCAAGACGGGGACAGCAAATACGGCTACGAACTAAGTGCGGGAACAAAGGGAAAAGAAGCGGTGGCTCATCGGGCGGCCCAAGGAGGCCGGCGAGTGGATTAGGAGCAACATGAAATATTATGAAGCGTTCCTACTCCCATCGATGGGGAGCCGCAGCTGTTTATATTGATGTGGGTAGGCGCACAATGCCTTGGGTTACAAGATAGAGTACAAGAGTTTGAAAAGGATACTAGAAGGGAAAGAGGTTGAGATTACATAAACTCTAACACCCTCCCTTAATCTCAACTATCCTAAATTAAGATTGCTCTTGAATTCATCAAATGATCGTGTCGGTAGTGCCTTGGTGAAACCATCCGCCACTTGATCCTTGGAAGGAATAAACCGTATCTCAAGTTTCTTTGCTGCAACCCTTTCTCACACAAAGAGAAAATCAATTTCTATATGCTTTGTTCTTGCATGAAACACCGGATTTGCAGACAAATATGTTGCACCCAAATTATCACACCATAAGCATGAGATACGATTATTCTTGATTCCCAATTCCTCAAGAAGTGACTCAACCCAAATGATCTCGGCAGTTGCATTAGCCAAGGATTTATATTCAGCCTCTGTGCTTGAACGTGACACATTAGCTTGTTTTCTGGCACTCCAAGAAATGAGATTTAACCCAAAAAATATTGCAAAGCTTCCAGTTGATCTTCTGTCATCACTACAACCTGCCCAGTCAGCATCACAAAATGCACTCACAAGAGTAGAATTAGAACATTTGAAATGAAGTCCTATTCCCATAGTATGCTTCACATATCTGACAATTCTCTTAACAGCTGACCAATGTGTAGAAGTAGGTGCATGCAGGTATTGGCAAACTTTGTTGACAGCAAATGAGATATCTGGACGTGTGAGAGTTAAATATTGCAATGCTCCCACGACACTCCTATACCTTGTACTTTCTTCCTCTTGAAGTGGCTCTCCTTCATATGCTGAGAGTTTTTCTGAAGAATATAAAGGTGTAGGTACTGCTTACAATTTTTCATACCCATACGAGATAGAAGTCCAGTGATATATTTCTCTTGCTTCAACACAATGCCATCTTGAGTTTTCTTGACTTCAATACCTAGGAAGAAGTGCAAATCACCTAGGTCCTTCAAGGCAAACTCTGAACTCAGATCATGCAGAAGAGCATTAGTGGCATTTTGTGAAGAACTTGCAACTATGATGTCATCAACATATATAAGCAAGAAAATAACCACTCCTGCCTTGTTATAAATAAACAAGGATGTATCAGCCTTTGAAGCAATGAAACCAAGAGATTTTAATTGTAAGCTTAGTCTGGAGTACCATGCTCTGGGTGCTTGTTTCAAGCCATAGAGTGCTTTATCAAGCTTGCAAACAAAATGTGGAAACTTTTTACTTTCATACCCAGGTGGCTGTCTCATGAACACTTCCTCTTCCAGAACACCATGCAAAAACGCGTTATGTACATCTAGCTGTCTTAGGCTCCATCCTCTGGACACAGCAATAGCTAGCACAAGTCTGATAGTTGCGGCTTTCACAACGGGACTAAAGGTGTCCTCATAATCAATGCCATAACGTTGCTTGAAGCCCTTTGCAACCAAACGTGCCTTATACCTGTCGATGGAGCCATCTACCTTCTTTTTAATCTTGTATACCCATTTGCAATCAATTATATTTGTGCCTTTCTGATTTGGTACAAGATGCCAGGTCTTGTTTCTCATAAGTGCAGAATATTCATCATCCATTGCCTTCTTCCACTTAGGATCATCAAGTGCACTACTCACAGTTGTTGGCTCTCCTGAAATACACAGCATACCATACCGTATAGTCCCATCTGTTCTTACTTTAGGATTTCTTATACCTTTTTGCAATCTGGTCATAACTCTTGGAGAAGCCACAGATCGGACTGCAGGCGCACTTGTTACAGCGGATCCAGGAGAATCTGGCGCTGACGCAGAAGAATCCGTCGCAGCATGCACAGGAGATCCTGTGGCCATCGGTGCGGCCGCAGCTCTCATGGGCACACGGGGAGTAACCGCGCGGCGCGGCACAGCGGATCCGCTGCCAACCTGCGGCTGCATGCGCATGCGGGGCGAGGAGAATCCGGACCCGCTGCTGTCCCCACCGGTTGCTGACGCGCTGGCGCGGGAGTGGCCAGCCCGTGTGCCGAAGCTGCTGCTGGTGGGAGCGCGATCCAAGGAGGATTCTGTCACGCGATCCAAGGATTGCGTGCGTGCAGGCGTTGCAGGCGTATCAGGCGCCGCCGGATCGTCCTCGTCATCCGTGCCAGGTTCGTCTCCTTCTTCAGCATGAAATATAGGATCATTTTCAGCTAAATTTTCAGGGTTTTGATCATTTTGAGCGCCGTTTTCAGCAGGGACCTGCACAGGCATAAGAGAAGAAGCAGTGCTAGCAGGAATATCATCACATTGGTTAGTACAATCATCGCCCCCATGATCAAAAGACCGAAGATGTGTAGGAAGAAGAAGAATTTCTTTGCGAAGGAGCGCACCGGCATTGGCATGAAGTGATGCAAAGGGAAACACAGACTCGTCAAACATGACATCTCTAGATACGTAGACCCTACCAGTGGGAACGTCGAGACATTTGACCCCTTTATGTATAGGGCTATAGCCTAAAAAGACACATCTTTTAGAGCGGAAAGCGAGTTTACGTGTGTTGTAGGGTCTGAGATTGGGCCAACATGCACATCCAAAAACACGAAGAGACGTGTAGTTGGGTGTAACACCAAGGAGACGTGTAATGGGTGTTTCAAGTTTAATAACTTTGCTTCGAAGCAAGTTGATAAGGTATGTGGCAGTTAAGAAGGCTTCATCCCAAAACTTAAGTGGCATGGATGCATTTGCTAGCAGTGCTAATCCCATATCAACTATGTGACGATGTTTCCTCTCAGCATAGCCATTCTGTTGATGAGCATGAGGGCAAGAAACATGGTGAGAGATTCCATGCTTTTGGAAGAAAGAATTCAATTTTTCATACTTACCACCCTAGTTGGTTTGCATAGCAATAATTTTGGAGTTCAGTTTGCGTTCAACAAGATTTTGAAAATTGATAAAGACTTGGAATACATCAGATCTTTTCTTCAATAAGTAAATCCAAGTAAATTTACTATAATCATCAATGAAGCTTACATAGTAGGAAAATCTACCAACTGACGTAGGGGCCGGTCCCCATACATATGAGAATATGAGTTGTAGTGGAGAAGTAGATGACTAACAGAAATAGGGTAAGGCAATTGATGACTTTTAGCTTGTTGACACGGATCACAAACTGACTCAACACTAGGCTCATAAGAGAGTTTATTTTTGCTAAGAATATATTTAACTATGACTGAAGATGGGTGACCCAAACGACTGTGCCACCTTGATGACGAAGGCTTGGTGACAATATTTGCTTGTTTATCTGACCATGAAGATTATGATGATATGAGTGGGTAGAGACCTCCGACGCACCGGCCTCTAAGAATGATTCTCCTTGTTGCCAAGTCCTTGACCAAGAAAAAATAAGGATAGAATTCTATGAGAACATTGTTATCAAGAGTGAAACGATGGACGGAAACATGTTTTTTGGAAGTTTCTGGAACATGCAAGACATCTTTTAAGTGCAAATTTTTCATGGGGTTTTTAACGATTGAACTACCAATATGCGTAATATTCATACCAGAACCGCTTGCCGTGCGAATTTGATCACCTCCATTGTACTTCTCCCGCATCGTCAACTTGTTGAGTTCACCCATGATGTGATTGGTTGCAGCACTGTCAGCATACCAATTTGTGTCCACACCATAGGAGACTGCATGCACCTCCTTTTCTTCTTGATCATTCTCTTCATAGCGAAACCAACATACACGTGCACTTCCTGGATGATGCTTGAGACAAATCTGACACTCTGGGAAATCATGCTGCTCACGCACCTGCTGTTATTGCTGCTGCCGAGGACGTCCTCTGAAGCCACCGCTGCCATTGGAGGGAGAGAGCTGGCGGTCACCGCGGTCACCACTACGGCCGCGCCCCCTTCCTCCTCGCCCGCGATAGGATCTGCCGCGGGATGAGCCGCGGCCTCTGTAGACTGCATTGGCGGATGTATGAAACCTGCCTGAAGAAGAGTTGCCCAACATCTCCATCCTTTGATCAAAGGCAGAGATCTGGGCAAAGAGATCATCGGCGGTGATGCTGTTCTTGACAGCGCCGATTGCCGCCACCACGGAGTCGTAGTCGCGGTCCAGACCTGCAAGTATGTAGTCCACCATCTCCGGATCAGAGACGGGGCGGCCAGCAGCAGCTAGTTCATCCCCGAGACTCTTCATCTTTGCCATGTATGCTGAACTTGACATGGTGCCTTTCTTGGTGTTGGTGATTGCAATTCTCAGATTGGTAATGCGAGACTGCGATTGTGAGGCGAAGAGGTTGTTGATTGTTGTCCAGAGCTCAAAGGTGGAGTCCCTCCCGACGACCTGTGCATGGATCTTAGGAGACATGGAGTTGAGCAGATATGACAGAACCTGTTGATCTTTGGCGATCCAAGGTCCATACAGAGAGTTTGGCTCTTGGGCCGTAGTTTTGTCCGCCTTTGTGACCTCCACCATCTTGGGCGGAGCGGCGTCGGAGTTGTCCAGCAGCCCGGTGACCTACGCACCTTGCAGGGCTGGGAGAACCTGCGTCTTCCAGAGGATGAGGTTCCCTCTCGCAAGCTTTTCTGATGGAGACGAACCGAGGTTCAGGGCGACGCCGGCTGAGGAAGCCATGACAGCGATCGCAGATATGATCTAGGGTTTTGTTTTCTGGTTTGTGGCTAGATGTATGGAAGAGGGGCTCTGATGACCATGAAAGATTATGAAGCGTTCCTACTCCCATCGATGGGGAGCCGCAGCTGTTTATATTGATGTGGGTAGGCGCACAATGCCTTGGGTTACAAGATAGATTACAAGAGTTTGAAAAGGATACTAGAAGGGAAAGAGGTTGAGATTACATAAACTCTAACACAACAGACGTGGCCGGAGTCGAGGAAGACGGCGACAACTGAACGGGGAAGGTGGCGTCGATCCGATCGGTGTGGTCGCGCAGAGCTCGAGCTCATGGTCGGAGAGAGAGAGAGAGAGAGAGTAGTGGTCGATGACGAAGCAGAAGGAGCTGGTGGCGAGGCGAGATGGTGAAGGTGGCCGCGGGATCGACCAGTGCACACTGGTGGCGGCGCTCGGGTGAGAGGGGAAGGATGGAGAAGAAGAGTGATGGGTGAGGGAGTGGCAGGAGGAAGTGGGAGAGGGGGTCGAGGGGTCTCTGTCTTATCGCCCACGACGCCGGCAACACCGAGGTGGCATGACGGCGACCTGGCGCGGGCGCGCGCGCTGTGATCGGACGTGGGAATCCCTATTTGGTGCTGCAGGCGCCGGTTATTATTGTATTTGCAAACCGACACCTGCAGCCACGCTAGCTGGGCTCGGCCCATCTTATCTTCCCCTTTGTGTTGTAAAAGGGAAAAAACAAGACCACATCCAGCGGGGTTCGATCCAGTGACCTCATGATTATTCACGCTATGCAATAACCAGTGGAACCATCTAACTGCTGTTGTTCAGCTACTACTTGTTCGTCATTTTCTACTTATCCATCTTTTTCTTTTTTCCTTTTTCTTTCTTCTATTTCTTTTTCTTTTTCTTTTCCCTTTTTCGTCTTTCTTTTTTTATTCGGAAGTGTTTTGTTCTGTTTTTTCACTTTTCACTTTTTATTTTTATTTGGAATGGGTTTTTTGTTTTTTATTGTTTTTTATCTTGTGCTAATTTGGATGAACTCCTTTTCACAATCGATGAACTCTTTTCAAAATCAATGAAATTTTTTGTAAATCGATGAATTTTTTTCCAAAACCGATAAACTCTTTTCATAATCAATGAACTATTTTGTAAAATCGATGAACTTTTTTGTAAACCGATGAAGTCTTTTCATAATCAATGAACTTTTTTGTAAAATCTATGAACTTTCTTCTAAACCGATGAACTTTTTTTCAAAACCGAAAACTCTTTTCATAATCGGTGAACTCTTTTCAAAATCGATGAACTTTTTTGTAAAACCGATGAACTCTTTTCGTAAAATCAATGAACTCTTTTCAAAATCGATGTACTTCTTTATAAAATCGATAAACTTTTTGTAAATCGATGAACTGTCTTTCAAAACTGATGATCTCTTTTCATAATCGATGAACTCTTTTGTGAAATCGGTGAACTTTTTTGTAAAACCGATGAACTTTTTTAAAACCAATGAACTCTTTTCATAATCGATGAACTTTTTGTAAATCAATGAACTCTTAATCGATTAAATTTTTTAATAACAATTATTTTTTTGCAAAAACAATGAAATATTCTTAAAATTTGATGAACTTTTAAAATTTTATGATTTTTTTCTTCTAAAAATTGATGATCTTGATTTATAATTTGCGTTTTTCCAAATAATTAACATTTTACTAAAGGAAGCATTGAGTAGTACAGTTTTCTTTTCATATGCAGACGAGCGAGAATGGTCTGGTGGTTATAGCGTTAAACCATGAACGTTTGGTGAAGGGTTCGAATCCTAGCATCGCTATACTATTATTAGTGTCCTTTTTTTCTGCGCGTTTTCCCTATTGATTCAGTTGGTGCGCCGGCCCACTAGGCGTCGCTAGCAAGCGCCGGTAGCGCCGTACAGGAGCTCCTGTCGGATGCACAGTGCGTGTAGGGAAGACGACATGGAGTGGGGTTGGGCCGCTGGCCGGCTGGGCCTGTCCAGCTGGGCTAAGGCCCAGGAGGCAGGGGGTTTCCTTTTTCGTTTTATTTTTTCCCTTTTAAAAATGTTTCTGCTTTCTTATATCTTTTTAAAACAAAATAGTTATACCAAATATAGAGCTTGCTTCTAAAAAAGTGCTATAATTCAAGCCACTGTCACAATTAGTGTGAGGTTTAGATAGAATAGATTAGTATTTTTATAAATTAAAAAGCATTTAATTTAATGCTTTGGCAAATATTTTAAATAGTTTAGGCCATTTAAAAACCATTTAAAATTGTTGGTTCACCACCAATATTAACAAGTGATTACTTGCCACATGATGAACATTTTTGTATTCATGTTTGAGAAATTTTGAATTTCACTCATAATTTGAAATTGAATTCAAGTGGAATTTGAAAGAGTTAGGAGACAATGATGATCAAACACTTGTTTAGCAAAATGATTAACTTCACCCTAGGGGTTACTGTAGCATCATTACATAGGGGTGTCACATAAGGAGTGGCAAGAGCCTAAGCGTGGGAATGCTCGAGATACCCCAAGGTAATTTTCAAGGACTCCCAAGCTAATAGGCATGGGGATGCCCCAGAAGGCATCCCCTCTTTCTTCTAATGACCATCGGTAATTTTACTTGGAGATATATTTTTATTCATCACATATCATGAGTTTGGCTTGCGGCGTCATGTGTTATATGAGTCCTTGCTTGCTTTGTTTTTTAGTTTGTCACAATCATCCTTGCTGGACATGCCTATTTGAGGGAGCCATAAGTTTATATGAGTTATGTATGTTGGTGACCGAATGTTGTTCGAAGTCCCGGATATGATCACGGACATGACGAGGAACTCCGAAATGGTCTGGAGATAAAGATTGATATATGGATAATAGTGTTTGGGTACGAGAACACTTTATTTGGGCCAAAGGGGAAAGCCCACAAGGTTTTTGAAAAGCACAAAAAGAAGTTTTGCGGAGTCCAGGGGCTAGACGCCAGGGTCCCTGGCGTCTGGGTCCAGACGCCGGGAACCCTGGCGTCTGGCCCTGGAGTCCGAGAAGGACTCTTGCCTTTCGAGTGAAACCGACTTTGTGGAGGCTTTTACTCCAAGTTTCGACCCCAAGGCTCAACATATAAATAGAGGGGCAGGGCCAGCACCAAAGACACATCAAGAAACACCAAGCCGTGTGCCATCAACCCCGTCCCCTCTAGTTTATCCTCCGTCATAGTTTCCGTAGTGCTTAGGCGAAGCCCTGCAGAGATTGTTCTTCACCAACACCGTCACCCCGCCGTCGTGCTACCGGAACTCATCTACTACTTTGCCTGTCTTGCTGGATCAAGAAGGCGAGGACGTCATCAAGCTGAACGTGTGCTGAACGCGGAGGTGTCGTACGTTTGGTACTTGATTGGGGCAGATTGTGAAGGTGTACGACTACATCAACCACATTGATAAACACTTCCGCTTAGCAATCTTCAAGGGTATGAAGATACACTCCCCCTCTCGTTGCTATGCATCACATAGATAGATCTTGCGTGATCGTAGGAATTTCTTTTAAATTATTGCGTTCCCAAACAGTGGCATTCGAGCCAGGTTTATGCGTAGATGTTATATGCACGAGTAGAACACAAGTGAGTTGTGGGCGATACTAGTCATACTGCTTACCAGCATGTCATACTTTGATTCGGCGGTATTGTTGGATGAAGCGGCCGGACCGACATTATGCGTACGCTTACGCGAGACTGGTTCTACCGACGTGCTTCGCACACAGGTGGCTGGTGGGTGTTAGTTTCTCCAACTTTAGTTGAATCGAGTGTGGCTACGCCCGGTCCTTGTTGAAGGTTAAAACAGCACTAACTTGATGAAATATCGTTGTGGTTTTGATGCGTAGGTAAGAACGGTTCTTGCTCAGCCCATAGCAGCCACGTGAAACTTGCAACAACAAAGTAGAGGATGTCTAACTTGTTTTTGAAGGGCATGTTGTGATGTGATATGGTCAAGACGTGATGAGATATAAATTGTTGTATGAGATGATCATGTTTTGTTCAAGTTATCGGCAACAGGCAGGAGCCTTATGGTTGTCTCTTTATTGCATAAGATGCAAGCGCCATATGATTGCTTTACTTGATCGCTATGCGATAGCAATAGTTGCAAAAGCAATAGTTGGCGATACGACCATGTGACGACACATTGATAAAGATCAAGATGATGGAGATCATGGTGTCATGCCGGTGACAATGGAGATCATAGCGGTACTTTGCAGATGGAGATCAAAGGCACAAGATGATGATGGACATATCATGTCACATATTTTGATTGCATGTGATGTTTATCTTTTTATATATCTTATTTTGCTTTGATTGACGGTAGCATTATAAGATGATCTCTCACTAAATTTCAAGATATAAGTGTTCTCCCTGAGTATGCACCGTTGCCAAAGTTCGTCGTGTCGAGACACCACGTGATGATCAGGTGTGATAAGCTCAACGTTCACCTACTACGGGTGCAAGCCAGTTTTGCACACGCAGAAATAATCGGGTTAAACTTGACGAGCCTAGCATATGCAGATATGGCCTCGGAACACTGAGACCGAAAGGTCGAGCATGAATCATATAGTAGATATGATCAACATAGTGATGTTCACCATTGAAAACTACTCCATCTCACGTGATGATCGGACATGGTTTAGTTGATTTGGATCACATGATCACTTAGATGATTAGAGAGATGTCTATCTAAGTGGGAGTTCTTAAGTAATATGATTAATTGAACTTTAATTTATCATGAACTTAGTCCTGATAGTATTTTGCAAATAATGTTGTAGATTAATAGATCGTGTTGTTGCTTCTCTATGTTTCATATGTGTTCCTTGAGAAAACTAAGTTGAAAAATGATAGTAGCAATGATGCGGACTGGGTCCGTGATTTGAGGTTTATCCTCATTGCTGCACAGATGAATTATGTCCTTGATGCACCACTAGGTGACAGACCTATTGCAGGAGCAGATGCAGATGTTATGAACATTTGGCTAGCTTAGTATGATGACTACTTGATAGTTTAGTGCACCATTCTTAACGGCTTAGAATCGGGACTTCAAAGATGTTTTGAATGTCATGGACCATATGAGATGTTCCAGGAGTTGAAGTTAATATTTCAAGCAAATACCCGCGTTGAGAGATATGAAGTCTCCAACAAGTTCTATAGCTAAAAGATGGAGGAGAATAGCTCAAGCAGTGAGCATGTGCTCAGATTGTCTGGGTACTACAATCGCTTGAATCAAGTGGGAGTTAATCTTCCAGATAAGATAGTGATTGACAGAGTTCTCTAGTCACCATCACCAAGTTACTGGAACTTCATGATGAACTATAGTATGCAAGGGATGACAAAAATGATTCCCGAGCTGTTCGTGATGCTAAAATCGATGAAGGTAGAAATCAAGAAAGAGCATAAAGTGTTGATGATTGACGAGACCACTAGTTTCAAGAAAAGGGCAAAGGGAAAGAAAGGGAACCTCAAGTAGAATGGAAAGCAAGTTGTCACTCCCGTTATGAAGCCCAAAGCTGGACCAAAGCCTGAAATTGAGTGCTTGTACTGAAAAGGAAATGGTCACTGGAAGTGGAAATGCCCTGAATATTTGGTAGATAAGAAGGATGGCAAAGTGAACAAGGGTATATTTGATATACAGGTTATTGATGTGTACCTTACTAGTGTTTATAGTAACCCCTGGGTATTTGATACTTGTTCGGTTGCTAAGATTAGTAACTCAAAACAAGAGTTACAGAATAAACAGAGACTAGTTGAGGGTGAAGTGACTATGTGTGTTGGAAGTGGTTCCAAGATTGATATGATCATCATCGCACACTCCCTATATTTTCGATATTAGTGTTAAACCTAAATAAATGTTATTTGGCGTTTGCGTTGACCATTAATATGCTTTTATCATGTTTATTGCAATATGATTATTCATTTAAAGTCAGAGAATAATTGTTGTTCTGTTTACATGAATAAAACCTTCGATGGTCATACACCCAATGAAAATAGTTTGTTGGATCTCGATCATAGTGATACACATATTCATAATATTGATGCCAAAAGATGCAAAGTTGATAATGATAGTGCAACTTATTTGTGGCACTGCCGTTTGGGTCATATCGGTGTAAAGCGCATGAGGAAACTCCATAAAGATGGATTTTTGGAATCACTTGGTTATGAATCATTTGATGCTTGCGAACCATGCCTTTTGGGAAAGATGACTAAAACTCCGTTCTATGGAACAATGGAACGAGCTACTGACTTGTTGGAAATAATACATACCGATGTATGTGGTTCAATGAGTGTTGGTGCTCGTGGCGGGTATCATTATTTTCTGACCTTCAAAGACGATTTGAGCAGATATGAGTATATCTACTTAATGAAGCACAAGTCTGAAACATTTGAAAAGTTCAAAGAATTTCAAGTGAAGTGGAGAATCATCGTAACAAGAAAAAAAAGTTTCTACAATCTGATCATAGAGGAAAATATTTGAGTTACGAGTTTGGCCTTCATATGAAACAATGTGGAATGGTTTCAAAGCTCACGCCACCTGGAACACCACAGCGTTATGGTGTGTCCGAATGTCGTAACCGCACTTTATTGGATATGGTGCGATCTATGATGCATCTTACTGATTTACCACTATTGTTTAGGGGTTGTGCATTAGAGACAGTTGCATTCACTAAATAGGGCACCATCAAAATCCGTTGAGACGACGCCTTATGAACTGTGGTTTGGCAAGAAACCAAAGTTGTTGTTTCTTAAAGTTTGGGGCTGCGATGCTTATGTGAAAAAGTTTCAACCTGATAAGATCGAACCCAATCGAAGAAGTGTGTCTTCATAGAATACCCAAAGGAAACTGTTGGGTACACCTTCTATCACAGATCCGAAGGCAAGATATTCGTTGCTATGATGGACCCTTTCTAGAGACGGAGTTTCTCTCGAAAGAAGTGAGTGGGAGGAAGGTAGAGCTTGATAAGGTAATTGTACCTTCTCCCGATTTGGAAAGTAGTTCATCACAGAAATCAGTCCTAGTGATTCCTACACCAATTAGTGAGGAAGCAAATGATGACGATCATGAAACTTCAGATTAAGTTACTACAAAACCTCGTAGGTCTTCCAAAGTACAGTCCGCACCAGAGTGGTATGGTAATCCTGTTCTGGAAGTCATGTTACTAGACCATGATGAACCTACGAACTATGAGGAAGCGATGATGAGCCCAGATTCCGTGAAATGGCTTGAAGGCCATGAAATCTGAGATGGGATCCATGTATGAGAACAAAGTGTGGACTTTGGTGGACTTGCCCAATGATCGTCAAGCCATAGAAAATAAATGGATCTTCAAGAGGAAGACAAACGCTGATAGTAGTGTTACTATCTACAAAGCTCAACTTGTCACAAAAAAGTTTTTTGACAAGTTCAAGGTGTTGAATACGATGAGATTTTCTCACTCGTATCGATGCTTAAGTCTGTCTGAATCATGTTAGCAATTGCCACATTTTATGAAATCTGGCAAATGGATGTCAAAACTGCATTCCTTAATGGATTTATTAAAGAAGAGTTGTATATGATGCAACTAAAAGGTTTTGTCAATCCTAAAGGTGCTAACAAAGTGTGCAAGATCCAGTGAGCCATCTATGGACTAGTGCAAGCATCTCGGAGTTGGAATATACGCTTTGATGAGTTGATCAAAGCATATAGTTTTATACAGACTTCCGGTGAAGCCTGTATGTACAGGAAAGTGAGTGGGAGCACTACAGCCTTTCTGATAAGTATATGTGAATGACATATTGTTGATCAGAAATAATGTAGAATTTTCTGGAAAGCATAAACGAGTGTTTGAAAGGAGTTTTTTCAAAGAAAGACCTCGGTGAAGCTGCTTACACATTGAGCATCAAGATCTATAGAGATAGATCAAGACGCTTGATAAGATTTTTCAATGAGTACATACCTTGATAATATTTTGAAGTAGTTCAAAATGGAACAGTCAAAGAAGGAGTTCTTGCCTGTGTTGCAAGGTGTGAAGTTGAGTAAGACTCAAAACTCGACCATGGCAGAAAATAGAAAGAGAATGAAAAGTCATTCCCTATGCCTCAGTCATAGGTTCTATAAAGTATGCTATGCTGTGTACCAGACCTATTGTATACCTTGCTCGGAGTTTGGCAAGGGAGTACAATTTTGATCTAGGAGTAGATCACTGGACAGCGGTCAAGAATATCCTTAGTGAGGACTAAGGAAATGTTTCTCGATTATGGAGGTGATAAAAGAGTTCGTCGTAAAGAGTTACATCGGTGACTCTATGTCTCAATCTGGATACATATTGAAAGTGGGAGCAATTAGCTAGAGTAGCTCCATGCATAGCATTGTAGAAATAGAATATTTGCAAAATACATACGACTCTGAATGTGACAGACCCGTTGACTAAACTTCTCTCATGAGCAAAACATGATCATACGTTAGTACTCTTTGGGTGTTAATCACATAGCGATGTGAACTAGATTATTGACTCTAGTAAACCCTTTGAGTGTTGGTCACATGATGATGTGAACTATGGGTGTTAATCATATACAGATATGAATATTGGTGTTAAATCACATGATGATGTGAACTAGATTATTGACTCTAGTGCAAGTGGGAGACTGAAGGAAATATGCCCTAGAGGCAATAATAAAGTTATTATTTATTTCCTTATTTCATGATAAATGTTTATTATTCATGCTAGAATTGTATTAACCGGAAACTTAGTACATGTGTGAATACATAGACAAACAAAGTGTCACTAGCATGCCTCTACTTGACTAGCTCGTTCAATCAAAGATGGTTAAGTTTCCTAGCCATAGACATGAGTTGTCATTTGATTAACAGGATCACATCATTAGAGAATGATGTGATTGACTTGACCCATTCTATTAGCTTAGCACTTGATCGTTTAGTACGTTGCTATTGATTTCTTCATGACTTATACATGTTCTTATGACTATGAGATTATGCAACTCCCGAATACCGTAGGAACACTTTGTGTGCTACCAAACATCATAATGTAACTGGGTGATTATAAAGGTGCTCTACAGGTGTCTCTGATGGTACTTGTTGAGTTGGCGTAGATCGAGATTAGGATTTGTCACTCCGATTGTCGAAGAGGTATCTCTAGGCCCTCTCGGTAATGCACATCACTATAAGCCTTGCAAGCAATGTGACTAATGAGTTAGTTACGGGATGATGCATTATGGAACGAGTAAAGAGACTTGCTGGTAATGAGATTGAACTAGGTATTGAGATACCGACGATCGAATCTCGGGCAAGTAACATACCGATGACAAAGGGAACAACGTATGTTGTTATGCGGTTCGACCGATAAAGATCTTCGTAGAATATGTAGGAGCCAATATGGGCATCCAGGTTCCGCTATTGGTTATTGACCAGAGAGGTGTCTCGGTCATGTCTACATAGTTCTCGAACCCGTAGGGTCCACACGCTTAACGTTCATTGATGATATAGTATTATATGAGTTATGTATGTTGGTGACCGAATGTTGTTGGGAGTCCCGGATATGATCACGGACATGACGAGGAACTCCGGAATGGTCCGGAGATAAAGATTAATATATGGGATAATAGTGTTTGGTCTCCAGAAGGGTTCCGGAATTCACCGGAAGGGGTTTCGACTGTTTACCGAAATGTTTGGGTATGAGAACACTTTATTTGGGCCAAAGGGGAAAGCCCACAAGGTTTTTCGAAAGCGCAAAAGGATGTTTTGCGGAGTCCAGGGGCCAGACGCCAGGGTCCCTGGCGTCTGGGTCTCCATGCCGGGAACCCTAGCGTCTGGCCCTGGAGTCCGAGAAGGACTCTAGCCTTTCGGGTGAAACCGTCTTTGTGGAGGCTTTTACTCCAAGTTTCGAACCCAAGGCTCAACATATAAATAGAGGGGTAGGGCTAGCACCAAAGACACATCAAGAAACACCAAGCCGTGTGCCGGCAAACTCGTCCCCTCTAGTTTATCCCCCGTCATAGTTTCCGTAGTGCTTAGGCGAAGCCCTGCGGAGATTTTTCTTCACCAACACCGTCACCACGCCGTCGTGCTGCCAGAACTCATCTACTACTTCTCCCGTAATGCTGGATCAAGAAGGTGAGGACATCATCGAGCTGATCGTGTGCTGAACGCGGAAGTGTCCTACATTCGGTACTTGATCGGGGCGGATCGTGAACGTGTATGACTGCAGCAACCACGTTGATAAACGCTTCTGCTTAGCGATCTTCAAGGGTATGAATATACACTCCCCCTCTTGTTGCTATGCATCACATAGATAGATCTTGCGTGATCGTAGGAAAAAATTTAAATTATTGCGTTCCCCAACACTATTTTCTCGAGAGAAGCCTCTAGTGAAAACTATGGCCCCGGGGTCTATCTTTTATCATATAAAAATCCTAAAAATACCTTGCTGCAATTTTATTATATTTTATGTTTTATTTATATCTATTTATGAAAACCCATACAATCTAATCTTTCCCAATACCGTTGTGGGATTGACAACCCCTTTACACCTTGGGTTGCAAGTATTTGTTGTTTGTGTGCAGGTGTCGTTTACATAGTCCTGCTTCGTTCTCCTACTGGATTGATAACCTTGGTTTCATAACTGAGGGAAATACTTATCTCTACTGTACTACATCATCCTATCCTCTTTGAGGAACTCCCAACGCATCTCACAAGTAGGAGGAAGAATTTCTGGCGCCATTGCCGGGGAGACATCATCAACATCTATCGAGAACCTACGCATAAACTTTCATCTCCTTGCAATTTACTTTATTTGCCATTTTCCTCTCGTTTTCGTCTCCCCCACTTCTAAAAAGTTTTTACAAAAATTATGAAAATATTTTCCATTTTCCTTTTTGATTGTTCGACCACTTTATCGTTATGGCTAGTTCTTCTCTTGTCGCGTGCACCCCTGAAAATTAAGTTCTCAATTTTAAGCAAAGAGGGGGAGAGAATTTAAAGGATGCTTGGTATAGAATTTTTTATGCTCATAATAGATTTATTTGTAAGCATTCTACCACTATCCTTCTTTGCAATTTTTATGTGGGCATACTACTTGGTATAGATTTGTTCTAGATACTATTACCGGAGTGAATATCTTGAGTTGTCTCACTATGGATGCTTTCAATGCTATGGGAAATTTAGTTGGATCACCACCTATCACTATTAATGAAACAGTTTTTACTATGGAACATGTTATGCAAAGACTAGATGCTATTGAAAAGAAAATGCCTACCATAGAGCATATTGAAAATTGGATAAAAGAATCCACAATCATGTCACTCAATTTGGGTCAAAAATAGGGAATAACCTCAAAATACTAAAAGAGAAAGAACCTGTAGTTAATTAAAGGGTAGAAGAAAGTCCCGCTCAGATTGATAAGTTGGAAGAAATTTTTAACAATTTGAGGTATGCTTTTTCTTCCGTTAAAACTATTAAGACAAACTCCTCCTAGTAAGAATTGCAAGTTTACTTATGTTCCTAAGACCAAAGGTATAACTTCTAGTAGTAATAACGAAGATGTTAAAATGATTAGTGTTCACCCTGATCTTTCTTAAGGCATTACTCCTTTCTTTCATGAACTTAATACACTAGATGCATGCTAGATAGCGGTTGATGTGTGGAGTAATAGTAGTAGATGCAGGCAGGAGTCAGTCTACTAATCTTGGACATGATGCCTATATACATGATCATTGCCTTGGATATCATCATAATTATTTGTTTTTCTATCAATTGCCAAACAGTAATTTGTTTACCCACCGTCTGCTATTTTCTCGAGAGAAGCCTCTAGTGAAAACTATGGCCCCCGGATCTATCTTTTATCATATAAAAATCCTAAAAATACCTTGCTGCAATTTTATTTTATTTTGTGTTCTAAAAAAGTCGAGGTATTTCGAATTGTTTGTTGACTTAGTTAGATCTATTCATCAAAACCCATACAATTAAATCTTTTTCAATACCGTTGTCGGATTGACAACCCCTTTACACGTTGGGTTGCAAGTATTTGTTGTTTGTGTGCAGGTGTTGTTTACATAGTGTTGCTTGGTTCTCCTACTGGAGTGATAATCTTGTTTTCATAACTGAGGGAAATACCTATCTCTACTATATGCATCATCCTCTCCTCTCCAAGGAAATCCCAATGCAGCTCACAAGTAGCATGAAGTGGCAAGGGGTGTGCTACGTCTTGAGATTCCGTTGGTTTTCCTTGAAGAGGAAAGGGTGATGCAGCAATAGTAGCGTAAGTATTTCCCTTAGTTTTTGAGAACCAAGGTATCAATCCAGTAGGAGGCTCCTCAAAAGTACCACGCACGTACACAAACAAACAAAGAACTCGCAACCAACGCAATAAAGGGGTTGTCAGTCCCTTCACGGCCACTTGCGAAAGTGAGATCTGATAGACATAGTATAATAAGATAAATAGATTGTTGGTATTTTATAATATAGATGCAAAAAGTAAAGATGCAAATAAAAGTAGATTGGAAGCAAATATGATAAGAGATAAACCCGGGGGCCATAGGTTTCACTAGTGGCTTCTCTCAAGATAGCATAAGTATTACGGTGGGTGAACAAATTACTGTCGAGGAATTGATAGAAAAGCGAATAATTATGAGATTATCTAGGCATGATCATGTATATAGGCATCACGTCTGTGACAAGTAGACCGACCCCTGCCTGCATCTACTACTATTACTCCACACATCGACCGACTCCCGCTTGCATCTAGAGTATTAAGTTCATAAGAACAGAGTAACACCTTAAGCAAGATGACATGATGCAGAGGGATAAACTCATGCAATATGATATAAACCCCATCTTTTTATCCTCGATGGCAACAATACAATACGTGCCTTGCAACCCCTGTTGTCACTGGGTAAGGACACCGCAAGATCGAACCCAAAGCTAAGCACTTCTCCCATGGCAAGAAAGATCAATCTAGTAGGCCAAACCAAACTGATAATTCTAAGAGGCTTCAAAGATAACTCAATGATACATAAAAGAATTCAGAGGAGATTCAAATATTTCTCATAGATAAACTTGATCGTAAAACCACATTCATCGGATCTCGACAAACACACTGCAAAAAGAGTTTACATCGAATAGATCTCCACAAGAGAGGGGGAGAACATTGTATTGAGATCCAAAAAGAGAGAAGAAGCCATCTAGCTAATAACTATGGACCCGAAGGTCTGTGGTAAACTACTCACAACTCATCGGAGGGGCTATGGTGTTGATGTAGAAGCCCTCCGTGGTCGATTCCCCCTCCGACAGAGCGTCGGCAAAGGCTCCAAGATGGGATCTCGCGGATACAGAAGGTTACGACGGTGGAAATTGTGTTTCGTTGTCTCTCTGGATGTTTTCGGGGTAGGTAGGCTTATATAGGAGGAAGAAGTACGTCGGTGGACGACCGAGGGGCCCACGAGATAGGGGGCGTGCCCTATAGGGGGGAGCCCTACCCTCTCATGGCCGCCTCGGCTGCTTCTTGACTTGCACTCCAAGTCCTCTGGATCACGTTCGTTCCAAAAATCACGCTCCCGAAGGTTTCATTCCGTTTGGACTCCGTTCGATATTCCTTTTCTTCGAAATACTGAGATAGGCAAAAAAAAAGCAATACGGGCTAGGCCTCCGGTTAGTAGGTTAGTCCCAAAAATGATATAAATGTGTAAAATAAATCCCATAAACATCCAAAAGGGGTAATATAATAGCATGGAACAATCAAAAATTATAGATACGTTGGAGACGTATGAAGCATCCCCAAGCTTAATTCCTGCTCGTCCTCGAGTAGGTAAATGATAA
The DNA here is from genome assembly GCF_002162155.2 of Triticum dicoccoides. Classification (NCBI taxonomy): domain Eukaryota; kingdom Viridiplantae; phylum Streptophyta; class Magnoliopsida; order Poales; family Poaceae; genus Triticum; species Triticum dicoccoides. The sequence continues at coordinate 437,160,438 of NC_041393.1, read as the reverse complement.
AAAGGAATTTTTGATGTGGAATGCTACCTAGCATAATTCTCAATGTATTTTTTCTTTATTGTGGCATGAATGTTCATATCCAAATGATACAAAATAAAAGTTCATATTGACATGAAAATGGTGATACTTCAAGTATACTAATCAAAGTAATCATGTCTTCTCAAATAACATGGCCAAAGAAAGTTATCCCTACAAAATCATATAGTCTGGCCATTTCTCTATCTTCATCACACAAAGTATTTAATCATGCACAACCCCAATGACAAGCCAAGCAATTGTTTCATACTTTAATAATCTCAAACTCTTTCAATTTTCACGCAATATATGAGCGTGAGCCATGGACATAGCACTATATGTGGAATAGAATGGTGGTTGTGGAGAAGACAAAAAGGAGAAGATAGTCTCACATCAACTAGGCATATCAATGGGCTATGGAGATGCCCATTAATAGATATCAATGTGAGTGAGTAGGGATTGTCATGCAACGGTTGCACTAGAGCTATAAATATATGAAAGCTCAACAAAAGAAACTAAGTGGGTGTGCATCCAACTTGCTTGCTCACGAAGACCTAGGGCATTTTGAGGAAGCCCATCATTGGAATATACAAGCCAAGTTCTATAATGAAAAATTCCCACTAGTATATGAAAGTGACAACATATGAGACTCTTTATCGTGAAGATCATGGTGTTATTGTGAAGCACAAGTGTGGACAAAGAGATAGCAGCATTGTCCCTTCTCTCTTTTTCTCTTATTTTAATTTTTTTTCTTTTCTTTTTTTTCTTTTTCTTGTTTTTGGCCTTCTTTTTTTTCTTTTTTCTTTTTGCCTTTCTCCCCTTTTTTTCTTTTTGTAAAGTCTGAAGTCTCATCCTGACTTGTGGGGGAATCATAGTCTTCATCATCCTTTCCTCACTAGGACAATGCTGTAATAATGAAAATCATCACACTTTTATGGATTTACAACTCAAAGGTAGAACAAGATATGACTCTATATGAATGCCTCCGGTGGTGTACCGGGATATGCAATGAATCAAGAGCGACATGTATGAAAATTATAAAGGTGGCCTTGCCACAAATACAATGTCAACTACATGATCTTGCAAAGAGCAATATGACAAAGGTAATGCCTGTCATATGAACAGAACGGTGGAAAGTTGCATGGCAATATATCTCAGAATGGCTATGGAAATGCCATAATAGGTAGGTATGGTGGCTGTTTTGAGGAAGGTAATGGTGGGTGTATGGTACCGGCGAAAGTTGCGCGGCACAAGAGAGGCTAGCAATGATGGAAGGGTGAGGTGCGTATAATCCATGGACTCAACATTAGTCAAAAGAACTCATGTACTTGTTGCGAAAATCTAGAAGTCATCAAAAACCAAAGCACTACGTGCATGCTCCTAGGGGGATAGATTGGTAGGAAAAGACCATCACTCGTCCCCGACCGCCACTCATAAGGAAGACACTCAATAAATAAAATTGTGCTCCAACTTCATCACAAAGAGGTTCACCATACGTGCATGCTACGGGGATCACAAACCTTAACACAAGTATTTTTCATAATCACCTCAACTAGCATGACTTTAATATCACTACCTCCATATCTCAAAACAATTATCAAGCATCAAATTGATCATTGCATCCAATTCTTTTTCTATGATAGTTTTTATTATACCCAACTTGGATGCTCATCATTCTAGGACCAAATTTGTAACCATAGCAAATACCATGCTGTTCTAAAAGACTCTCAAAAAGATATAAGTGAATCATGAGAGACTAGCAATTTCTTCAAAATTAAGACACCACCGTGCTCTAAAAAAATATAAGTGAAGCACTAGAGCAAAAACTATCAAGCTCAAAAGATATAAGTGAAGCACATAGAGTATTCTAGCAAATTCTAATCAAGTAGGCTTCTCCCAAAAGGTGTGTACAGCAAGGATGATTGTGGTAAACTAAAAAGCAAAGACTAATATAATACACGACGCTCCAAGCAAAACACATATCATGTGGCGAATAAAAATATAGCTCCAAGTAAAGTTACCAATGAACGAAGACGAAAGAGGGGATGCCTTCCCGGGGCATCCCCAAGCTTAGGATTTTGGCTATCCTTGAATATCTTGGGGTGCCATGGGCATCCCCAAGCTTAGGCTCTTGCCACTCCTTATTCCATAGTGCATAAAAGCTTTACCCAATACTTGAAAACTTCACAACACAAAACTCAACAGGAAATCTTATAAGCTCCGTTAGTGAAAGAAAACAAAACCACTACATAAGGTACTGTAATGAACTCATTCTTTATTTATTTTGGTGTTAAACCTACTGTATTCCAACTTCTATATGGTTTATAAACTATTTTACTAGCCATAGATACATCAAAATAAGCAAACAACACACGAAAAACAGAATCTGTCAAAAACACAACAGTCTGTAGAAATCTGTAACTAACGCAAACTTCTGGAACTCTAAAAATCCTACAAACATAGTAAGTACTGGAAAATTGGTCTATTGATCAGCATCAAAAAGAATCAACACAAAAGCACGTTTCTGTGATTTAACAAAACTAAATTCGTACGTGCAAAGTTTCTGTTTTTTAGCAGAATCAAATCAACTATCATCATAGGTTATCCTATAGGTTCTACTTGGCACAAACACTAATTAAAAGATAAAAACACATCTAAACAGAAGGTAGATGCGAGATTTATTACTAAACAGGAACAAAAACACAAAGAAAATTGGGTTGCCTCCCAACTAGCGCTATCGTTTAACGCCCCTAGCTAGGCATAAAAGCGAAGATATATCTAAGTAGTGCCATCTTTGATACTCAAGTCCTCAATAGAGCACTTATAATCTTTAGGGTTTTCTCCCTTTTTAGAAATGACTAATCCTTTCGGCAACAATTCAAGAAATTCGTTCGTAGCAAAAGGTTCCTTAACGATAGAGAGACAATTGTGGTGAACACTTATGGATTTGAGATCCGCGTCTCCTTTACTAGAAGATTCCCCCTTATTTTTAGGAACATAAATAAACTTGGCAGTTTCGGTAGGGGGTTTTGGAGTGTTTTTCATGGAGGAAAACGCGGAACCTAAGTTGTTAAGGATATCCTCAAGTTTACTAATTCTTTCAGAATCTAGATCTATTTTTTCATTAACTATAGGTTCTTTCTCTTTAAGATTTTTCAAGGTAACCCCAACCCTAGATCCATACTGGGTGATGTGATTATGGATCATTTTATCCAAATTTTCAATCAACTCAACAGTGGCCATTTTATTTTCAATAATATCAAGCCGTTGCATCACGTATTCTAAAGTTAAAACAGTTCCATTAACCAAAAGGGGTGGTGGGCCAAACAAATCTAACATAGCATTATAAGCATCAAACGTGTGGCTACTCAAGAAATCACCACCGGCAATAGTATCAAGAACACATCTATTCCAAGGAGTGATGCCTACATAAAAATTGCGGAGAAGAGCGGAAGTAGAAAGCTTCCTAGTAGATCTATTTTGAGCATTGCAAATTCTATGCCAAGCATCTTTTAAATTTTCTCCCTCCCGTTGCTTAAAATTAAGAACTTCATGTTCGGGAGTGATAACAAGGAAAGGAGGACTAGCCATAACGACAAGGTAAACGATCTAACACACGAGCAAACAGAAAAAGGCAAGCGAAAGAGAGAGGAGAGATTGGGAAAGAGAGGGCGAATAAAACGGCAAGGGTGAAGTGGGGGAGAGGAAAACGAGAGGCAAATGGCAAATAATGTAAATACGAGGGAGATGAGTTTGTGATGGGTACTTGGCATGTCTTGACTTGAGCGAAGACCTCCCCGGCAACGGCGCTAGAAATCCTTCTTGCTACGTCTTGAGCTTGCGTTGGTTTTCCTTGAGAACCAAGGTATCAATCCAGTAGGAGGCTCCACTAAAGTCCCACGCACCTACACAAACAAACAAAGAACTCGCAACCAACGCAATAAAGGGGTTGTCAGTCCCTTCACGGCCACTTGCGAAAGTGAGATCTGATAGATCTAGTATGATAAGATAAATATATTTTTCGTATTTTATAATATAGATGCAAAAAGTAAAGATGCAAATAAAAGTAGATTGGAAGCAAAAATGATAAGAGAAAAACCCGGGGGCCATAGGTTTCACTGGTGGCTTCTCTCAAGATAGCATAAGTATTACGGTGGGTGAACAAATTACTGTCGAGCAATTGATAGAAAAGTGAATAATTATGAGATTATCTAGGCATGATCATGTATATAGGCATCACGTCCGTGACAAGTAGACCAACTCCTGCCTGCATCTACTACTATTGCTCCACACATCGACCGACTCCTGCCTACATCTAGAGTATTAAGTTCATAAGAACAGAGTAACGCCTTAAGCAAGATGACATGACGTAGAGGGATAAACTCATGCAATATGATATAAACCCCATCTTTTTATCCTCGATGGCAACAATACAATACGTGCCTTGCAACCCCTGTTGTCACTGGGTAAGGACACCGCAAGATTGAACCCAGAGCTAAGCACTTCTCCCATGGCAAGAAATATCAATCTAGTAGGCCAAACCAAACTGATAATTCGAAGAGACTTGTAAAGATAACTCAATCATACATAAAAGAATTCAGAGGAGATTCAAATATTTCTCATAGATAGACTTGATCATAAACCCACAATTCATCGGATCTCGACAAACACACCGCAAAAAGAGTTTACATCGAATAGATCTCCACAAGAGAGGGGGAGAACATTGTATTGAGATCCAAAAAGAGAGAAGAAGCCATCTAGCTAATAACTATGGAACCGAAGGTCTGTGGTAAACTACTCACAACTCATCGGAGGTGCTATGGTGTTGATGTAGAAGCCCTACGTGGTCGACTCCCCCTCCGGCAGAGCGCCGGCGAAGGCTCCAAGATGGGATCTCGCGGATACAGAAGGTTACGGCGGTGGAAATTGTGTTTCGTTGGCTCTTGGATGTTTTCGGGGTACGTAGGCTTATATAGGAGGAAGAAGTACGTCGGTGGCTGTCCGAGGGGCCCACGAGATAGGGGGCGCGCCCTATAGGGGGGCGCCCTACCCTCTCGTGGCCACCTCGGCTGCTTCTTGACTTGCACTCCAAGTTCTCTGGATCATGTTCGTTCCAAAAATCACGCTCCCGAAGGTTTCATTCCGTTTGGACTCCGTTTGATATTCCTTTTCTTCAAAATACTGAAACAGTCAATAAAACAACAATATGGGCTGGGCCTCCAGTTAGTAGGTTAGTCCCAAAAAATGATGTAAATGTGTAAAATAAAGCCCATAAACATCCAAAAGGGGTAATATAATAGCATGGAACAATCAAAACTTATAGATACGTTGGAGACGTATCAGGGTGGCCAATATTTTCCATGCTAGGTATTTTATTCTCACGATGAGTATTTATTCACTTGTCGTTGCATGAGAGTGTGGAAGGTAATAGGGATGCCTAGTCCCGAAATGAAAAAAAAATTAATATAATGATAATAATAAATTCCTTGGAAAGTGTTGGTATGGAAGGCACCAGTGGATATGACTAGCCATGGATTGTGTAAGAATGTTGGCAAGGAACCGCCTATGATTTGTCTAGCATGGAAGATATTGGAAATTCTCGGTCGTTTTCATTGACAGGAAAAGCATGCCTCTCAAAATAATTTTATCTCTCAATTTAAGCTATGATCTCTAGCACCTCTACAAATCTCTGCTTCCCTCTGCGAAGGGCCTATCTATTTACTTTATGCAAAAAAATGATTTTGAGTCTCCGTCTTCTCTTATAAAGCACCAACTAAGGAACACTATTGTCATACTTGTGCATTGGATGTAGCTAATATTTGAGTGTGTTTCATGAATGGATCAATGGTTGTGCATAATGGGCTAGGGATAACTTTCTTTAGCGTTGATATTTTGAAAGACATAGTTGCTTGTTGGTATGCTTGAGTATTTATGTCTTCATGTCCAATTATAGACTATTGCTTTGAATCATTCAAGTTCACATGTTCATGCTATAAAAGAAAAGAATGTATGATGAATGTGATAGGTAGCATTCCACATCAAAAATTCTGTTTTTATCATTTTCCTACTCGAGGACGAGCAAGAATTAAGCTTGGGATGCTTATATGTCTCCAATGTATCAATAAATTTTGATTGTTCCATGCTATTATAGTATCAATCTTGGATGTTTTATATACATTTACAAGCAACAATATATAATTTTTTGGGACTAAGCTATTAACATAGTGCCCAGTGCTAGTTGCTATTTTTTGCTTGTATTTGACTTTGCAGAATAGCAATACCAAACGAAGTCCAAACACCACAAAACTTTTTGGAGATTATTTTCTAGCAATAAGAGACCTTGGTACCTTGTGGGGCCCACAAGCCTTCATTTGACCTAACTCTGCCTCTATAAATTCTCAAAATCGGGAAACCGACCAAGGAGTCTACAAAATACTTTTTCTGCTGTTGTGAGCCTCTGTTCTCGAGAGATCCTATCTGGGGACCTTTTCTGGCACTCCGCCGGAGGGGGATTCAATCATGGTAGGGCTATACATCAACCTTGTTGCCCTTCCGATGATGTGGCTAGATGGATTCATAATTTACCACAGACCTACGGGTCCATAGTTAGTAGCTAGATGGATTTTTCTCTCTCAATGTTCTTCAATGCAATGTTCTCGTTGATGTTCTTGGAGTTCTATCTGATGTAATTCTTTTTTGCGGTGTGTTTGTTGGGATCCGATGAATTATGAGTTTATGATCAGATCTATCCATGAATATTATTTGAGTTTTCTCAGAACTCTTTTATGCATGATTAATATAGATTTGTATTTCTTCTCCGATCTACTGATTTGGTTTGGCCAACTAGATTGATTTATCTTGCAATGGAAAGAGGTGCTTTGTAATGGGTTCAATATTGCAATGCTCAATCCCAGTGACAAAAAGGGAATGACACGTATGTATCGTTGCTATTGAGGGTAAAAAGATGGGGTTTATTCATACGTGAGTTTATCTTGTCTACTTCATGTCATCTTGGTTAAGGCGTTACTCGGTTTATTGTGAACTTAATACACTAGATGCATGCTGGTGTGTGAAATAATAGTAGTAGATGCAGAATGGTTTCGATCTACTTGTATCGGACGTGATGCCTATGTATGATCATTGCCTTGGATATCATCATAATTATTTGCTTTTCTATCAATTTCCCAACAGTAATTTGCTTACCCACCGTATGCTATTTTCTCGAGAAAAGACTCTAGCGAAAATTATGGCCCCGGGGTCTATCTTTTATCATATAAAATCCTAGAAATACTTGCTATAATTTTTACTTTATTTTATTTTATATTTTGTGCGATCTATCTATCTATCTATCTATCTCCATACAATTTAATCTTGCAATTAACCACCAAGGGATTGACAACTCCTTGTTCGCGTTGGGTGCAAGGATTTGTTATCTTGTGTGCGGGCACTGCTTACATAGTGTTGCTGGGTTCTCCTACTGGATTGATAACCTTGGTTATTAACTGAGGGAAGTACTTATCTCTACTGTACTGCATCATCCCCTCCTATTCGGGGAAATCCCAATGCAGCTCACAAGTAGCAATTACCTCCTTGGTAATCGTTGCGAGATCTTCATAGATTATCTAAGTCAAAAGTACTTATTCACTCAGAAGGATTTGAACCCTCATTGGCAGAGATGGATGGAGGCCATATCGGATTATAACTTTTGGTATCTCTTATACCCTAGGCAAGGCTAACATAATGGCTGATGCCTTTAGCCGCAAGTCACATTGCAACAACCTCATGGTACAACAAGGACAACCCCTTCTTCATGAAGAACTCCTCAAGATGAACCTCCATATTGTTCCTCGGGGTTGGCTCAATACCATGGTTGTTAAACCTGATCTCGTGGGCAACATCAAGAGAATTCAGAAATATGAATCTGAAGTCAAGAAGATTACGTGTTATCTCGCTGAAAGAAGGCCCTCATTCTTCACTGTTGATAATGATTGCGGCTTGTTCTTCAAAGGTCTCCTAGTGGTTCCGAGAAGTAAGAAGAACCTGACTTTGACTCCAAAAGTTATGAGAGAAGCTCATGATACACCTCTGTCTATTCATCCGGGTAGTACCAAGTGTACCAAGACATTCGTCAGGGATTCTGGTGGTCAAACATGAAGCAAGACATTGCTCGCTATGTTGTTGAATGTGACGTTTGTCATCATATCAAAGCAGAACATCAAAGACCCGCCGGAACTCTGCAACCACTTGCTATTCCTGAATGGAAATTGGACAATGTTGAGATGGACTTCATCACTGGATTTCCCAAATCACAGAAGGGTCATGATGCTATTCTTGTCATCATTGACCGTCTTTCCAAGTTTGCACATTTTCTGGTCGTCAAAGAAACCATCACTGCTAGTCAGCTGGCAGATCTGTATGTTTTCAGAATTGTTTCAATCCACGGTATTCCATTGGTAATTAGCTCAGACTGTGGCAGCCTTTTCACTTTAAGATTCTGGGGAAGTTATCAGGAAGCTATCGAAACTCATTTGTCCTTTAGCACCGCATTTCACCCTCAGTCCCAAGGTCAAGTTGAACAAGTCAACCAAATTCTTGAAGACATGCTTCGAGCTTGTGTTATTTCCTTTGGCAATAAATGGGGGGGAATCTCTCTTGTATGTTGAATTCTCCTACAACAATAGCTATCAAGCTAGTCTGAAGATGGCACCCTTCAAAGTGTTGTATGGGCAAAAGTGCCAAACTCCTCTGAATTGGTCAGAAACTGGGGAACGGCCACTCTTCAGTCCAGATATTATCAAACATGCCGAAGAACAAGTCGGTGTTATTCGTGAGAATCTGAAGACTGCTCAGTCTCGTTAGAAGAGTCGGTATGAACGACATCACAAAGATATGGTCTATCAACCTGGCAAAAAGGATTATCTCCGAGTCACACCATTGAAAGGTGCTCACCATTTCGGGATCAAGGGAAAGCTAGCTCCTGACTACATTGGTCCTTTCCCCATTCTCAAAAGCGTGGAAAAGTGGCATACCAATTGGAACTTCCGTCGAACCTTTCTTAGGTTCACAATGTCTTCCATGTGTCACAGCTTCGCCACTGCTTCAACGATCCTATCCGAGCAGTGGACCATAAAGTGCTTGAATTGCAACAAGACCACTATCATAAAGAGCATCCAGTGCGCATTCTTGATCAAGCTAAACGTTGCACCCGTCAGAAGGCAATCAAGTTCCTAAAAGTTCAATGGTCGAACTATTCTAAAGATGAAGCCACTTGGGAACGCGAGGATCGTCTTCGTGATGATTACCCTGCTTTGTTTTGTTCTACCTCCTAAATCTCGGGACGAGATTTCTTTTAGTGAAGGAGATTTGTAACACCCATGTAATTAAGCTACAATGATATATGACTAATGACGCCATGTCACCTGCTTTTGCTAAGCTTAAAAACCAATTCAAATTCAAATTCAAATGCAAGTCAAATTATTAGATTTAAAAAAAATTAAAATGTAGTTTGGGTCGCAAATATTTACTAACAAAGTGTCATGTAAGAACCAACATTTTTCAGAGATTTAAATGCCTCTAAACTATTTAAAGCTGGCTCAGCAACATTTATTTGAACCAATTTAATTTAAACAAATATCCAAACTATTGCAGATAGATTGAAATTGGGTGATCTAATTAAACACATAGCCTAGTATTTTTGTGCCAAGTTTTATGTGTAACAAAATTCATTTGAAATGAAAATAAAATATAAAGAAGAAAAGAAATAAAGAAAAAGAAAAAGGAAAAGGGGCACTATGCCACTGGACGGGACCTAGTGGCCACACTGCAGGGCCCAACCTACCTCCACGCCTTCCTCTTCCCCTGTTCATCCCCAGCGCGGTGGACGAGCGCGGTGCGTCCATGGCCGCGGATGGCCACGCGTTGGCCATCCAGTGCCCCCCTACAAGGTCCCCCATCGACCCCCCTGGAACCCTAGCCCCACTCATTTCCCCCCTCGCTCTCTCCCTCGTCAACTCCGCCCGCAACCGAGTTACCGTCGCCATGGATTCACTGACCCCGTAGCCACCGTTGCTCCCTCGTCGCTGCTCCGTGTCTGCCACGACCGCCATCGTCCGCTACCTCCTCTAAGACCACCACCTCGAG
>NC_041393.1:437148333-437149937 GCF_002162155.2 Triticum dicoccoides | reverse complement strand
CTCTCTCCCGTGCGTATCTGCCACCGTAGTCGTTGCCCTGCTCAAGGCTGAACTCCGCTGCCGCCATGGCTGGCGAGCTCCACGCTCCCGACCCGCTTCTATTGTGCTGCTGCGTTGCTACGACTGCTACTGCCGCACCGCTGCTGCCTACCTGTTGTTTGCGTTGTTGCCCCTCTGATGTAGCTACTTTGTCGCTTACGCTTACTATTGTTGCCGCGCGACTGTCCTACCGCGGCACGTCCGTGCGCCTGTGCACGCGCTTGCCGCTCCCTGCAACGCGCCCTGGCTGCGCCCCGTGTGTGCCCGTGCCCGCTGCCACCCAACCGCATCGGCCGCTACCCCGCGCCCGTCTGCATCCGAGCTCCGGCCGCTGCCTCGTTCATCACCGACGTCACCACAGACCAGCCCGCACCCTTCCTTCGCCTCCAGTGGATGCACACGAGCGCCAGCTCTCCAACAAGCCAACCCACGCATCTGGGGGTCGCCTCTGCTGTGACCCCGACACAGCTCCGCCGTCTTTGCCATCGCCGGCGACTAATTGCCGACTAAACCGGCTTAATTAACCCGCTAATGACCCATTGGGTCGCTGACAACTGGGCCCCACCACTTAATTAACTAAGGTTTAATTAATCTAAATATTGGATTAGCCACCGTCACTAACGTGTTGGCCCCACCCGCTAATTAGTCTAATTAAATTAAACTAACCTACTGCTAACTCTAACAAACTAGGTCCCACTGCACCCTGTTGACGAGTCAACCTGCTGACTAGGCTAGCCCTAGTCAATGATAGGTGGGTCCGTGTGGACCCAGTTGACCAGTCAACTCATCAACCTTTTATGCATACATTTGGGTACACTTTCTGTGTACCCATAGCATTTATATTTAATATAATTTTGAGTTCAATTAAATCTAGTAAACCCAGAAAATCATTTAAACTTTGAAAATTCATTGAAAATAATTTCTAACTCGGATGAAAATATTTTATATATGAGGTTGCTCACAAAAATATAACGAATCCGATTATGCCATCCACATACCTCTCACACCCCTCTAACATAGTGTACATTGACATTTTCCCCCTAGATCAATATATTGAAAGACACTTGGAGCTGGGAAATTATTAACTGATAATTTCCCTCTTCTTTTCATATGCCTAGGGATGCATTAGCACATAACATCATCACATACTGTCATGGCATACATTGGGTTGCAGCTGATTGCCTGTTATTTATTTCATTCCCCGTCTCCTCTATTCTTTCAGTACACCTCGAGACTGCTGCTACCCCCGAGTACGACTACGTCGACCACGACCCCTCCTTCTCAGCAGAGCTTCCAGGCAAGCAAAACCCCTTGATCATCCAGTGTCGGGGTACACAAACAAGGGAACATGTTTCCCTCTGACTTGTGCATGGACAACGAGCTATCAGGTACGAGGACAAGTTCACAACACAATGATTAACTCAAGCAAGATGGATCGACTCCCTCAAAGGATTCAAGTAAAATCAAGATGGCTAAAACTAGCCAGAAGGGCAAGATACTACTAAGGGAAAAACCTCCCCTGCCGGGTAGGCGAGCCTGGCGGAGGCAAGGTTATCCCCGGAAGC
>NC_041393.1:437127544-437147946 GCF_002162155.2 Triticum dicoccoides | reverse complement strand
GCCTACCGGGACTAGCGAAGGCAAGCCACTTCACCGCACCACCTCACCATGATGTACGTCGTCGATCAGTGCGGTGTCAAGATCAAAGGTAACTAAGTGGCTGTTATATGCCACATGGCAGCCACCTTCTACAGAAAATACCTACAAGGGACACCCGTCCTGCGACGTGTCGAGCGAGCAGGCGCCAAGCTGGCGAAATAGCGCGGCAGGGCCTACCGGGCGAGCTATGATGTGACATTGAGCGGCGCATTTAATACGCTCTGTCAGCCTGCAGACTTAGGTATGATATCACTATTTGCTATCTAATCAGTACGTAATGACTGATTTGCCACTGTGGTAACCCCTTGCTACGTCTTGAGCTTGCGTTGGTTTTCCTTGAAGAGGAAAGGGTGATGCAGCAATAGTAGCGTAAGTATTTCCCTCGGTTTTTGAGAACCAAGGTATCAATCCAGTAGGAGGCTCCTCAGAAGTCCCACGCACCTTCACAAACAAATAAGAACTCGCAACCAACGCGATAAAGGGGTTGTCGATCCCTTCACGACCATTTGCAAAAGTGAGATCTGATAGAGATAATATGATAAGATAAATATATTTTTGGTATTTTATAATATAGATAGGAAAAGTAAAGATGCAAATAATAGTAGATTGAAAGCTTATATGATAATAGATAGACCCGGGGGCCATAGGTTTCACTAGTGGCTTCTCTCAAGATAGCATAAGTATTACTGTGGGTGAAAAAATTACTGTCGAGCAATTGATAGAAAAGTGAATAATTATGAGATTATCTAGGCATGATCATGTATATGGGCATCACGTCCGTGACAAGTAGACCGACTCCTGCCTGCATCTACTACTATTACTCCACACATCGACCGCTATCCAGCATGCATCTAGAGTATTAAGTTCATAAAAAACAGAGTAACGCATTAAGAAAGATGACATGATGTAGAGGGATAAACTCATGCAATATGATATAAACCCCATCCTTTTATCCTCGATGGCAACAATACAATACGTGCCTTGCTGCCCCCGCTGTCACTAGGAAAGGACACCGCAAGATTGAACCCAAAGCTAAGCACTTCTCCCATTGCAAGAAAGATCAATCTAGTAGGCCAAACCAAACTAATAATTCGAAGAGACTTGCAAATATAACTTAATCACACATAAAAGAATTCAGAGGAGATTCAAATATTTCTCATAGATAAACTTGATTATAAACCCACAATTCATCGGATCTCGACAAACACACCGCAAAAAGAGTTACAGTGAATAGATCTCCAAGAAGATCAAGGAGAACCTTGTATTGAGATTCAAAGAGAGAGAAGAAGTCATCTAGCTAATAACTATAGTGGTCTGTGGTAAACTACTCACAACTCATCGGAGAGGCCTTGGAGATGATGTAGAGGCCCTCCATGGTCGATTCTGTTGGGGAACGTTGCAGAAAATTAAAAAATTTCGTACGGTTTCACCAAGATCCATCTATGAGTTCATCTAAGAACCGAGTCAAGGGAGAGAGTTTGCATCTACATACCACTTGTAGATCACGTGCGGAAGCTTGCAAGGGGATGGTGATGATGGAGTCGTACTCGAACGTGATTCGGATCACCGATGTCCAAGTGCTGAACGGACAGCACCTCCGCGTTCAACACACGTACGGGACGGGAGACGTCTCCTCCTTCTTGATCCAGCAAGGGGGAAGGAGAGGTTGAGGGAGGAAGCTCCAATGGCAGCACGACGGCGTGGTGCAGTTGGTGCAGCAGTACTCCGACAGGGCTTCGCCAAGCGCGTACAGAGGAGGAGAGGTGTTGGGGAGGGGAGGGGCTGCGCCTTGAGTTGTGTCTTGCAGCCCTCCCCTCACCCCTCTATATATAGGAGGAGAGGGGCAAGGGGGCCGGCCCTCTAGGGGAAACCCTAGAGGGGGGCGGCGGCCAAAGGGTGGGGGGCTTGCCCCCCAAGCAAGGGGGGTGCGCCCCCTTTAGGGTTTCCCCCCCAACCCTAGGTGCATGGGCCCAAGGGGGGGGCGCCAAGCCCACCAGGGGCTGGATGCTATCCCTACGCATCCCAAGTGGCCCCCCGGGAGGGGTGGCCCCTCCAGGTGGACCCCCGGAACCTTTCCGGTGGTCCCGGTACAATACCAGTATGACCCCGAAACTTTCCGGTGCCCGTTTAACAACTTCCCATATATAAATCTTTACCTCCGGACCATTCCAGAACTCCTCGTGACGTCCGGGATCTCATCCGGGACTCCGAACAACTTTCGGTAGTCACATACTAGTCTTCCTAACAACCCTAGCGTCACCGAACCTTAAGTGTGTAGACCCTACGGGTTCGGGAGACATGCAGACATGACCGAGACTCTCCGGTCAATAACCAACAACGGGATCTGGATACCCATGTTGGCTCCCACATGCTCCTCAATGTTGTCATCGGATGAACCACGATGTCGAGGATTCGATCAAACCCCGTATACAATTCCCTTTGTCAATCGGTACGTTACTTGCCCGAGACCCGATCGTCGGTATCCCAATACCTTGTTCAGTCTCGTTACCGGCAAGTCACTTTACTCGTACCGTAATGCACGATCCCGTGGTCAACATCTTGGTCACCTTGAGCTCACTATGATGATGCATTACCGAGTGGGCCCAGAGATACCTCTCCGTCATACGGAGTGACAAATCCCAGTCTCGATCTGTGTCAACCCAACAGACACTTTCGGAGATACCTGTAGTGCACCTTTATAATCACCCAGTTACGTTGTGACGTTTGATACACCCAAAGCACTCCTACGGTATCCGGGAGTTACACGATCTCATGGTCTAAGGAAGAGATACTTGACATTGGCAAAGCTCTAGCAAACGAACTACACGATCTTTATGCTATGCTTAGGATTGGGTCTTGTCCATCACATCATTCTCCTAATGATGTGATCCCGTTATCAACGACATCCAATGTCCATAGCCAGGAAACCATGACTATCTGTTGATCACAACGAGCTAGTCAACTAGAGGCTCACTAGGGACATATTGTGGTCTTTGTATTCACACGTGTATTACGATTTCCGGATAATACAGTTATAGCATGAATAAAAGACAATTATCATGAACAATGAAATATAATAATACTTTTATTATTGCCTCTAGGGCATATTTCCAACAGTCTCCCACTTGCACTAGAGTCAACAATCTAGTTACATTGTGATGAATCGAACACCCATAGAGTTCTGGTGTTGATCATGTTTTGCTCGCGAGAGAGGTTTAGTCAACGGATCTGCGACATTCAGATCCGTATGTACTTTGCAAATTTCTATGTCTCCATCTTGAACATTTTCACGGATGGAGTTGAAACGACGCTTGATGTGCCTGGTCTTCTTGTGAAACCTGGGCTCCTTGGCAAGGGCAATAGCTCCAGTGTTGTCACAGAAGAGTTTGATTGGCCCCGACGCATTGGGTATGACTCCTAGGTCGGTGATGAACTCCTTCACCCAAATCGCTTCATGCGCTGCCTCCGAGGCTGCCATGTCCTCCGCTTCACACGTTGATCCCGCCACGACGCTCTGCTTGCAGCTGCACCAGCTTACTGCTCCACCATTCAACATTTACACGTATCCGGTTTGTGACTTAGAGTCATCTGGATCTGAGTCGAAGCTAGCGTCGACGTAACCCTTTACGACGAGCTCTTCGTCTCCTCCATAAACGAGAAACATGTCCTTTGTCCTTTTCAGGTACTTTAGGATATTCTTGACCGCTGTCCAGTGTTCCTTGCCGGGATTACTTTGATATCTTGCTACCAAACTTACGGCAAGGTTTACATCAGGTCTGGTACACAGCATGGCATACATAATAGATCCTATGGCTGAAGCATAGGGGATGACACTCATCTCTTCTATATCTTCTGCCGTGGTCGGTGACTGAGCCGAGCTCAATCTCACACCTTGTAACATAGGCAAGAACCCTTTCTTGGACTGATCCATTTTGGACCTTTTCAAAATCTTATCAAGGTATGTGCTTTGTGAAAGACCTATGAGGCGTCTCGATCTATCTCTATAGATCTTGATGCCTAATATATAAGCAGCTTCTCCAAGGTCCTTCATTGAAAAACATTTGTTCAAGTAGGCCTTAATGCTGTCCAGAAATTCTATATTATTTCCCATCAAGAGTATGTCATCTACATATAATATGAGAAATGCTACAGAGCTCCCACTCACTTTCTTGTAAACGCAGGCTTCTCCATAAGTCTGCATAAACCCAAATGCTTTGATCATCTCATCAAAGCGAATATTCCAACTCCGAGATGCTTGCACCAGCCCATAAATGGATCGCTAGAGCTTGCATACTTTGTTAGCGTTCTTAGGATCGACAAGACCTTCCGGCTGCATCATATACAGTTCTTCCTTAAGATGCCCGTTAAGGAATGCCGTTTTGACGTCCATCTGCCATATCTCACAATCATAGTATGCGGCAATTGCTAACATGATTCGGACAGACTTTCGCTTCGCTACGGGAGAGAATGTCTCGTCGTAGTCAATCCCTTGAACTTGTCGATAACCCTTAGCGACAAGTCGAGCTTTATAGATGGTAACATTGCCATCCGCGTCCGTCTTCTTCTTAAAGATCCATTTGTTTTCTATCGCTCGCTGATCATCGGGCAAGTCTGTCAAAGTCCATACTTTGTTTTCATACATGGATTCTATCTCGGATTTCATGGCTTCAAGCCATTTGTTGGAATCTGGGCCCGCCATCGCTTCTTCATAGTTCGAAGGTTCACCATTGTCTAACAACATGATTTCCAGGACAGGGTTGCCGTACCATTCTGGTGCGGAACGTGTCCTTGTGGACCTACGAAGTTCAGTAGCAACTTGATCCAAAGTACCTTGATCATCATCATTGTTTTCCTCTTCGGTTGGTGTGGGCATCACAGGAACATTTTCCTGAGCTGCACCACTTTCCCGTTCGAGAGGTAGTACTTCATCGAGTTCTACTTTCCTCCCACTTACTTCTTTCGAGAGAAACTCTTTTTCCAGAAAGCATCCATTCTGGGCAACAAAGATCTTGCCCTCGGATCTTAAGTAGAAGGTATACCCGACAGTTTCCTTAGGGTATCCTATGAAGACGCATTTTTCCGACTTGGGTTCGAGCTTTTCAGGTTGAAGTTTCTTGACATAAGCATCGCATCCCCAAACTTTTAGAAACGACAGCTTAGGTTTCTTCCCAAACCATAATTTATACGGTGTCATCTCAACGGATTTAGACGGTGCCCTATTTAAAGTGAATGTAGCTGTCTCTAGAGCATATCCCCAAAATGATAGCGGTAAATCGGTAAGAGACATCATAGACCACACCATATCCAATAGAGTGCGATTACGACGTTCGGACACACCGTTACGCTGAGGTGTTCCAGGCGGCGTTAGTTGTGAAACGATTCCACATTTTCTTAAGTGTGTACCAAATTCGTGACTTAAGTATTCTCCTCCACGATCTGATCGTAGGAATTTTATCTTTCGGTCACATTGATTCTCTACTTCATTCCGAAATTCCTTGAACTTTTCAAAGGTCTCAGACTTGTGTTTCATTAAGTAGACATACCCATATCTACTTAAGTCATCAGTGAGAGTGAGAACATAACGATATCCTCCGCGAGCCTCAACGCTCATTGGACCGCATACATTAGTATGTATGATTTCCAACAAGTTGGTTGCTCGCTCCATTGTTCCGGAGAACGGAGTCTTGGTCATTTTGCCCATGAGGCATGGTTCGCATGTGTCAAACGATTCATAATCAAGAGACTCTAAAAGTCCATCAGCATGGAGCTTCTTCATGCGCTTGACACCAATGTGACCAAGGCGGCAGTGCCACAAGTATGTGGGACTATCGTTATCAACTTTACATCTTTTGGTATTCACGCTAAGAATATGTGTAACACTACGTTCGAGATTCATTAAGAATAAACCATTGACCATCAGAGCATGACCATAAAACATATCTCTCATATAAATCGAACAACCATTATTCTCAGACTTAAATGAGTAGCATCTCGTATTAAACGAGATCCAGATATAATGTTCATGCTCAAACTTGGCACTAAATAACAATTATTAAGGTTCAAAACTGATCCCGTAGGTACATGTAGAGGTAGCGTGCCGACGGCGATCACATCGACTCTGGAACCATTCCCGACGCGCATCGTCACCTCGTCCTTCGCCAGTCTCCGCTTATTCCGCAGCTCCTGCTGTGAGTTACAAATATGAGCAACGGCACCGGTATCAAATACCCAGGAGTTACTACGAGTACTGGTAAGGTACACATCAATTACATGTATATCAAATATACCTTTGTTGTTGCCGGCCTTCTTATCCGCTAAGTATTTAGGGCAGTTCCGCTTCCAGTGACCCTTCCCCTTGCAATAAAAGCACTCAGTCTCAGGCTTGGGTCCATTCTTTGACTTCTTCCCGGCAACTGGCTTACCGGACGCGGCAACATCCTTGCCGTCCTTCTTGAAGTTCTTCTTGCCCTTGCCCTTCTTAAACTTAGTGGTCTTATTGACCATCAACACTTGATGTTCCTTCTTGATTTCAGCCTCTGCTGACTTTAGCATAGAGAACACTTCAGGAATGGTCTTTTCCATCCCCTGCATGTTGTAGTTCATCACAAAGCTCTTGTAGCTTGGTGGGAGCGACTGGAGGATTCTGTCAATGACCGCCTCATCAGGGAGGTTAATATTCAGCTGGGTCATACGGTTGTGCAACCCAGACATCTTGAGTATGTGTTCACTGACAGAACTGTTTTCCTCCATCTTACAACTGTAGAACTTGTCGGAGACATCATATCTCTCGACCCGGGCATGAGCTTGAAAAACTAGTTTCAGCTCTTCGAACATCTCATATGCTCTGTGATGCTCAAAACGCTTTTGGAGCCCCGGTTCTAAGCTGTAAAGCATGCCGCACTGAACGAGGGAGTAATCATCAGCACGAGTCTGCCAAGCATTCATAATGTATTGGTTCTCTGGGACGGGAGCGTCACCTAGCGGTCCTTCTAGGACATATTGTTTCCTGGCAGCTATGAGGATGATCCTCAGGTTCCGGACCTAGTCCGTATAGTTGCTGCCATTATCTTTCAGCTTGGTTTTCTCTAGGAACGCGTTGAATTTCATGTTGACATGAGCGTTGGCCATTTGATCTACAAGACATAGTTGCAAAGGTTTTAGACTAAGTTCATGATAATTAAGTTCTAATCAAATTATGAACTCCCACTCAGATTAGACATCCCTCTAGTCATCTAAGTGTTACACGATCCGAGTCGACTAGCCCGTGTCCGATCATCACGTGAGACGGACTAGTCATCGTCGGTGAACATCTTCATGTTGATCGTATCTTCCATACGACTCGTGTTCGACCTTTCGGTCTCCGTGTTTCGAGGCCATGTCTGCACATGCTAGGCTCGTCAAGTTAACCCTAAGTGTTTTCGCTGTGTAAAACTGTCTTACACCCGTTGTATGTGAACGTAAGAATCCATCACACCCGATCATCACGTGGTGCTTAGAAGCGACGAACTGTAGCAACGGTGCACAGCTAGGGGAGAACACTTCTTGAAATTTTTGTAAGGGATCATCTTATTTACTACCGTCGTCCTAAGTAAACAAGATGCATAAACATAATAAACATCACATGCAATTATATAGTTGTGACATGATATGGCCAATATCATATAGCTCCATTGATCTCCATCTTCGGGGCTCCATGATCATCTTGTCACCGGCTTGACACCATGATCTCCATCATCATGATCTCCATCATCGTGTCTTCATGAAGTTGTCACGCCAACGACTACTTCTACTTCTATGGCTAACGCGTTTAGCAATAAAGTAAAGTAAGTTACATGGCGTTCTTCAATGACACGCAGGTCATACAAAAAAATAAAGACAACTCCTATGGCTCCTGCCGGTTGTCATACTCATCGACATGCAAGTCGTGAATCCTATTACAAAGAACATGATCTCATACATCATAATTCATCATTCATCACAACTTCTGGCCATATCACATCACATGATCAATCGCTGCAAAAACAAGTTAGACGTCCTCTAATTGTTGTTGCATCTTTTACGTGGCTGCAATTGGGTTCTAGCAAGAACATTTTCTTACCTACGAATAACCACAACGTGATTTTGTCAACTTCTATTTACCCTTCATAAGGACCCTTTTCGTCGAATCCGCTCCAACTAAAGTGGGAGAGACAGACGCCCGCCAGCCACCTTATGCAACTAGTGCATGTCAATCGGTGGAACCGGTCTCACGTAAGCGTACGTGTAAGGTTGGTCCGGGCCGCTTCATCCCACAATGCCGTTGAAGCAAGAAAAGACTAGTAGTGGCAAGTAAGTTGACAAGATCCACGCCCACAACAAAATTGTGTTCTACTCGTGCAAAGAGAACTACGCATAGACCTAGCTCATGATGCCACTGTTGGGGAACGTTGCAGAAAATTAAAAAATTTCCTACGGTTTCACCAAGATCCATCTATGAGTTCATCTAAGCAACGAGTCAAGGGAGAGAGTTTGCATCTACATACCACTTGTAGATCACGTGCGGAAGCTTGCAAGGGGATGGTGATGATGGAGTCGTACTCGAACGTGATTCGGATCACCGATGTCCAAGTGCTGAACGGACAGCACCTCCGCGTTCAACACACGTACGGGACGGGAGACATCTCCTCCTTCTTGATCCAGCAAGGGGGAAGGAGAGGTTGAGGAAGGCAGCTCCAATGGCAGCACGACGGCGTGGTGCAATTGGTGCAGCAGTACTCCGACAGGGCTTCGCCAAGCGCGTACGGAGGAGGAGAGGTGTTGGGGAGGGGAGGGGCTGCGCCTTGAGTTGTGTCTTGCAGCCCTCCCCTCACCCCTCTATATATAGGAGGAGAGGGGCAAGGGGGCCGGCCCTCTAGGGGAAACCCTAGAGGGGGGCGGCGGCCAAAGGGTGGGGGGCTTGCCCCCCAAGCAAGGGGGGTGCGCCCCCTTTAGGGTTCCCCCCCCCCAACCCTAGGCGCATAGGCCCAAGGGGGGGGGGGCGCCAAGCCCACCAGGGGCTGGCTGCTATCCCTACGCATCCTAAGTGGCCCCCCGGGAGGGGTGGCCCCTCCCAGTGGACCCCCGGAACCTTTCCGGTGGTCCCCGTACAATACCGGTATGACCCCGAAACTTTCCGGTGCCCGTTTAACAACTTCCCATATATAAATCTTTACCTCCGGACCATTCCGGAACTCCTCGTGACGTCCGGGATCTCATCCGGGACTCCGAACAACTTTTGGTAGTCACATACTAGTCTTCCTAACAACCCTAGCGTCACCGAACCTTAAGTGTGTAGACCCTATGGGTTCGGGAGACATGCAGACATGACCGAGACTCTCCGGTCAATAACCAACAGCGGGATCTGGATACCCATGTTGGCTCCCACATGCTCCTCGATGTTGTCATCGGATGAACCACGATGTCGAGGATTCGATCAAACCCCGTATACAATTCCCTTTGTCAATCGGTACGTTACTTGCCCGAGACCCGATCGTCGGTATCGCAATACCTTGTTCAGTCTCGTTACCGGCAAGTCACTTTACTCGTACCGTAATGCATGATCCCGTGGCCAACATCTTGGTCACCTTGAGCTCATTATGATGATGCATTACCGAGTGGGCCCAGAGATACCTCTCCGTCATACGGAGTGACAAATCCCAGTCTCGATCCGTGTCAACCCAACAGACACTTTTGGAGATACCTGTAGTGCACCTTTATAATCACCCAGTTACGTTGTGACGTTTGATACACCCAAAGCACTCCTACGGTATCCGGGAGTTACACGATCTCATGGTCTAAGGAAGAGATACTTGACATTGGCAAAGCTCTAGCAAACGAACTACACGATCTTTATGCTATGCTTAGGATTGGGTCTTGTCCATCACATCATTCTCCTAATGATGTGATCCCGTTATCAACGACATCCAGTGTCCATAGCCAGGAAACCATGACTATTTGTTGATCACAACGAGCTAGTCAACTAGAGGCTCACTAGGGACACATTGTGGTCTTTGTATTCACACGTGTATTACGATTTCCGGATAATACAGTTATAGCATGAATAAAAGACAATTATCATGAACAATGAAATATAATAATACTTTTATTATTGCCTCTAGGGCATATTTCCAACAGATTCCCCCTCCGGCGGAGCACCTGCGAAGGCTCCAAGATGGGATCTCGCGGATATAGAAGGTTACGGCGGTGGAATTAGGTTTTCGTGGTCGCTTCTGATGTTTTCGAGGTACATGGGTATATGTAGGAGTAAGAAGTAGGTCGGTGGATGCTCGAGGGGCCCACGAGGGTGGGGGGCGCCCACCTGTAGGGAGCATGCCAGGCACCCTCGTGGCCGCCTCCCTTGTTTCTTGACTTCCACTCCAAGTCCTCTGGATCACGTTTGTTCCAAAAAGATCGCTCCCGAAGGTTTCATTCCGTTTGGACTCCGTTTGATATTCCTTTTCTTCGAAACACTGAAATACGCAAAAAAACAGCAATTCGGGCTGGGCCTCCGGTTAGTAGGTTAGTCCCAAAAATGATATAAAAGTGTAAAGTAAAGCCCATAAACATCCAAAGTGGGTAATATAATAGCATGGAACAATCAAAAAATATAGATACGTTGGAGACGTATCAAGCATCCCCAACCTTAATTCCTGCTCGTCCTCGAGTTGGTAAATGATAAAAACAAAAAATTTGACGTGGAATGCTACCTCGCATAATTCTCAATGTAATTTTCTTTATTGTGGCATGAATGTTCAGATCCAAATGATTCAAAATAAAAGTTCATATTGACATAAGAAATAGTAATACTTCAAGCATACTAATCAAAGCAATCATGTCTTCTCAAAATAACATGGCTAAAGAAAGTTCATCCCTACAAATCATATAGTTAGGTCATGCTTCATTTTTATCACACAAAAATGCTCCCATCTTGCACACCCCCGATGACAAGCCAAGCAATTGTTTCGTACTTAAATAATCTCAAACTTTTTCAACTTTCACGCAATACATGAGCGTGAGCCATGGATATAGCACTATGGGTGGAATATAATATGATGATGGAGATTGTGTGGAGAAGACAAAAAAGGAGAAAGTCTCACATTGACGAGGATAATCAACGGGCTATGGAGATGCCCATCAATTGATGTCAACATGAGTAGTAGGGATTGCCATGCAACGGATGCACTAGAGCTATAAATGTATGAAAGCTCAACAAAAGAAACTAGTGGGTGTGCATCCAACTTGCTTGCTCACGAAGACCTAGGGAATTTTGAGGAAGCCCATCGTAGGAATATACAAGCCAAGTTCTATAATAAAAAATTCCCACTAGTATATGAAAGTGACAACATATGAGACTCTCTATATGAAGAACATGGTGCTACTTTGAAGCACAAGTGTGGAAAAAGATAGTAACATTGCCCCCTTTTTTATTTTCTTTTTTTTGGGCCTTTCTTTTCTTTTGGCCTTTCTCTTCTTCTTTTTTATTTGGCCTTTCCTTTTTTTGGCCTTTCTTTTTATTTTATTTTATTTGGGGACAATGCTCTAATAATGATGATCATCACACGTCTATTTATTTACAACTCATGAATTACAACTCAATACTAGAACAAGATATGACTCTATATGAATGCCTCCGGCGGTGTACCGGGATGGGCAATGAATCAAGAGTGACATGTATGATAAATTATGCATGGTGGCTTTGCCACAAGTACGATGTCAACTACATGATCATGCAAGGCAATATGACAATGATGATGTGTGTCATGATGATGAACAGAACGGTGTAAAGTTGCATGGCAATATATCTAGGAATGGCTATGGAAATGCCATAATAGGTAGGTATGGTGGCTGTTTTGAGGAAGATATAAGGAGGTTTATGTGTGATAGAGCGTATCATATCACAGGGTTTGGATGCACCGGCGAAGTTTGCACCAACTCTCAAGGTGAGAAAGGGCAATGCACAGTACCGAAGAGGCTAGCAATGATGGAAGGGTGAGAGTGCGTATAATCCATGGACTCAACATTAGTCAAAAAGAACTCATATACTTATTGCAAAAATCTACAAGTCATCAAAAACCAAGCACTATGCGCATGCTCCTAGGGGGATAGATTGGTAGGAAAAGACATCGCTCGTCCCCGACCGCCATTCATAAGGATGCACAATTTAAGAACACCTCATATTTCAAATTTGTTACACAACTTTTACCATACGTGCATGCTACGGGACTTGCCAACTTCAACACAAGCATTCTTTAAATTCATAATCACCCAACTAGCATGACTCTAATATCACTACCTCCATATCTCAAAACAATTATGAAGTATCAAATTGATCATAGCATCCAATTCACTTCCTATGATATTTTTATTATACCCAACTTGGATGCCCATCATTCTAGGACCAATTTTATAACCATAGCAAATACCATGCTGTTCTAAAAGACTCTCAAAATAATATAAGTGAAGCATGAGAGATTAACAATTTCTACAAAATTAAGCCACCGTCGTGCTCTAAAAGATATAAGTGAAGCACTAGAGCAAAAACTATCTAGCTCAAAAGATATAAGTGAAGCACATAGAGTATTCTAGAAAATTCCAATCAAGTGGGTTTCTCCCAAAAGGTGTGTATAGCAAGGATTATTCTGTTAAACTAAAAAGCAAAGACTAATATCATACAAGACGCTCCAAGCAAAACACATATCATGTGGCGAATAAAAATATAGCTCCAAGTAAAGTTACCGATAGACGAAGACGAAAGAGGGGATGCCTTCTGGGACATCCCCAAGCTTAGGATTTTGGTTATCCTTGAATATCTTGGGGTGCCATGGGCATACCCAAGCTTAGGCTCTTGCAACTCCTTATTCCATAGTCCATCAAATCCTTACCCAATACTTGAAAACTTCACAACACAAAACTCAACGGGAAATCTCATAAGCTCCGTTAATGCAAGAAAGAAAACCACCACATAACGTACTGTAATAAACTCATTCTTTATTTATATTGGTATTAAACCTACTGTATTCCGACTTCTCTATGGTTCATACCACTTAATACTAGCCATAGATGCATCAAAATAAACAAACAACACACGTAAAACAGAATCTGTCAAAAATAGAACAGTCTGTAGCAATCTGTAACTATTGAAAACTTATGGAACTCTAAAAATCTTAACAAAATAGGAAGTCCTGGGCAACTTATCTATTGATCTACAGCAAAAAGAATCAACGCAAAAGCACGTTTCTGTGAATTACTAAAATTATTTTCGTGTGTGCAAAGTTTCTGTTTTTCAGCAGAATCAAATTAACTATCACCATAGGTTATCCTATAGGTTCTAGTTGGCACAAACACTAATTAAAACATAAAAACACATCTAAACATATGGTAGATGAAAAATTTATTACTAAACAGAAGCAAAAACAAAAAAACTAAAATAAAATTGGGTTGCCTCCCAACTAGCGCTATCGTTTAACGCCCATAGCTAGGCATAAAAGCGAAGATATATCTAAGTAGTGCCATCTTTGGCACTCAATTCATAAGTAGCTCGCATAATAGATTCATAAGGTAATTTAACTTTCTTTCTTGAAAAGTGCTCCATGCCTTTCCTTAATGGAAATTGGAATCTAATATTCCCTTCCTTCATATCAATAATCGCACCAATCGTTCTAAGGAAAGGTCTACCAAGAATAATAGGACAAGAAAGATTGCAATCTATGTCGAGAATGATAAAATCTACGGGCACATAGTTCCTATTTGCAACAATAAGAACATCACTGATCCTTCCCATAGGCTTTTTAATGGTGGAATCCGCAAGGTGCAAATTTAAAGAGCAATCATCAAGATCATGGAAACCTAGAATATCGCATAAAGTTTTTGGAATTGTGGAAACACTAGCACCCAAATCACATAAAGCATAACACTCATGATCTTTAATTTTAATCTTTATAGTAGGTTCCGACTCATCATAAAGTTTTCTAGGTATAGAAACTTCCAAATTAAGTTTTTCATCATAAGATTGCATCAAGGCATCAACAATATGTTTGGTAAAGGCTTTATTTTGATTATAAGCATGAGGAGAATTCAAAATAGATTGCAACAAGGAAATACAATATTCTAAAGAACAATTATCATAATTAAATTCCTTGAAATCCAAGATAGTGGGTTCAATGCTATTTAAAGTCTTGACCTCTCCAATCCCACTTTTACCAAATTTAGCATCAAGATCTAACAACTCCGAATCATTGGGACGCCTTTTAACTAAAGTTTACTCATCTCCAGTCCCATCATTATTAAGATTCATATTGCAAGACAAAGATTTAATAGGGGACACGTCAATAACTTTTAGATCTTCATCATTATTTTCATGGAAACTAGAAGAACACGCCTTTACAAAGCAATCTTTCTTAGCACGCAATCTAGCGGTTCTTTCTTTGCACTCATCAATGGAAATTCTCATAGCTTTGAGAGACTCATTGATATCATGCTTAGGAGGAGTAGATCTAAGTTTCAAAGAATCAACATCAAGCGAAAGTCTATCAACGTTTCTAGCCAAATCATCAACTTTAAGCAATTTTTCTTCAAGCAAGGCATTAAAATTCTTTTGAGAGACCATAAATTCTTTAACACTATTCTCAAAATCAGAGGGTATCTTATTATAATTACCATAAGAATTATTGTTTGTAATATCCGTAATTATTAGAGGAATTACTAGGGAACGGTCTAGAATTAAAGTTTCCTCTATAAGCATTGTTACCAAAATTATTCCTACCAACAAAATTCACATCCATTGATTCATTATTATTCTCAATCAAAGTAGACAAAGGCATATCATTGGGATTAATAGAAGCACTCTTAGTAGCAAACAATTTCATAAGTTCATCCATCTTTCCACTCAAAACATTAATTTCTTCTATAGCATGCACTTTTTTACTAGTAGATCTTTCGGTGTGCCATTGAGAATAATTAGCCATAATATTATCAAGGAGTTTAGTAGCTTCTCCTAAGATGATTTCCATAAACGTGCCTCCCGCGGCCGAATCTAAAAGATTTCTAGAAGCAAAATTCAATCCGGCATAAAATTTTTGTATGATCATCCATAGATTAAAACCATGAGTAGGGCAATTGCGAATCATCAATTTCATTCTTTCCCAAGATTGCGCAACATGTTCATGATCAAGTTGTTTAAAATTCATAATATCTTTCCTAAGAGAGATGATCTTAGCGGGAGGAAAATACTTTATAAAAACATCTTTACACTTATTCCATGAATCAATACTATTCTTAGCCAAAGACGAAAACCAAACTTTAGCACGATCTCTAAGTGAAAACGGAAATAACTTCAATTTAACAATATCATTATCGTGTCTTTCTTCTTTTGCATCTCACACAAATCAACAAAGTTGTTTAGATGGGTAGTGGCATCTTCACTAGGAAGGCCGGAGAATTGGACAACAAGATTCAGCAAAGCAGCATTGATTTCACAAAACTCCACATCATTAAGAGGAGAAATTGGAGTATTAAGGAAATCATTATTATTGGTATTGGAAAAGTCACACAATTTGGTATTGTCTTGCGCCATCGCGACAAACAATCCAACACACAAGCAAACAAAAAGGCAAGCGAAAGAGAGAGAAGATTGGGAAAGAGAGGGCGAATAAAACGACAAGGGTGAAGTGGGGAGAGGAAAACGAGAGGCAAATGGCAAATAATGTAAGTGCAAGGGAGATGAGTTTGTGATGGGTACTTGGTATGTCTTGACTTGAGCGAAGACCTCCCCGACAACGGCGCCAGAAATCCTTCTTGCTATGTTTTGAGCTTGCGTTGGTTTTCCTTGAAGAGGAAAGGGTGATGCAGAAATAGTGGCGTAAGTATTTCCCTCAGTTTTTGAGAACCAAGGTATCAATCCAGTAGGAGGCTCCTCAGAAGTCCCACGCACCTACACAAACAAACAAGAACTCGGAACCAACACAATAAAGGGGTTGTCAATCCCTTCACGGCCACTTGCGAAAGTGAGATCTGATAGAGATAATATGATAAGATAAATATATTTTTGGTATTTTATAATATAGATAGGAAAAATAAAGATGCAAATAAAAGTAGATTGAAAGCTTATATGATAAGAGATAGACCCGGGGGCCATAGGTTTCACTAGTGGCTTCTCTCAAGATAGCATAAGTATTACTGTGGGTGAACAAATTACTGTTGAGCAATTGATAGAAAAGCGGATAATTATGAGATTATCTAGGCATGATCATGTATATAGGCATCATGTCCATGACAAGTAGACCGACTCCTGCCTGCATCTACTACTATTACTCCACACATCGACCTCTATCCAGCATGCATCTAGAGTATTAAGTTCATAAAGAACAGAGTAACGCATTAAGAAAGATGACATGATGTAGAGGGATAAACTCATGCAATATGATATAAACCCCATCTTTTTATCCTCGATGGCAACAATACAATACGTGCCTTGCTTCCCTGCTGTCACTGGGAAAGGACACCGCAAGATTGAACCCAAAGCTAAGCACTTCTCCCATTGCAAGAAAGATCAATCTAGTAGGCCAAACCATACTGATAATTTGAAGAGACTTGCAAAGATAACTTAATCACACATAAAAGAATTCAGAGGAGATTCAAATATTTCTCATAGATAAACTTGATCGTAAACCCACAGTTCATCGGATCTCGACAAACACACCGACAAAAGAGTTACATCGAATAGATCTCCAAGAAGATCAAGGAGAACTTTGTATTGAGATTCAAAGAGAGAGAAGAAGACATCTAGCTAATAACTATGGACCCGAAGGTCTATGGTAAACTACTCACAACTCATCGGGAAGGCCTTGGAGATGATGTAGGGGCCCTCCGTGGTTGATTCCCCCTCCGGCGGAGCGCCGGTGAAGGCTCCAAGATAGGATCTCGCGGATATAGAAGGTTGCGACGGGGGAATTAGGCTTTCTTGGTCGCTTCTGATGTTTTCGGGGTACATGGGTATATGTAGGAGGAAGAAGTAGGTCGGTGGACGCTCGAGGGGCCCACGAGGGTGGGGGGCATGCCCACCTGTAGGGGGCGTGCCGGGCACCCTCGTGGCTGCCTCCCTTGTTTCTTGACTTCCACTCCAAGTCCTCTGGATCACGTTTGTTCCAAAAAGATAACTCCCGAAGGTTTCATTCCCTTTGGACTCCGTTTGATATTCCTTTTCTTCGAAACACTGAAATAGGCAAAAAAAATAGCAATTCGGGATGGGCCTCCGGTTAGTAGCTTAGTCCCAAAAACGATATAAAAGTGTAAAGTAAAGCCCATAAACATCCAAAACGGGTAATATAATAGCATGGAACAATCAAAAAATATAGATACATTGGAGACGTATCACCCCTTGATCTATAAAAGGAGGCCCATGGCAACCATAGAAATGATTCGGACCCATGTACACTCATACCCGCGTAGCCGTTCTCGTCCCAAGGCAACCCTGTCGGGCAAGAGCGATGCGCTTTCCACCACAATCCACCATAAATCCACCAAAGCTGGAGTAGGGTTTTACGCCTCGCGGCGGCCCGAACCTGGGTAGAAACTGCCCGTGTGAGCTTTGTCGTGCTGCCTGACGCTCCTCCGCTCTTTGTGCAACGTGACTTCCCCCCACCAAACCAGAAAGGGGCACGTAGCCCCATAGGTGTCTGTGGTTCCCCCACGAGATATTTGGCGTGCCAGGTAGGGGGTCAGTTGCGTGAACCCGAAAGCATGAGCAGCGCGGCACCTCCATTGCATCTCAGCCAAAAAAATTGGCGTTGGTAGTGCCCCTGGGGGTATAAAGGCGAAGCATGGGGAGTGGGGCCCACCCCGCACCCACTTTTTTCATTGCGCGACCCACCACGGTCGCGACCACGGTGAAGATCGGCATCAACGGCGGCATGCCCCTCCTAGGTGGCCTGGATGACATGAGTACCGCCTGGGCAGCATCCAAAGAGGAGAGGCGAGACGCACGGGAACAAGGTCCCTCCTCTATTCTCCCTCTCCCTCTTTGGCAACTGAGCTGCTTTGGCCCAGGCATCATCAATGTCGATGAGTATCATGCGATACTCGGTTCAGCATTTACCATGCTTAGGGAAATCCTGAGTAAAACGCCGGTACGAATCCGTTGATCGATGCCCCGGCAAGCACGTTTGGTGAGGTCGTCCGCGTTAGCATAACTCTTGTGCCGGCCGTTGTCGGATTGTCCGGAAAGGGTGAAGAGACGAGGGGGGCCAGGAAGGCCCGGCATCGTATCCTGCCGCCC
Organism: Triticum dicoccoides; assembly: GCF_002162155.2. Taxonomy (NCBI): domain Eukaryota; kingdom Viridiplantae; phylum Streptophyta; class Magnoliopsida; order Poales; family Poaceae; genus Triticum; species Triticum dicoccoides. Next base: position 437,129,618 of record NC_041393.1, on the reverse strand, counting down.
GCCAGACATGTGTTACGTGTGTTGGTCCCTGCCGGGAACTAGAAAGCTTTTTGCTTAACTTCCATCCTTCCGGGTATAGCGAGCACATCGGATGCACGCTACCGGGGCAGGTGAGGAAGAGTAAAGAACAAAGGCTAAGTTGATGCAACTATTTCCTTTCGATGAATCTTAGATTTTCGCATTTGTTTATCCCTCTGTTTTTCTAGTGAGTGTTCGTACTATGAAATCCTTTGTGTGATGGTACCTTGGCCAGTTCTTTGTCGGCACCCTCTTTCTGTCTCGATCCCTGCTCACGGAATGAGCGGCTGCGTCGAGAACTACCAAGGAAAAACTTGTCGGGACGCATCCACGTCAAGGTGACTGTTAAGGGCTAGTCCCTTACGACAATCACGACAATATAATACTAGCAAGTAACCAAAACATATGTGGGGACTAATCGTACGAAAACGAGCATATAAACACAGAGGGATAAAACATGCAGTTAAGATTAAGCAGAGGGCATCGGTTCCGTGCGAACACGAATAGTACGATACCTAAACACAAAGCATACATCATGTTTTGTTTCAGGGCAACGCGATGACAAGAATAGCTCGGGGTCAAGCCTGGCGGCCGCGTGAAGCCGTTGGGATATTGAGAACCTTGGCAGCTGGAGGGGCAGTTTTCTCTTTGGCAGCTGGGACATCAGCACCCACTAGCGGCTTCTTGAATCCATCAGCAAGGTCAAGATCCAGATGACGGCAGGCGATGTTGCGCAGGACCATAAGGAGGGCGTCATGAGCGAGCTTCCGGGACTCAGTTGCGAAGCGCTTGGCCCTCCCCTCCTCGTGCACCTTCAGCTTTTCGATCAGCTCGTTGAAGAAAACTCCGAGCTTGGCACTAGGGACTTCCTGCGTGCTAATCGAGAAAGCTGGTCCGTCCATGCCCATCGCTGCGGCCTGGGCAGCAAGGCGCTTAGAAATATCTACCATGCTCCTGATCCAGAGGTTCACCTACTCAGATTGGTTTGCCAGCTTGTCTTCTGCATCTTTTCGGAGGCGCCTGGCGGTGTCCAGATCTTTTGATACTTGTTGCTGGCGTGGCTCACTAGACTCTACAATGCTCTCCAGGGTACCAATCCTAGCCTTTAGATCTGCGATAGTGCTCTTGGCAGTTTTGAGGCCCTGGCTATTGGAGGAAAGCTGCGATCGCACATCTCCCAAATGGGTTTCTGATTTTTGCGCCTCCTCCTTAAGGGCCTCAACTTCCTTGGCACTCCCGGCAAGATCTTCGGTCAGCTTGGCCACTTGTTGGTCGAGGCTGGTCTTGGTGGCAGATGCAGCGACAAGATCATTAGTAAGCTTCTGCCGCTGGACAGCAGAATCACCGGCAAGAGCATCCATGGGAGACTTGTGCTTGTCCTCCAACTCCTTGGTACGCTGCTACACAAGGGCCTCCAGCTCATCGTCCTTGGCACGAAGGGTGGTTTCAAGCTTCTCCTCCCGGAGGGAAATCTCCTGCTCTCTGGCGTCCAAACATGCTTTGCGATCTGCCAGGCATGCTTCGCGGTCTATGACTTCCTCCTTCATCATCATGATCTCCTCCTACTGCCTCTTGAGCGCCTGGAACTACTTGTTGTGCCATTTGTGCATCTCCAAGCACTTGTCCTTCAGCTTCTAATCCACCTTGTTAGCGGACTCGCATCGCTCGTTGAGTACCTGCCACTTCTGATCATGTCGATCCTGCATCTCCTTGATACCAGTTGCCATGGAGTCCAGGAAAGACAGGTCCATCGAGACGACAGCTGAGTCGTCCTCTTCTCCAACCCCTTGGTGCAACGGTGCTGAGAGGCGCTGAAGCTCTTCGTTGAGCTCCGCGCCCGCCACCATTGACGGGCCGGGGGCTCTAGTCCCAGGCTGTGCCAATACTAGCACCAGTTGACTCAAAGGGGATGGTGAGGCCTCCACCACAAGCCTGGAGGAGATAAGAGGATCCATGGTTTGGAGGGGAATCTTCCCCTTAACCACCTCTCCCACCTCTGGGGCGCTCTCGGGAGCATATTCCACCACCACCAAGGAACGCTGAGCACTCCCGGCAG
>NC_041393.1:437073003-437127075 GCF_002162155.2 Triticum dicoccoides | reverse complement strand
CAGCTCTGACTCTTTGACCTGGAGTACTGCGAACAAAAGAACAAGCGAGTGACAGGAGTTTCAGATTGCCAAGAAATGGGGAGAAGTGGTACGTACTAAGAAGAGGGAGGAAAAGCGGAGGCTACAAACTAGGAGAAGCGCCTCAGTTTCCCCGGCAACCCCAGTTGCCAGGTCAGAGATTCCACCCCTGTTGCGGTAGTCACGACAACACTCTGTTCGGGTTCATCCACAGAGGGTTTCGCCAGGGGTTCTGCGGTTGAGTCCGCATTAGGGACATACCCTTCAAGGGGAGCTCCACCTGCATCGTCTCACCGCCTCCTCCAACTGAGGGGATGGGGATCTCATCTCCGTCGCCTCCGACGAGAGGGACCGGGCCTCTATCAATAGGCCTGGGTCTGGGATAGGAGCTCGGTGCGGGATCCTCCGTATTGCTCCCCACCAAGTCCAGGCTCTCCACAGGCTTCGGCGACCCTACACGCCGGATCCTCTTCGACCGGTGCACGAGGGTGTCTGTTTCCTCCTCCACTTCCCTGCCAATGGAAGCAAAACAAAAGGTCAGTCAACAATGATAATCAAGTATATCGGAGCTATTGACGAGACAGGAGTCTTCCTTACTCCTCATCAATGAGCATGGAGCTCAACTCAAATTCTATGGGTGGCGAGTGTGCCCTGCTTCTCTTCTGGGATGGAGGGGCGGAGCTCTCCAGTAGCTCTAAGATCTGCTAAGGCGCTGGGTGCTCTGGTGAAGACGAGCTCTGCGAGGAGCTCGAGCCGGAGTGGGGGCTGGAATCAGCTTCCACATCCGCCGATCGCTTGGCGGGAGAAGCCTTGATCCTGGCAAGACGAGGAGACTGGCGGCACGCCACCTCTGTCTTGGTGCTTTTGGTGGTGGTCTTCTTCACCCTCTTGGCAACAGGCATTGGATTTGGGGCCACCGCTCCCTGATTAGCAGCACGCCTGTGGGGGCGCTGGTCTAAAATCGGCTCAGGGGCTTGAGGACCAGCCACGATCCACTCTGCTTCAGGCTCCGCTACCTCTTCATCCTCCTCCTCCTCTTGGATCTCTACTGCCACAGTAGCCAGGGCCTCAAGCTCGGGAGTACTGCGCCCGGCAGGATCATCCCCGGCAAGGTCTCCCCGGACAACCTCTTGCGTGGCCTGCACCTCGCTACCACCTTGGGAAGAACTTTCATCCTTAGTTTTTTCTTTCCCGGACTTTGCAGCCCTCGCCATTGCAGCCTTCCAGGCTGCTTTGTCCTCCTCAATCCTCCCCTTGATAAACGCCACCTCTAGAGAGGTGGTGTGTTTGTACACTTTGGTCTCCACCCTTATAACCCTCTCCATCAGGGTGCTAGACCACTCAAGTTCTTCATCAAGAGAAGGCAACCTCCAATCGCCCGCCACCGCATGAGCGTGGCAATCTAGCATCCACTTCAAAATCAGATCTCGTGCAGAATTGACATTCATGGGGATAATTTAGCCGGCATCTCGAACAGCTCAAAATGTCCAAACAGTTGATCGCACAACTAGGCATGTGATACGTCTCCAACGTATCTATAATTTTTGATTGCTCCATGCTACTTTATCTACTATTTTAGGCAATATTGGGCTTTATTATCCACTTCTATATTATTTTTGGGACTAACCTATTAACCGGAGGCCCACCCCAGATTTGTTGTTTTATGCCTATTTCAGTGTTTCGAGGAAAAGGAATATCACACGGAGTCAAAACGGAACGAAATCAACTGGAGAAGTTAATTTTGGAAGGAAACCAACCAGATGGGCTTGGAGTGCATGTCAGGGGAGTCCCGGGCTGCCCACGAGGGTGGGGGGCGCGCCCTCCCCCATGGGCGCGCCCCCTACCTCGTGAGCCACCTGGAGTTCCACTGACGTACCCCCTGCACCCATATATACCTACGTACCCTAAAACTTCCAGAATAGAAGATAGATCGGGAGTTCCGCCGCCGCAAGCCTCTGTAGCCACCAAAAACCAATCGGGACCCTATTCCGGCACCCTGCCGGAGGGGGATCCCATCACCGGAGGCCATCTTCATCATCCCGGCGCTATCCATGACGAGGAGGGAGTAGTTCACCCTTGGGGCTGAGGGTATGTACCAGTAGCTATGTGTTTGATCTCTCTCTCTCTCTCGTGTTCTCTCTATGGCACAATCTTGATGTATCGCGAGCTTTGCTATTATAGTTGGATCTTATGATGTTTCTCCCCCTCTACTCTCTTGTGATGAATTGAGTTTCCCTCTTGAAGTTATCTTGTGATGAATTGAGTCTTTATTTGAGAACACTTGATGTATGTCTTGCCGAGTTTATCTGTGGTGACAATGGGATATCACGTGCCACTTGATGTATGTTTTGGTGACCAACTTGCGGGTTCCGCCCATGAACCTATGCATAGGGGTTGGCACACGTTTTCTTGACTCTCCGGTAGAAATTTTGGGGCACTCTTTAAAGTACTTTGTGTTGCTTGAGGTGACAATGGAGTATCTAGGTGACATTAGGGTTTTGGTTGATTTGTGTCTTAAGGTGTTATTCTAGTATGAACTCTTTAATAGATCGATCCGAAAGAATAACTTTGAGGTGGTTTCGTACCCTACGATAATCTCTTCGTTTGTTCTCCGCTATTAGTGGCTTTGGAGTGACTCTTTGTTGCATGTTGAGGGATTGTTATATGATCTATCTATGTTATTATTGTTGAGAGAACTTGCACTAGTGAAAGTATGAACCCTATGCCTTGTTTCCTATCATTGCAATACCGTTGATGCTCACTTATCATTAGTTACCTTGCTGTTTTTATATTTTCAGATTGCAAAAACCTATATCTACTATCCATATTGAACTTGTATCACCATCTCTTTGCCGAACTAGTGCACCTATACAATTTACCATTGTATTGGGTGTGTTGGGGACACAAGAGACTCTTTGTTATTTGGTTGCAGGGTTGTTTGAGAGAGACCATCTTCATCCTACGCCTCCCACAGATTGATAAACCTTAGGTCATCCACTTGAGGGAAATTTGCTACTGTCCTACAAGCCTGTGCACTTGCAGGCCCAACAACGTCTACAAGAAGAAGGTTGTGTACTAGACATCAAGCTCTTTTCTGGCGCCATTGCCGGGGAGGTGAGTGCTTGAAGGTATATTTTTAGATCTTGCAATCGAATCTTTTTGTTTCTTGTTTTATCACTAGTTTAGTTTATAAAAAAACTACAAAAAATGGAGTTAAGTTTGTCTCATACGCTTCGTCTTTTTAATATCTTTCGTGAGTTTAATGGAAAGGAAAATTGTGCTCAAGTGCTAGAAGAAGAATGCTTTAAAATGCTTGGTACTAAATCTTTGAATGATGAGCATGATTGCAATGTTGTTAGTATGAACTCCTTGAATATCCATAGTACTAATGATGATTGCACTAGTTATGATGAAAATGTCTCTTATAAGCATGTTGATTTTTGTGGAGTAGAATGGGTTTGCATGGACACACCAAATAGAGAAAATAGATATTGCAAGAGGCATAAGTATTTAAAAACTAAAGGTTTACAAGAAAGGCTTAATGATTGTGCTGAAAGATTCAATATTTTTCGTGCCCCTTGTGAACTTTGCAGTGAACGTGGTCATTTAAATCTCCAATGCAAATTGTTTCATGATCGAATCGCGTCCAAAAATTGTGATAACTTGATTTCCCTTGGGCATCATAAAGAGCTTAGTCTTCTGTTGGGGTACGAAGAAATGAAACGTATAACTGAGGGTATTCCAAAATTTAATCTTGATAGATTTCTTGATTTTGATCTAGAGGATATTTATATGTTTTGTGCGGTGAATTGCATTGAAAATCCTTATATTGCCAATTACATAAAGAAAAGAAAGCAAACAAAATATGAAGAGAATACTAATGAAAGGGAAGAGACTTCCCAATCTCCTCCTATTATTTCTTATGATGACTCAGGTAACGAGGAGGAGCTTTATATTCAACCAATCTCGTCAATAAGGAGCTCAAAGAGGAAGGTTGAACCCACACATAGTATGAAGAAGAAAAATAAAAGAAGGAGTAACAAAGGTAGAAAGGTATCCCTCCCAAATGATGTTGCTCCTACTACTCATTGTGATGATGATAATTGCTATACTATTGGTGCTATCCATATTTTAAATGATGAGAGTGATTATGCTTATGATATGAAAGGGCCCAAGCTTGGGGAAGCTATGTTTGATAAGGATGAAATATTTGAGAATAAATTTGCTGAAATTAATGTTTGTCCCAAGCTTGGGGATGCTATGTTTAATGAAGATGATGTTTTTAGCATCCCAAGTTTTGATATGCAAAGTTGTTATGATGATACCATGCCTCCTACTTATGATGATTATATTGATGAAAGTGGGTTTGGAAGAGTGTCAACTTTAGGAAGTAGTTATCCCACTATTTGGAGGATGCTGAATCTTATTGTGATAAATGTGAAAGTGGATTTGGAAGAGTGTCAACTTTATTTAGTGATGATTCCACTATCTTGGGAGAGGTTTCAATCGACTATGATGAGAACGAGGTTGCTACTTATGATGATTATTGTGATGAAACTTATGCTATAAAAAGTAGTGATGATTATATTTACAAATCTTGTCATGATTATGATTACCCTTTTTCTGAACATTACTCTTTTAATGTGGAAACAATTTTTAGTGTTCAAGTCTCTTATGATACTCCCACTATTCCGAATGAGAAGAATTTTGCTTATCTGGAGAGTAGTAAATTCTCTATGCTTGTAGATCATGAAATGAATGCTTTAGGTGCTGGTTATATTGTTGAATTCATTCATGATGCTACTGAAAATTATTATGAGGGAGGAACATATGCTTGTAGGAATTGCAATAATGTCAAGTTTCCTCTCTATGTGCTTAATATCTTGAAGCTATGCTTGTTTTACCTTCCTACGCTAGTTGATTATTGTTCCCATAAGTTGTTTGCTCACAAAATCCCTATGCATAGAAGTGGGTTAGACTTAAATGTGCTAGTCATATGCTTCATGATGCTCCCGTTATGTTTCAATTCTTATTTTTTATGTGAGCATCATTGTCATCATCATGCCTAGCTAGAAAGGCATTAAAGAAAAGCGCTTGTTGGGAGACAACCCAATATTTACCCTTACTGTTTTTGTGTTTCCACATGATTATTCTACTTTAGTAATCATGGTTTATAGGTTTTGTTTCAATAAAGTGCCAAGTAAGACCTTTAGGATAGCTTACGGTGATAGTTGTGTGATCCTGCTGAAAATCAGAAACTTTTGTACCCAGTAAATTAGTTTTGTTAATTCACAGAAATGTGCTTCTGATCTTATTAATTTTGCTTTGGATTCGCACACAAATTTCTTAGGTTCCCTAATTTGGTAAGAGTTTTGGAGTTCCAAAAGTATATGTTTGATACAGATTACTACAGACTGTTCTGTTTTTGACAGATTCTGTTTTCTATGTGTTGTTTGCTTATTTTGATGAATCTATGAGTAGTATCGTAGGATATGAACCATAGATAAGTTGGAGTACAGTAGATATTACACCAATATGAATTAAGAATGAGTTCATTACAGTACCTAAGTGGTGGTTTTATTTTCTTATACTAACGGAGCTTACAAGTTTTCTGTTGAGTTTTATGTTGTGAAGTTTTCAAGTTTTGGGTAAGGATTCGATGGACTATGGAATAAGGAGTGGAAAGAGCCTAAGCTTGGGGATGCCCAAGTCACCACAAGGTAATATTCAAGGACAACCAAGAGCCTAAGCTTGGGGATGCCCCGTACGGCATCCCCTCTTTCGCCTTCGTTAGTCGGTAACTTTACTTGGAGCTATATTTTTATTCACCACTTGATATGTGTTTTGCTTGGAGCGTCATTTTCTTTTGTTAGTATTTGCTTGAAGTTATTTATAATAGTGTTTTGCATCTATATTTTCAATAAAAAAAGTCAAGGATAGCCTTTGCCATGCTTATTTTGCTAGTATACATGTTGCTGTTTGAAAACAGAAAGTTTACCGCTGTTGCAAAAATTCCCTAGAAACGTCAGAGCATGATATAATAATGAAACCTTTTGAATAATGAGATATGATAAATTTATTAAAGTGGGAATTTTATTTCATAATTTTTGGTGTTAGGGAAGTATTGATACTCTTGCATTCTTTACAGACTGTACTGTTTTGGCAGATTGCTGTTATATTTGCATTGTTTGCATATGTTTGCTAGTTTAATGATTCTATTTGAGGATAGGAGTATTAAATATGCAGAGGAATTTAGTATTCAATGTTGAATAATAATTTTAGTGATTTTTTACAGTAGAAAATGATAAGGTTTTTGCATTGGTTTATACTAACCTATCTCACGAGTTCTTCTTGAGTTTGGTGTGGATGAAGCTTTTGATAAATAGAGAAACCATGATATGAGAGGAATTAAGGAGACACAAAAGTTCAAGCTTGGGGATGCCCAAGGTACCCCAAGATAATATTTCAAGAAGTCTCAAGCATATAAGCTTGGGGATGCCCCGGTAGGCATCTCACCTTTCTTCTTCAACAATTATCGGTTAGTATCGGTTGAGCCTAAGTTTTTGCTTCTTCACATGAGTTGTGCTATCCTTGAAATGTTATTTTATTTTGTTTTTCTTGCTGTTTGAATACAATACCAAGATATGAAATTCCTTAATGTTAGAGAATCTTCACATAGTTGCACAAGTATTCGACTACTCATTGATCTTCACTTATATCTTTCGGAGTAGTTTGTCATTTGCTCTAGTGCATCACTTATATCTTTTAGAGCACGACGGTGGTTATATTTTGTAGAAATTGCTAGTCTCTCATGCTTCACTTATATTATTTTGAGAGTCTTTTAGAACATCATGGTATTTGCCATGGTAACAAAGTTGGTCCTAGAATGATGAGCATCCAAGTTGGGTATAATAAAAACTATCATAGAAAAAGAATTGGATGCTATGATCAATTTGATGCTTGATAATTGTTTTGAGATATGGAGGTAGTGATATTAGAGTCATGCTAGTTGAGGTGATTATGAAAAATACTTGTGTTAAGGGTTGTGATTCCCGTAGCATGCACGTATGGTGAACCGCTTTGTGATGAAGTTGGAGCACAATTTTATTTATTGATTGTCTTCCTTATGAGTGGCGGTCGGGGACGAGCGATGGTCTTTTCCTACCAATCTATCCCCCTAGGAGCATGCGTGTAGTGCTTTGGTTTTTGATGACTTCTAGATTTTTGCAACAAGTACATGAGTTCTTTTGACTAATGTTGAGTCCATGGATTATACGCACCTTCACCCTTCCACCATTGCTAGCCTCTCTTGTGCCGCGCAACTTTTGCCAGTACCATACACCCACCATATACCTTACTCAAAACAACCACCATACCTACCTATTATGGCATTTCCATAGCCATTCCGAGATATATTGCCATTGCAACTTTCCACTGTTCCGTTCATATGACACGCATTACCTTTGTCATATTGCTCTTTGCATGATCATGTAGTTGACATCGTATTTGTGGCAAGGCCACCTTCATAATCTTCATACATGTCACTCTTGATTCATTGCATATCTCGGAACACCGCCGGAGGCATTCATATAGAGTCATATCTTGTTCTAGCTTTGAGTTGTAATTCTTGAGTTGTAGATCCATAAAAGTGTGATGATCTTCATTATTAGAGCATTGTCCCAGTAAGGAAAGGATGATGGAGACTATGATTCCCCCATAAGTCGGGATGAGACTTCGGACTTTACGAAAAGAAAAAAAAGAAAAAGAGAAAAAAAGAGAAAAGGAAAAAAAGAAAAGAAAAGAAAATGAGAGAAAAAGAGAGAAGGGACAATGCTACTATCTCTTTTTCCACACTTGTGCTTCAAAGTAGCACCATGATATTCATGATAGAGAGTCTCATATGTTGTCACTTCCATATACTGGTGGGAATTTTTCATTATAGAACTTGGCTTGTATATTCCAATGATGGGCTTCCTCAAAATGCCCTAGGTCTTCGTGAGCAAGCAAGTTATACGCACACCCACTTAGTTTCTTTTGTTGAGCTTTCATATATTTATAGCACTAGTGCAACCGTTGCATGGAAATCCCTACTCACTCACATTTATATCTATTAATGGGCATCTCCATAGCCCATTGATACGCCTAGTTGATGTGAGACTATCTTATCCTTTTTTGTCTTCTCCACAACCACCATTCTATTCCACATATAGTGCTATGTCCATGGCTCACGCTCGTGTATTGCGTGAAAGTTGAAAGAGATTGAGATTATTAAAGTATGAAACAATTGCTTGGCTTGTCATCGGGGTTGTGCATGATTAAATACTTTGTGTGATGAAGATAGAGCAACAGCCGGACTATATGATTTTGTAGGGATAACTTTCTTTGGCCATGTTATTTTGAGAAGACATGATTACTTTGATTAGTATGCTTGAAGTATCACCATTTTCATGTTAATATGAACTTTTATTTTGTACCATTTGGATCTAAACATTCATGCCCCAATAAAGAAAATTACATTGAGAATTATGCTAGGTAGCATTCCACATCAAAAGTTTTGTTTTTATCATTTACTTACTCGAGGACGAGCAGGATTTAAGCTTGGGCATGATTGATACATCTTCAACGTATCTATAATTTTTTATTGTTCCATGCTGTTATATTACCCCTTTTGGATGTTTATGGGCTTTATTATACACTTTTATATTACTTTTGGGACTAACCTACTAACCGGAGGCCCAGCCCATATTGTTGTTTTATTGCCTGTTTCAGTATTTTGAAGAAAAGGAATATCAAACGTAGTCCAAACGGAATGAAACCTTCGACAGTGTGATTTTTTGGAAGAATATGATCCTGGAGACTTGGAGTTCACGTCAGAAGATCCTCGAGGAGGCCAAGAGATAGGGGGGCGCCCCCCCCCCCTACTGGGTGCGCCCCCTGTCTTGTGGGCCCCTCGAGGCTCCCCCGGCCGACTTCTTTCGCCTATATAAGCCTACGTACCCTAAAAACATCGATGGAGAAGATAGATCGGGAGTTCCGCCGCCGCAAGACTCTGTAGCCACCAAAAACCTCTCGGGAGTCCATTCTGGCACCCTTCCGGAGGGGGAACCCATCACTGGTGGCCATCTTCATCATCCCGGCGCTATCCATGACGAGGAAGGAGTAGTTCACCCTCGGGGCTGAGGGTATGTACCAGTAGCTATGTGTTTGATCTCTCTCTCTTGTGTTCTCTCTATGGCACGATCTTGATGTATCGCGAGCTTTGCTATTATAGTTGGATCTTATGATGTTTCTCCCCCTCTACTCTCTTGTGATGAATTGAGTTTCCCTCTTGAAGTTATCTTATCGGATTGAGTCTTTATTTGAGAACACTTGATGTATGTCTTGCCGTGTTTATCTATGGTGAAAATGGGATATCACGTGCCACTTGATGTATGTTTTGGTGACCAACTTGCGGGTTCCGCCCATGTACCTATGCATAGGGGTTGGCACACATTTTCTTGACTCTCCGGTAGAAACTTTCGGGCACTCTTTGAAGTACTTTGTGTTTCTTGGATGAATATGAGATTGTGTGATGCATATTGTATAATCATGCCCACCGATACTTGAGGTGACAATGGAGTATCTATGTGACATTAGGGTTTTGGTTGATTTGTGTCTTAAGGTGTTATTCTAGTACAAACTCTTTAATAGATCAATCTGAAAGAATAACTTTGAGGTGGTTTCGTACCCTACCATAATCTCTTCGTTTGTTCTCCACTATTAGTGGCTTTGGAGTGACTCTTTGTTGCATGTTGAGGGATTGTTATATGTTCTATTTATGTTATTATTGTTGAGAGAACTTGCACTAGTGAAAGTATGAACCCTATGCCTTGTTTCCTATCATTTCAATACCGTTTACGCTCACTTTTATCATTAGTTACCTTGCTGTTTTTATATTTTCAGATTACAAAAACCTATATCTACTATCCATATTGCACTTGTATCACCATCTCTTTGCCGAACTAGTGCACCTATACAATTTACCATTGTATTGGGTGTGTTGGGGACACAAGAGACTCTTTGTTATTTGGTTGCAGGGTTGTTTGAGAGAGACCATCTTCATCCTACGCCTCCCACGGATTGATAAACCTTAGGTCATCCACTTGAAGGAAATTTGCTACTGTCCTACAAACTTGTGCACTTGGAGGCCCAACAACGTCTACAAGAAGAAGGTTGTGTAGTAAACATCAGAATGCTACCTAACATATTTATCCATGTAATTTTTTTATTGTGGCATGAATGTTCAGATCCGAAAGATTCAAGACAAAAGTTTAATATTGACAAAAAAAATAATACTTCAAGCATACTAACAAAGCTATCATGTCTTCTCAAAATAGCATGGCCAAAGAAAGCTATCCCTGCAAAATCATATAGTCTCTCTAGCCTTTATCTTCATCACACAAAATATTTAAATCATGCACAATCCCGGTTTCAGCCAAGAAACTGATTCATACTTTAGTATTTTCAAAAAAAATCAATCTTCACGCAATACATGAGCGTGAGCCATGGACATAGCACTATAGGTGGAATAGAATGGTGGTTGTGGAGAAGACAACAAGGAGAAGATAGTCTCACATCAACTAGGCGTATCAACGGGTTATGGAGATGCCCATCAATAGATATCAATGTGAGTGAGTAGGGATTGCCATGCAACGGATGCACTAGAGCTATAAGTGTATGAAAGCTCAAAAAGAAACTAAGTGGGTGTGCATCCAACTTGCTTGCTCACGAAGACCTACGGCACTTTGAGGAAGCCCGTCATTGGAATATACAAGCCAAGTTCTATAATGAAAATTTCCACTAGTATATGTAAGTGACAACATAGGAGACTCTCTATCATGAAGATCATGGTGCTACTTTGAAGCACAAGTGTGGAAAAAGGATAGTGACATTGCCCCATCTCTCTTTTTCTCTCATTTTTTTATTTGGGCCTTGTCTCTTTTTTTATGGCCTCTTTTTTTCTTTTTCTATTTTCATTTTCCGTCCAGAGTCTCATCCCGACTTGTGGGGGAATCATAGTCTCCATCATCCTTTCCTCACATGGGATAATGCTCTAATAATGAAGATCGTCACACTTTTATTTACTTACAACTCAAGAATTACAAATTGATACTTAGAACAAGATATGACTCTATGTGAATGCCTCAGGTGGAGTACCGGGATGTGCAATGAATCAAGAGTGACATGTATGAAAAAATTATGAACGGTGGCTTTGCCACAAATACGATGTCAACTACATGATCATGCAAAGAAATATGACAATGATGAAGCGTGTCATAATAAACGGAACAGTGGAAAGTTGCATGGCAATATATCTCGGAATGGCTATGGAAATGCCATAATAGGTAGGTATGGTGGCTGTTTTGAGGAAGGTAATGGTGTGTGTTATGGTACCAGCAAAAGTTGCGCGGCACGAGAGAGGCTAGCAATGGTGGAAGGGTGAGAGTGCATACAATCCATGGACTCAACATTAGTCATAAAGAACTCACATAATTATTGCAAAAATCTACAAGTCATCAAAACAAAGTACTGCACACATGCTCCTAGGGGAAGGGTTGGTAGGAGTTAACCATCGTGTGATCCCGACCTCCACTCATAAGGAAGACAGTTAATAAATAAAGCATGCTCCAACTTCATCACATAACGGTTCACCATACGTGCATGCTACGGGAATCACAAACTTTAACACAAGTATCACTCAAATTCACAATTACTCAACTAGCATGACTCTAATATTACCATCTTCATATCTCAAAATAATCATAAAGAATCAAACTTCTCATAGTATTCAATGCACTTTATATGAAAGTTTTTATTATATCCATCTTGGATGCCATCATATTAGGACTAATTTTATAACCAAAGCTAATTACCATGCTGTCTAAAAGACTCTCAAAATAATATAAGTGAAGCATGAGAGTTCAAAAATTTCTTCAAAATAAAACCACCGCCGTGCTCTAAAAAGATATAAGTGAAGCACTAGAGCAATATTGTCTAGCTCAAAAGATATAAGTGAAGCACATAGAGTATTCTAATAAATCATGATTCATGTGTGTGTCTCCCAAAAGGTGTTTACAGCAAGGATGATTGTGGTAAACTAAAAAGCAAAGACTCAAATCTTACAAGATGCTCCAAGCAAAACACATATCATGTGGTGAATAAAAATATTGCCTCAAGTAAAGTTACTGATAGACGAAGATGAAAGAGGGGATGCCTTCCGGGGCATCCCCAAGCTTAGGCTTTTGGTTGTCCTTGAATTTTACCTTGGGGTTCCTTGGGCATCCCCAAGCTTAGGCTCTTGCCATAGTCCATCAAATCCTTCCCCAGAACTTGAAAACTTCACAACACAAAACTTCAACAGAAAATCTCATAAGCTCCGTTAGTATAAGAAAATAAATCACCAATTTAAGGTACTGTTATGAACTCATTCTTTATTCATATTGGTGTAATATCTACTGTATTCCAACTTCTCAATGGTTCATACCCCCTGATACTACTCATAGATTCATCAAAATAAGCAAATAACACGAGAAAAACAGAATCTGTCAAAAACATAACAGTCTGTAGGAATCTGTAACTCTCGAATACTTATGTAACTCCAAAAATTATAAAATAAATTGGTGGACATGAGGATTTTCCTATGAATCTTTTGCAAAAATAATCAAATTAAAAGCACTCTTCTATAAAAAAAATTACATCTAATTTCGTGAGCGCAAAGTTTCTGTTTTTTACAGCAAGATCGCATTAACTTTCACCCAAGTCTTCCCAAAGGTTCTACTTGGCACAAACACTAATTAAAACTTAAAACCACATCTAACCAGAGGCTATATGAATTATTTATTACTAAACATGAGCAAAAAGTAAATAACAAAAATAAAATAGGGTTGCCTCCCAACAAGCGCTATCGAATAACGCCCCTAGCTAGGCATAAAAAACACGAATAGATCTAGGTATTGCCATCTTTGGTATGCAATCCAGAAGTGGCTCTCATAATAGATTCATAAGGCAATTTAATTTTCTTCCTAGGAAAGTGTTCCGTGCTTCCCTCAACGGAAATTGGAATCTAATGTTTCCTTCTTTCATATCAATAATTGCACCAATCATTCTAAGGAAACGTCTACCAAGAATAATAGGACATGTAGGATTGCAATCTATATCAAGAACAATGAAATATATGGGAACATAATTCCTATTTGCAACAATAATAACATCATTAATCCTTCCCATAGGTTTCTTAATGGTGCAATCCGCAAGATGCAAATTTAAAGAACAATCATCAAATTCACGGAAACCTAGCACATCACACGAAGTTTTTGGAATCGTAGAAACACTAGCACCCAAATCAGACAAAGCATAGCATTCATAATCTTTAATCTTAATCTTAATATTAGTTTCCCACTCATCATAAATTTTTTTAGGGATAGAAACTTCTAGTTCAAGCTTTTCTTCAAAAGATTGCATCATAGCATCAACGATATGTTTAACAAAAGCTTTGTTTTGATTATAAGCATGAGGAGAATTTAACACGGATTGCAACAAGGAAATACAATCAATTAAAGAACAATTGTCATAATTAAATTCCTTGGAATCCAAAATAGTGGGTTCATTGCTACTTAAAGTCTTGACCTCTCCAATCCCACTTTTATCAATTTTTACATCTAGATCTAAAAACTCTGAATCATTGGGACGCCTTTTAACTAAAGTTGACTCATCTCCAGTCCCATATTTATCAAGATTCATATTGGAAAACAAAGATTTAATAGGAGTCACATCAATCACTTTTAGATCTTCATCATTATTATCATGAAAACTAGAAGAACACGCTTTTACAAACCAATCTTTTTTGCACGCATGTTAGCGGTTCTTTCTTTGCACTAATCAATGGAAATTATCATGGCCTTGAGAGACTCATTGATATCATGCTTAGGTGGGATAGATCTAAGTTTCAAAGAGTCAACATCAAGAGAAATTCTATCCACGTTCCTAGCCAACTCATCAATCTTAAGCAATTTTTCTTCAATCAAAGCATTGAAATTCTTTTGCGAACTCATAAATTCTTTAACACTATTCTCAAAATCAGAGGGAATATTATTAAAATTTCCATAAGAGTTTTTGTAGGAATTACCATAATTATTAGAGGAATTAGTAGAAACGGCCTAGGATTAAAATTGCCTCTATACACATTGTTACCAAAATTGTTCCTACCAACAAAATTCACATCCATAGATTCATTGTTATTCTCAATCAAAGTGGACAAAGGCATGTCATTAGGATCAGAAGAAACACTTTTATTAGCAAATAATTTCATAAGTTCATCTATCTTTCCACTCAAAACATTAATCTCTTTGATCACATGAACTTTTTTAGTAGTCGATCTTTCCGTGTGCCGTTGAGAATAATTAACCATAATATTACCTAGGAGCTTAGTAGCCTCTCCTAAAGTGTTTTCCATAAAACTGCCTCCCGCGGCCAAATCTAAAAGATTTCTAGAAGAAAAATTCAATCTGGCATAATTTTTTTGTATAATCATCCACAAATTCAAACCATGTGTGGGGAAATTACATATAATTAATTTCATCCTCTCCCAAGATTGTGCAACATGCTCATGCTCAAGTTGCTTAAAATTCATAGGGAGATGATCTTAACGGGAGGAAAATACTTAGAGATAAAAGCATCTTTACACTTATTCCATGAATCAATACTATTTTTAGGCAAAGATGAGAACCAAGTTTTAGCACGATCTCTAAGCAAAAATGGAAATAGCTTCAATTTAACAATATCATTATTCACATCTTTCTTATTTTTCATATCGCACAAATCAACGAAAGTTTTTAGATGGGATGCGGCATCTTCACTAGGAAGGCCAGAAAATTGATCTTTCATAACAAGATTCAACAAAGCGGCATTAATTTCACAAGATTCAGCATTAGTAGTAGGAGCAATCAGAGTGCTAATAAAATCATTGTTGGTGGTATTGGAAAAGTTAGACAATTTATTATTATATTGAGCCATCGTGACAAAGCAATCAATCCAACGCACAAGCACACAAGAAGCAAACGAAAAGAGACGAACGGAAGAGGGGCTAAGAAAAGGCAAAGGTTTTCGAAAATTGTTTTAGAAGTGGGGGAGAGGAAAACGAGAGGTGAATGGCGAATAATGTAATGCAAGGGAGAAGAGTTTATGATGGGTATTTGGTATGGCTTGACTTGATGTAGATCTCCCCGGTAACGGTGCCAGAAATCCTTCTTGCTACCTCTTGAGCTTGCACTGGTTTTCCCTTGAATAGGAAAGGGTGATGTAGCAAAGTAGCGTAAGTATTTCCCTCAGTTTTGAGGACCAAGGTATCAATCCAGTAGGAGACGATGCACAAGTCACCGAATACCTACACAAACAATCAACAACTTGCACCCAATGCGATAAAGGGGTTGTCAATCCCTTCACGGTCACTTGCAAAAGTGAGATCTGATAGAGATAGATAAACAGTAAAGTAAATATTTTTGGTATTTTTTGATTGGAAAGTAAAGATTGCAAAATAGTAGATTGGAAACTAGCAAGATGTGAAGGAGATTCAATAATATGGAAAAGAGACCCGGGGGCCATAGGTTTCACTAGTGGCTTCTCTCGAGATAGCAAGTATTACGGTGGGTGAACAAATTACTGTCAAGCAATTGATAGAAAAGCACATAGTTATGACGATATCTAAGGCAATGATCATGAACATAGGCATCAAGTTCGTGTCAAGTAGATCGACTCCTGCCTGCATCTACTACTATTACTCCACACATCGACTACTATCTAGCATGCATCTAGAGTATTAAGTTCAAAAGAACGGAGTAACACATTAAGCAAGATGACATGTGTAAGTGCATCTAGTGCCCCTTAGTGATTTTGGTATATTGAAGACTTATAGGTTAAGGGACTAATGTGTTTGTGAGTGTACACAGGCTCTATAAGTCAATGAGGAGTTTGATATTTACAGTGAAAATCGACCCCTAAAAGTGAATGTCTTCGACTGAAGACTTTGGTTCTCCTGAAGACTTTGAAAGTGAAGAAATTGGTGTGACCTTGAAGACTTGGATATTCATGCGAGGAATCTGAAGCATGAATACTTTTTGTTTTCGTAGTTTCATTTTCTCTTTCTTGAGTCATAGGAAACATCGTACTGTTAAAGGGGGTCGAGGTAATACTAAGGAAACTGATTTCCAAGTGATGCTCATCTCAAAATCCTACACCTACCCAATCCTTCGAGTGAAGCTATTGGAAATCTCATATTAGTTCAGTCAATTTCTTCAGTGACAGAGATGAAGATCTTCTCGTCTCTGAGGAATTTGTTCTGACTGAGGAGTTAGGAATTCACAGTGCGAATTTCCTACACAGTGAGGAACATGATAGCCCTGAGGAATTCGAACCTCAAATCCGGTCGTTGTTGTGCCGCGCGCCAGCTGCCCCAAAATATCCTACCACCTAACGGTCAGATCAGCCAAGGGCATTTATGTCTTATCATGTCGGGCTGCTCCCTAGGCTATAAATAGCCGCCCCCTACAACCACTAGCTGGTTGGCTGCTCCAAGAGAAACTGACACTTGTCATTTGAGAGCATCCCATCCTCCGAGGACTTTGAGCGAAAATCATCAAGTGAGGAAAAACCAAATCCCAAACCCAAACCTACAAACCCCAAAGTGATTGAGCATCACTGAAGATATTGTTCCCATGTGGAACCGATGCTTGTTACCTTTGAGAACTATGTATCCTCCAGACGGTTAGGCGTCATGGTCTGAGCATCCAAGAGGAATTGTGGATTGCCGAGTGACCAAGTCTGTGAAGGTTTGGAAGTCACCTGTGAAGACTTACCACTACTGTTGGGCGAGGTCTGTGTGATCTTAGCTCAAGGAGAATACGGTGAGGACTGTGTGTCCGTGAGTTTAAACTCAGACGCTCCAACCAAACGTACAACTGTCACAGCAGTTGGAACTGGTCTACCAAATCATTGTCTTCACCAAGCTTACTGGTTCTATTTCCACAACCCTTTCATTTCCTCAGTTATGTGTTGATGAACCTGGTCATTACTGTTTGAAGACTTTGACTGAAGACTTTCTCTAATTCCTCAATCCTATTTCTTCAGTCAGTTTGTCTTCGTCTTGCTTATCCTATGTTTATGCTTTCTGTACTCTGTGTTTTGTATTTCATTTCATCATGATGACTATGTTGTTGCTCTGTTATGCTTACACCTGAGTACTTATTCCGCTGCAAGTAGTTCTTCGCTTAGAAATTTCCTCACCCTGAAATTCCTCAGTTAAGAATTCATAAAAGTCGCCTGTTCACCTCCCCCCTCTAGTCGACGTAACACACTTTCAATTGGTATCAGAGCAAGGTACTCCCGTGTTCTGTGTGATTTTGGTTTAACCACCTGGAGTTTTAGTTATGTCGACTACAGGAATGAGGAAAGTGACATGCCCCATCTTTGACGGTCATGAGTACCCCAAGTGGAAGGCCATGATGAGGAAGCGACTCATGGCGATGAACAGCAAACTGTGGACTGTCACTGAGATTTGTCTTACCGATCTATGCAAGATGGCTGAGGATGATGACATTCGCAAGTACACTCTACTCAACCTCACGACGAAGGATGTCATTTGCTCCAGTTTGTCCCAACATCAGTTCAGGAACATCATGCATCTCAACTATCCAAAGCTTATCTGGGACCGACTATCTGAGGTCTACGAAGGCCATCACACTCGTCATGATCCTTGGTTTGAGGATTTCAAGGAATCACTCAAGGAGATGACTTTCGCACCTGAATCATCATCCACTTCACCATGCCTTATGACAAAGGGTGCCAAGGTAACTGAATGCTACCTTTTCGAATCTAGTGATGATGAATCCGGTGATGAATTTGGACCTAGCTATGTCAAACTTGCTTCCCTTGCCACTAAACAACAAAGAGCTCTCGAAAAAGTTCAAGACATGATTGATGAAAGCAATGATATGTTGGGTGAGGAATTGGATCGTACTAAGGCTTTGACTGACAGTTTACAAAAGCTTCGGTCAGAGTTTGACAACCTTCAAAATCATCATAACACTCTCTTAACTAATCATGAGAAGCTTTCCTATGAATTTCTTCAGAGAAAGCAAGATCTTGAGAAGTTAAAAGTGAGTTATGAAGATCTTCAGAAGGAAAACAATTCATTGCTTGCTCAACAGATCAGTTCCGCTCAGGAAGAATTTATTCCACCATGTCTGAAATGCATTGAGCGTGAATCTGCTAATTCATCACCTGAATGTTCAAATGCTTCTATTGCTGCAAATTCTTCAACTGTCTCTGTGGTCAAAAATTCCTCATCTGAGGATACCACATGTATCACTGACGATAATGCAGGGCTGAAGGAATTGTATGTTGCAGGCATTTACAAAAGCCTCGAAGGGCATCAGACCCTATGTGATGTGCTCAAAAAGCAGATCTTGAACAGGAACCCTAGGAAAGAGGGTATTGCCTTTGAGAGGAAACTCAATGCTGATGGGACCTACTGGAAACCCGAGCAGTATCCCAAAACCTCATGGGTTGTTGCGAAAGGACCTCCTGTATATCCATGCACTTTATCTGGCTTTACCTGTGATTCTTCATCTTCCTCTGATGAGTCATTTGACTCCAACTATAAACTGTTCAAGAATCAGAATGGTGAAGTATTTGCTCGATATGTTGGAACTAACTGCAGGAACGGTCCCTCTATAAAGAAAATCTGGGTTCCTAAAAGGTGCCTTGAAAATCTTCAGGTGAATGTCATCATGACACCACCCGTGAGGAATAGGAACCCCAGATCAAATTCTTCATATGGATCAAAATCTTCATATGGATCCAAGTCCTCATATGGACCAAATTCTTCATATGGATCAAATTCCTCACATGCATCAAAATCCTCATATGAACATCATCGTGCTAACACTTCTGTGTGCATTATTCTTCAAACCATTATGTTCATAAGTCCTTGAAGAATTTCTCTGCTTATTCATACGCTTATCCTAACCACTCTTCTGTGAAACGAAGTGCACTGGCTTCTATGCCATCTTTTTCTTATGGAGCTCGCAAAATTATGAACTCTTTGCCACCCCTCCAGATGTGGATGGTGAAGAGAAAGAACTAATCTCTTATGTAGAGTCAGGTCTCCAGACAAACTTGATCGTCTGAAGAATTTGCTGGAGACCTGAATATGCTTGAAAGGACGCAAGCTAATCATGAAGAAATGAATTATTCATTTCTCATGTCCTCATACTGCTATATCTGTTACTGTTGATGAAATTGATATCATATTCTTCACTGATGAAGTACATGGGTTCGTAAGTTGCACTAATTCATCTGCAGGATGAACAACCCAAAGCTACTGAGTGGGTCCTCAACAATGGATGTACAAATCACATGACTGGTGACAGGAACTTGTTGATGGACACTGATTTCTCACCATCTCATCTGAAGCATATCACCTACACTAACAAAGGAAAAAAGCAATGTATTGGGTCTAGGTAAGGTTGCAATCTCAAAGGCTAAACGCATGGACAAAGTCATGCTTGTCGAGTCCTTAGGATTCAACCTCATGTCTGTGTCAATGCTTTGTGATCTTGATATGGTTGTTGTCTTTGGCAAATATTGTTGCATTGTGCTAATGGAATCTGACAACTCCAAAGTCTTTGAAGGCTTTAGGAAAGGAGACTTGTATATTGTTGATTTCTCTGCAGGACCACAGCCTGCCACATGTCTACTTGCAAAAGCTTTAGAATGCTGGCTATGGCATCGACGACTTGGTCATGCTGGGATGGGGAACTTGCATACACTCGCAAAGAATAAGCATGCCATTTGCATCGAGGGTGTCAAATTCCTCAAAGATCATCTTTGTGGGGCTTGTGAGGCTGGAAAGATCACCAGAGCCAAGCATCCCTCGAAGACTATCATGACCACTTCTCGTCCCTTTGAATTACTTCATATGGATCTCTTTGGCCCTACTCATTATGCCACGTTCTCTAGTTCTGCATCATTATATGGCTTTGTCATAGTTGATGACTATTCTCGTTACACATGGGTGCATATCATCACTTACAAAAATGAAGTGCAGGAAGTCTTCAGACGATTTTCCTCAAGGGCTTCCACTAACTTCGGTGTGATGATCTAGCATATCAGGAGTGATAATGGAACTGAGTTCAAGAACACTAGCCTCGATGAATATCTTGATATGCTTGGTATTACTCACGAATTATCTGCTCCTTATACTCCTCAGCAGAATGGCGTCGTGGGGCGCAAGAACAGAACTCTTGTTGAGATGGCTCGCACCATGCTTGATGAATACAAGACACCTCAGTGATTCTGGCCTCAAGCAATTGATACTGCGTGCCACATCATCAACAGGGTATATCTTCACAAATTCTTCAAAAAGACCTCATATGAACTCCTCACTGATAAGAAATCCAATGTAAGTTATTTCAAAGTCTTCGGTGCTAAATGTTGGATTAGAGATCCTCACCATCACTCTAAATTTGCATCGAAAGCACATGAGGGTTTTATGCTTGGTTACGGAAAGGACTCGCACACCTACAGAGTCTTCAACATCAATCATCACAAGATTGTTGAAACTGTAGATGTGCGGTTCGATGAAACTAATGGCTTGCAAAGAGAGCACCTACCTCCTGTGCTAGATGAAATGTCACCTGAGGAATCTATCAAGTTCAAAGCTACTGAGGACATCATCCCTACCGAAGAATCTGCTTAAGAAGTCATTCCGGATCGTGAAGAAAATCCCGCTGGTGCTGCTGAAGAAACTGGTCCTAAAGAAATATTGGGCCTAAGCAAAGTCATCAACCCGCACATCCTCGCGTTGCAAACAAAGTGCAGATCGAGAAGATCATCGATGGCATCAACGCACCAGGTCCTCTCATGCGCTCAAAAGCTTCACATTTATCTAAATTTTGTGGGCATTTTGCATTTATCTCTATCACATAGCCCACTAAAGTTGATGAAGCATTCATGGAATCTGAGTGGATTCAAGCCATGCAAGATGAATTACATCAATTCAAGCTCAACAATGTGTGGGAGCTTGTCGAGCGACCAGACCCACGCAAGCAACATCATCGATACCAAATGGATCTACCGCAACAAATAGATGAAAATGGCCTTGTGGTGAGGGAGGAGGGAGAGGCAGAATCCACTCAGATTCCATGAATGCTTCATCAAACCGCGGAAGGAAAGGGGGGCCGCGCCCCCTCCCCTTGTCCAATTCGGACTCCCCATGGGGGCGCGTGCCACCCCCTCGCGGGCTGCCTTGCCTATCCCCTATGGCCTATGTGGCCCATTACTTCCCCCGGGGGGTTCCGGTAACCCCTCGGTACTCCAATAAATACTTGAAACACTCCGGAACCATTCAAGTGTACGAATACCACCTTCCAATATATCAATATTTACCTCTTGACCATTTCGAGACTCCTCATTATGTCCGTGATCTCATCTGGGACTCCGAACAACCTTCGTTCACCAAAACACATAACTCGTATAATACATATTGTCATCGAATGTTAAGCGTGCGGACCCTACGGGTTTGAGAACTATGTAGACATGACCGAGACACCTCTCCGGTCAATAACCAATAGAAGAACCTGGATGCTCATATTGGTTCCCACATATTCTACGAAGATCTTTATCGGTCGAACCGCAATGTCAACATACGTTATTCCCTTTGTCATCGGTATGTTACTTGCCCGAGATTCGATCGTTGGTACCTTCATACCTAGTTCAATCTTGTTACCGTCAAGTCTTTTTACTCATTCGTAATGCATCATCCCACAACTAACTCATTAGTCACATTGCTTGCAAAGCTTATATGATGCGCATTACTGAGAGGGCCCAGAGATACCTCTTCGATACTCGGAGTGACAAATCCTAATCTCGATCTATGCCAACCCAAAAAATACCTTTGGAGATACCTATAGAGCATCTTTATAATCACCCAGTTACGTTGTGACGTTTGATAGCACATAAGGCATTCCTCCGGTGTCCGGGAGTTGCATAATCTCATAGTCGAAGGAATATGTATTTGACATGAAGAAAGCAATAACAATAAAACCGAACGATCATTATGACAAGCTAATGGATGGGTCTTGTCCATCACATCATTCTCCTAATGATGTGATCCCATTATCAAATGACAACTCATGTACATGGCTAGGAAACTTAAACATCTTTGATCAACGAGCTAGTCTAGTAGAGGCACACTAGGGACACGGTATTTTGTCTATGTATTCACACATGTATCAAGTTTCCGGTTAATACAATTCTACCATGAATAATAAATGAATAAGGAAATATAAAATAACAACTTTATTATTGCCTCTAGGGCATATTTCCTTCAGGTGGCACCCTGTTACCTTGTGGGCCCCATGTGGCTCCGTTTGACCTAATTCCACTTCTATAAATTCTCAAATATTAGGAAACCCCCAGAGAGCCACCTAAAACACTTTTTTCGCCGTCACAAGATTTTGTTCTTCCATGATCCCATCTGGAGGCATTTTCCGGTACTCTGCCGGAGGGGGAACCAATCATGGAGAACTTCTACATCATCCTTGGTGCCTTTCGATGATGTGTGAGTAGTTTAGCATAGACCTACGGGTCCATAGCTAGTAGCTAGATGGCTTCTTCTCTCTCTTTGATCTTCTATACAATGTTCTCCTCGATCTTCTTGGAGTTCTATCTGATGTAATATTCTTTTGCCATGTGTTTGTTGGGATTCGATGAATTGTGGGTTTATGATCAGATTATTCGTTGAAAGTAATTGAGTATTTTCTGAACTTTATTATGCATGATTGTTATAGCTTTGTATTCTTCTCCGATCTATCTGTTTGGTTTGGCCAACTAGATTGATCCATTTTCAGCAGAAAGGTGCTTTGTGATGGATTCAACCTTGCGGTGTCCTCACCCAATGACAGTTGGGGTAGTGAGGCACGTATTGTGTTGTTGCCATTAAGGGTAAAACGATGTGGTTTATTCATATTGATTGGGTTTACTTTGTCTACATCATGTCATGTTTGTTAAAGTGTTACTCTGTTTGTCACGTATTTGCTTTTCTGTGTGTAGATACTGAAGACGGGAATTTGCGTGGTTCTCCTATCTTCAGTATCACCACGCAAATTCCCGTCTTCAGTATCTACAAGTTCCAAGCAAATTCGCCCCTACAAGCTACAATTGGTCAAGAAGAAGCACCCCCGCCCCTACAAGTTCCAATGGCTAATTGACTCCGGCACCATTCAAGTGGAGCACACCGTTCAAGTGATCGCCGACAAGTAAGCTTCAACCCATCGTGGAGAGACTAGTGAGCGAGCGAACCACCAAAATGAGAGTGAGCATCACAAACCAAAATTGAGCGACTCCACGATGAGCAACAAGAAAAACGCAGTGCTTTTAGCCACCAAAAGAGACATGAGGGATGTGAGTCAGAGCCCATCGAGTATTCTTCACTTTGTACTTGTGTGCTAAGATGAAACGGTGCGGACTAATACTTCATAACATCTACCTTTGGTGTTGTCTCATTTGTTGCAGGAATTCGTTGACGTGTTCCCCGAGGAGCTACCTCCGAGACTTCTCCACTTCGTGGAATCGAACACTGTATCGACCTCGTTCCCGGCGCACCTTTACCGAACAAGGAACCATACCGCGTAAACCCCGACGAGACAAAAGAGATAAAAAAAGGCAAGTACAACATCTCATGGAAAGAGAGTATGTGCGTGAGAGCTAAAGTCCATGTGTCATTCCGATTATTCTTGTGCCTAAGAAAGATGGTACTTTTCGCACGTGTTTCGATTACCATCTCATTAATGCTATCACTGTTCAGTATAGACACCCCATTCTACGCCTTGATGACTTGCTAGATGAACTTAGTGGAGCCACCATTTTCTCAAAAATAGTCCTTAAAAGTGCCTACTATCAAATTCGCATGCAAGAGGGTGATGAATGAAAAACGACTTTCAAAACCAAGTTTGGTTATATGAATGGTTAGTCATGTCAATGGGCTTATCTCAAGCGCATATCACTTTTATGCACGTCATGCACTATGTTCTTCGCAAATATATTGACATTTGTGTTGTGGTATACTTTGATGATATACTTGTGTTTAGTCAATCTCTTAACGATCATGTCAAACATCTTAGGGACATCTTGCAAGTTCTTAGAAACAAGTGACTTTATGCTAACATGAAAAAAAATGCACTTTGATGTTGATAATCTTGTTTTCTTGGGCTTTGTTGTCTCTTCTAAGGGTGTTCACGTTGATGAGTCTATGATTGACGCTATTAAAATTTGGCCACAACCAACCAATTTGCAACAAGTGCGTAGTTTCATTGGCCTATCCGGTTTCTATCGTCGATTTGTTAAGGATTTTAGCACTATTGCATAACCATTACATGCTTTGAGTAAGAAGAATGCATCCTTCATATGGGGACCCTCCCAAGCTAGCACATTTGATGAGCTTAAGAACTTGCTTATACATGCTCCATTTACTTGCCTCACCAAATTTTGAAAAAACATTCGAAGTGCATTGCGACGTTGGTGGTAATGGCATAGGTGGCATGTTGATGCAAGAGAAGCAACCGGTTGCTTATTTTTAGTGAAAAACTTTTCAGCCCACAACTTAATTATCCGGTATATGATAAAGAGTTGTATGCTTTGCGAGGAATAAGCTCCGATATGATAAAGAGTTGTATGCTTTGCGAGGAATAAGCTCCCGACGTCTCTCAAACTCACTATTGTCTCCCTTCTCCACTCACATTTGCATTTTGCGAAAATTATCTCCTCCATTCCTCTTTCCTGCTCTGCGAATCTCTGCGAATGACTTACTAGGTGGTAGTAGTATCATGTTTGCTCCATGTCAACTTTTATAGCAGTTTGGTCATGGTTTGGTCATGGGCTAAGTGTTTCGCTAGCTGAAGGCTACTGATTCAACATCGTGGCTATGAGCAGCGAACATGTAGCTTCCCTCTGTGGATCACTCATCTCATATCTTGTAGAGTTATGGTGCTTTATGAGCTTCAGCACTAAGCAGCAAAAAGGGCACATACCAGGTTAAACTGATCATAGTGGGAGTAACATAAATAGTAACATAGATGTCATATAAAAAATATGAGGTAGCAAGTGGTTTATGAGAAAAGAGACAAATAAAATAACATAATATGTTACCATCACATAGCGCTTTCCAATGCAAAATAAATCTACAAAGTAATAAATGAACACATCTATATTATCACATACTCCCTCCGTCCGGAAATACTTGTCATCAAAATGAATAAAAGGAGATGTATTTAAATGTATTTTAGTCTAGATACATCCCTTTTTGTCCATTTTGATGACAAGTATTTTCGGACGAAGGGAGTATATGACACTATCCACTATGAAGGTAATAACATAGACTAGTAGCATATGAATGTTACTAGTCTAAGTTACTCTCCACTATGACCAGCCAGCTTAAGTTGCTAGACTTGTAAGACTGCCCATAGTGAAAGTAACATAGGTAATAACATCACACATATCTAGACAAAACAGATGATATGACAAATACTTAATGAAGAAAGAGAGATATGTGGTACTACCTCCGTCCTGGTTTATTAGCCTCCTTTATAATTTGTGTCAAATTTTGACCAAATATTAATCATGTCAACAAAAATTATATCGTTGGATTTGTATTTTAACATAGTTCGAATGATATAACTTTTGGTGACATGCATGAACATTTTTTAGTTAAACTTATGGTCAAAATTTGGCACAAAATACAGTAGGGACCAATAAACACCAATAAACTAGGACGAAGGTAGTAACATAGCTAGTTACTCATAGTATGAGTAACATCACACATATCAAGACAAAATGAGTTTATAACATAATAAATGAAGTGTTGCATGACAATACACATATATTACTCTTCACTATAGAGGTACTACTCCGTCCTAATTTGTTGGTCCCCTCTGTAATTTATGTTAAATTGTGACCAAAGATTTAACTGATAAAATGTTAGTGCATGTCAGCAAAATTATATCATTGGATTCTTATTTGAACATAGTGTTCAATGGTATAATTTTTATATCATTGTAACAAAGTAGTACATATCTATATCTAGCTATTGTACTTGTTGGCTATAAGCTTGGTTATATGTGACATGGCAACGTCATATAGCCAGCAGCTGGCTATATTATTAACCATGCTCTTATTTGAAGATAGTGTTCAATGGTATAATTTTTATATCATTGGATTCTTATTTGAACATAGTGTTCAATGATATAAATTTTTTTTGACATGCATAAACATTTGTTAGTTCAATTTACGGTCAAAAATTGACATAGACGGTTAAACCAGGACGGAGGGAGGCAGTAGTAGCATAGGGATCGGTCTAAGTTTGAGCCTTGGACTCCCAACTAGTATGACAAGTCGGCAATCCAACTGTCATTTGCATGGCAAAATGAATACTCTACGGCATGCTTAATTACTCAGATAGTGTAAAGACCAAAACCCAGTAAACTCTCCGGATAGTGTAATCTCAATTCATCTCGTAGCCTGGGAGTACTACATTCAGCTCACTCATAATCACAAGTGTAATTAATTAATTGCAGAATCTTCAAACGATGATAAGAGTGGTGCAGTGATCTACTATCCATAATTAACACATGTCCTCATTCATTTCAGTGCACACACAAGCGATCAAGCTAGCATGTAGTAACAGTAGTGCAGTACCAATCCCATCCCTCCATTACAAATTACTACTCCCTCTGTCCCAAAATTCTTGTCTTACATTTGTCTAGATACGGATGAACCTAATACTAAAACGTGACTTGATGCATCCGCATTTAGACAAATCTAAGACAAGAATTTTGGGACGGAGGGAGTACAAGCAACATCCAACTGTTCCTCGTGTCATAGCAAAGCTGAGTATAATTACTGAGAAACTGCTGATCAAATGATCCTACTTCTCTTCAGCTTCCTTCCATTTCATTCTGTTTTGGGTAAATGACCAGCAATGGAATTGTGATTCCTGTGTGACTAGACTAGTAGTGGTATTACAGAGAAGAGAGCAAACAGAAGCAGGTCGATCTTTGGGAGGGGTCAGACCTCGTCGCCGAAGTGCTGCATCTGCACGTCGCTGGCCTTGAGCGGGACGTAGTCGCCGAGGTAGACCTCGAGGTGGTCGGAGATGTTGCTCTTGTCGATGCTCTCGTGGTGGTAGCTCTTGCACACCAGGTACACCACCGTCTGCACCACCAGCGCCACCATGACGACCGAGCACAGCGCAGCCAGCATGACGAGGCCAAGGAGCAGCCTCCCTCCCGCGCCGAGACCGTGGCGCGCGCCCTGGACGATCCAGGCGCGGAAGGCGAACTCCACGACGATGAAGACGATGTTGAGCGTGACGAAGATGATCACGACGGTCCAGAGCTTCCCCTGGATGAGCGCCTTGCTCTTGCGCATGGCCTGGAACCCCTTGTAGTCCTCGAGCACCGAGACGACGCTGGCGAGGTGCCAGACGACGCTGAGGTAGACGAGCCCGACTAGGTAGGCGACGATGACGACGAAGGCGAGGAGCCCGGCGAGGGTGGAGCCATTGTCGACGGCGACGAGGAGCGCGATGAAGACGACGGCGAAGACGAAGTGGTAGGCGAAGAGCAGCGCGAATGCGGAGAGGAAGGTGGCCGCGAGGCGGCGCCAGACGCGGGGCACGACGGAGAGCACCCGCGGGAAGGTGAGCGCGTCGTGCTTGGCGGAGTAGACGGAGGCGACGGAGAAGACGGCGGCGGCGGTGGAGAGGAGCGAGAAGAGGAGGAGCGCGAGGAGGTAGGCGGCCTTGAAGAGGACGAGGGCGGCCCAGTCGGCGCCGAGCCGCTGGAGGATCCGCTGCTGGGAGGCAGTCCCGGGGGCGGAGGACTCGAGGGCGGAGTCGTCGGAGTCGATGGTGGAGAAGAGGGCGTGGGAGATGGCGATGTGGGCGAGGAAGAGCGCGGAGAGCGGGAGGACGAAGGCGGCGGCGATGCGGGCGTAGAGCGGGCGGTGCGCGCGCAGGATGGCCACCGACTCCCGGTAGATGCCGACGGGGCCCAGGAACTGCAGCTCCTCGGGCTCGCACTCCATGGCGGAGCTGCTGGCGGCGGGGATCCGAGCTGGTGGGGAGGCCGGCCGCGTGGGGAATTGGGGATTGAGGGCGGAGCTGGCGTGGAAGGGGAGGGGGATTTGGGGATTTTTAGATTCTTTTGTTCTTTTGTTCGCGTGGGAAGGAAAGGGAAGGCTGGAGAAGAAGCAAGAGCTCGGCGGATTTGGGGATTTTGGGATGGTTGACGTGCGCGACGAGTTGATTGGGTCAAGCTGGGTTGGCTGAGAGCCTCGTGGCGAAGCAAGCGACCCGTCACCCGTCACCCGCTTGCAGTCGCGGAAACCGACCGACAGCCCGACGAATGAAGCGGGGCGACGCGTGTTCCTTGCTTCCGCGAAATGACGGGGTTTTCTCTTTTTCTTTTTTTACGAAAAAGCTAGTGATCAACCAATCAATCTTTCCTCTCACGTCCACAACGTCTAGGCTTGACACATGTCTTGATGGGCCAGCGCACCGTTTCTCTCATTCATTCCTATCTTTAATGAAATGCCCACATATGTTTATCTGTTCTATCCATGCGTTGAATCTCATCTAACCATGCAGAGCGCTCTATACTACAGTTCTTGCAACTGCACTTGTTTCAAAAAGTCACACCGCAACAAAAAAGGGGTGATGCAGAAATCATGGGGTGCTCTCTCCGTTGCAGTGGTCGGCGTTCTTGCAAGTTTTCGCAACAACAGTCTTGTTGCAGGAATACATATAAGAAGATAGAGATGTTGGATCATATTGCAATGGAGGTTTTGCAACAAGAATCGTGTTGCAGAAAAATAAGAGAAGACGTTTTGCATCAAGGGGTCTTGTTGCAGAAAAATGGAGAAGAAAAAGTTTTACAACATGAGTCTTGTTGCAATAAATTAAAGAAGAGAATATTATTGCAACAAAGGTTTTGTTCAGAAAATTAGAGAAAAAGAGATTTTTATAACATGGCTCTTGTTGTAGAAAGTTAGAGAAAAAGAGATTTAGCAACAAAAGCATTGTTGCGGGAAATTAGTGTTGAAATATGCCCTAGAGGCAATAATAAAAGGATTATTATTATATTTCCTTGTTCATGATAATTATCTTTTATTCATGCTATAATTGTGTTATCCGGAAATCGTAATACACGTGTGAATACATAGACCACAATATGTCCCTAGTGAGCCTCTAGTTGACTAGCTCGTTGATCAACAGATAGTCATGGTTTCCTGGCTATGGACATTGGATGTCGTTGATAACGGGATCACGTCATTAGGAGAATGGTGTGATGGACAAGACCCAATCCTAAGCATAGCACAAGATCATGTAGTTCGTTTGCTAGAGCTTTTCCAATGTCAAGTATTTTTTCCTTAGACCATGAGATCGTGTAACTCCCGGATACCGTAGGAGTGCTTTGGGTGTACCAAACGTCACAACGTAACTGGGTGACTATAAAGGTATACTATAGGTATCTCCGAAAGTGTCTGTCGGGTTGACACAGATCGAGACTGGGATTTGTCACTCCGTATGACGGAGAGGTATCTCTGGGCCCACTCGGTAATGCATCATCATAATGAGCTCAAAGTGACCAAGTGTCTGGTCACGGGATCATGCATTACGGTACGAGTAAAGTGACTTGCCCGTAACGAGATTGAACGAGGTATTGGGATACCGACGATCGAATCTCGGGCAAGTAACATACCGATTGACAAAGGGAATTGTATACGGGGTTGCTTGAATCCTCAACATCGTGGTTCATTCGATGAGATCATCGAGGAGCATGTGGGAGCCAACATGGGTATCCAGATCCTGATGTTGGTTATTGACCGGAGAGCCGTCTCGGTCATGTCTACGTGTCTCCCGAACCCGTAGGGTCTACACACTTAAGGTTCGGTGATGCTAGGGTTGTAGAGATATTTGTATGCAGCAAACCGAAAGTTGTTCGGAGTCCCGGATGAGATCTCGGACGTCACGAGGAGTTCTGGAATGGTCCAGAGGTAAAGAATTATATATGGGAAGTTGAGTTTCGGCCATCGGGAAAGTTTCGGGGGTCACCGGTATTGTACCGGGACCACCGGAAGGGTCCCGGGGGTCCACCGGGTGGGGCCACCCATCCCGGAGGGCCACATGGGCTGAAGTGGGAGGGAAACCAGCTCCTGGTGGGCTGGTGCGCCCCCCCTTGGCCCTCCCCTGCGCCTAGGGTTGGGAACCCTAGGGGAGGGGGCGCCTCCACTTGCCTTAGGGGGCAAGGCACCCCCCTTGGTCGCCGCCCCCCCTAGGAGATCCCATCTCCTAGGGCCGCCCCCCCTGGGGTCCCTATATAAAGAGGGGGGAGGGAGGGCAGCCGCACCCTTGCACTTGGCGCCTCCCTTCTACCTTGGTACACCTCTCCCTGTTGCATCCACCACCACGCCGTCGTGCTGCTGGATCTTCATCAACCTCTCCTTCCCCCTTGCTGGATCAAGAAGGAGGAGACGTCACGCTGACCGTACGTGTGTTGAACGCGGAGGTGCCGTACGTTCGGCGCTAGGATCTCCAGTGATTTGGATCACGACGAGTACGACTCCCTCAACCCCGTTCTCTTGAACGCTTCCGCTCGATCTACAAGGGTATGTAGATGCACTCCTCTCTCTCGTTGCTAGATGAACTCATAGATTGATCTTGGTGAAACCGTAGGAAAATTTTAATTTTCTGCAACGTTCCCCAACAGTGGCATCATGAGCTAGGTCTATGCATAGTTCTCTTTGCACGAGTAGAACACAAATCTGTTGTGGGCGTAGATGTTATCAACTTTCTTGCCACTACTAGTCTTATTTTGCTTCAGCGGTATTGTGGGATGAAGCGGTCCGGACCGACCTTACACGTACGCTTACGTGAGACAGGTTCCACCGACTGACATGCACTAGTTGCATAAGGTGGCTAGCGGGTGTCTGTCTCTCCCACTTTACTTGGAGTGGATTCGATGAAAAGGGTCCTTATGAAGGGTAAATAGAAGTTGACAAATCACGTTGTGGCTTTTTCGTAGGTAAGAAAACGTTCTTGCTAGAACCCTATTGCAGCAACGTAAAAGATGCAACAACAATTAGAGGATGTCTAACTTGTTTTTGCAGCAATTGCTTTGTGATGTGATATGGCCAAAAGTTGTGATGAATGGTGAATGATATATTGTGATGTATGAGATCATGTTCTTGTAATAGGAATCACGACTTGCATGTCGATGAGTATGACAACCGGCAGGAGCCATACTCAATTATTGTATGACCTGCGTGTCAATGATTTAACGCCATGTAATTACTTTACTTTATTGCTAAACCGTTAGTTATAGTAGTAGAAGTAATAGTTGGCGAGCAACTTCATGGAGACACGATGATGGAGATCATGATGATGGAGATCATGGTGTCATGCCGGTGACGAAGATGATCATGGAGCCCCTAAGATGGAGATCAAAGGAGCTGTATGATATTGGCCATATCATGTCACTACTATTTGATTGCATGTGATGTTTATCATGTTTTTGCATCTTGTTTACTTAGAACGACGGTAGTAAATAAGATGATCCCTCATAATAATTTCAAGAAAGTGTTCCCCCTAACTGTGCACCGTTGCGACAGTTCGTTGTTTTGAAGCACCACGTGATGATTGGGTGTGATAGATTCTAACGTTCACATACAATGGGTGTAAGACAGATTTACACATGCAAAACACTTAGGTTAACTTGACGAGCCTAGCATGTACAGACATGGCCTCGGAACACAAGAGACCGAAAGATCGAACATGAGTCGTATGAAAGATACGATCAACATGGAGATGTTCAGCGATGATGACTAGTCCGTCTCACGTGATGATCGGACACGGCCTAGTCGACTCGGATCATGTAACACTTAGATGACTAGAGGGATGTCTAATCTGAGTGGGAGTTCATTAAATAATTTGATTAGATGAACTTAATTATCATGAATTTAGTCTAAAATCTTTGCAAAAATGTCTTGTAGATCAAATGGCCAACGCTCATGTCAACATGAACTTCAACGCGTCCCTAGAGAAAACCAAGCTGAAAGATGATGGCAGCAACTATACGGACTGGGTCCGGAACCTGAGGATCATCCTCATAGTTGCCAAGAAAGCATATGTCCTAGAAGGACCGCTAGGTGAAGCACCCATCCCAGAGAACCAAGACGTTATGAACGCTTGGCAGTCACGTGCTGATGATTACTCCCTCGTTCAGTGCGGCATGCTTTACAGCTTAGAACCGGGGCTCCAAAAGCGTTTTGAGCAACACGGAGCATATGAGATGTTCGAGGAGCTGAAAATGGTTTTCCAAGCTCACGCCCGGGTCGAGAGATATGAAGTCTCCGACAAGTTCTATAGTTGTAAGATGGAGGAAAATAGTTCTGTCAGTGAGCACATACTCAAAATGTCTGGGTTGCACAACCGCCTGTCCCAGCTGGACATTAACCTCCCGGACAAGGCGGTCATTGACAGAATCCTTCAGTCGCTCCCACCGAGCTACAAGAGCTTTGTGATGAACTACAATATGCAGGGGATGGTGAAAACTATTCCTGAAGTATTTTCAATGCTGAAGTCAGTAGAGGTAGAAATCAAAAGGGAACATCAAGTGTTGATGGTCAACAAAACCACCAAGTTCAAGAAAGGCAAGGGTAAGAAGAACTTCAAGAAGGACGGCAAGGATGTTGTCATGCCCGGTAAGCCAGTTGCCGAGAAGAAGTCAAAGAATGGACCCAAGCCTGAGAGTGAGTGCTTTCATTGCAAAGGGAAGGGTCACTGGAAGCGGAACTGCCCCAAATACTTAGCGGACAAGAAGGCCGGCAACACTAAAGGTATATGTGATATACATGTAATTGATGTGTACCTTAGCAGTGCTCGTAGTAGCTCCTGGGTATTTGATACCGGTGCCATGGCTCATATTTGTAATTCAAAGCAGGAGCTGCGGAATAAGCGGAGACTGGAGAAGGACGAGGTGACGATGCGCGTCGGGAATGGTTCCAAGGTCGATGTGATCGCCGTCGGCACGCTACCTCTACATTTACCTACGGGATTAGTTTTAACCCTCAATAATTGTTATTTAGTGCCAAGTTTGAGCATGAACATTGTATCTGGATCTCATTTAATACGAGATGGCTACTCATTTAAATCCGAGAATAATGGTTGTTCTATTTATATGAGAGATATGTTTTATGGTCATGCCCCGATGGTCAATGATTTATTCTTAATGAATCTCGAACGGGATGTTACACATATTCATAGTGTGAATACCAAAAGATGTGAAGTTGATAACGATAGTCCCACATACTTGTGGCACTGCCGCCTTGGTCACATTGGTGTCAAGCGCATGAAGAAGCTCCATGCTGATGGACTTTTAGAGTCTCTCGATTATGAATCATTTGACACATGCAAACCATGCCTCATGGGCAAAATGACCAAGACTCCGTTCTCCGGAACAATGGAACGAGCAACCAACTTATTGGAAATCATACATACTGATGTGTGCGGTCCAATGAGCATTGAGGCTCGCGGAGGATATCGTTATGTTCTCACTCTCACTAACGACTTCAGGTAGATATGGGTATGTCTACTTGATGAAACACAAGTCTGAGACCTTTGAAAAGTTCAAGGAATTTCAGAATGAGGTAGAGAATCAACGTGACCGAAAGATAAAGTTCCTACGATCAGATCGTGGAGGTGAATATTTAAGTCACGAATTTGGTACGCACTTAAGGAAATGTGGAATCGTTTCACAACTCACACCGCCTGGAACACCTCAGCGTAACGGTGTGTCCGAACATCGTAATCGCACACTATTGGATATGGTGCGATCTATGATGTCTCTTACCGATTTACCGCTATCATTTTGGGGATACGCACTAGAGACAACTACATTCACTTTAAATAGGGCTCCATCTAAATCCGTTGAGACGACACCGTATGAATTATGGTTTGGGAAGAAACCTAAGCTGTCGTTTCTAAAAGTTTGGGGATGCGATGCTTATGTCAAGAAACTTCAACCTGAAAAGCTCAAACCCAAGTCGGAAAAATGCGTCTTCATAGGATACCCTAAGGAAACCATTGGGTATACCTTCTACCTTAGATCCGAAGGCAAGATCTTTGTTGCCAAGAACGGATCCTTTCTGGAAAAAGAGTTTCTCTCGAAAGGAGTAAGTGGGAGGAAAGTAGAACTCGATGAAGTACTACCTCTTGAACCGGAAAGTAGTGCAGCTCAGGAAAATGTTCTTGTGGTGCCTACACCGACTGGAGAGGAAATTAATGATGATGATCAAGGTACTTCGGATCAAGTTTCTAATGAACTTCGTAGGTCCACAAGGACACGTTCCACACCAGAGTGGTATGGCAACCCTGTCCTGGAAATCATGTTGTTAGACAACGGTGAACCTTCGAACTATGAAGAAGCGATGGCGGGCCCAGATTCCAACAAATGGCTTGAGGCCATGCAATCCGAGATAGAATCCATGTATGAAAACAAAGTATGGACTTTGACAGACTTGCCCGATGATCGACGAGCGATAGAAAACAAATGGATCTTTAAGAAGAAGATGGACGCGGATGGTAATGTTACCATCTATAAAGCTCGACTTGTCGCTAAGGGTTATCGGCAAGTTCAAGGGGTTGACTACGATGAGACTTTCTCTCCCGTAGCGAAGCTGAAGTCCGTCCGAATCATGTTAGCAATTGCCGCATACTTTGATTATGAGATATGGCAGATGGATGTCAAAACGGCATTCCTTAACGGCTATCTTAAGGAAGAACTGTATATGATGCAGCCGGAAGGTTTTGTCGATCCTAAGAATGCTAACAAGGTATGCAAGCTCCAGCGATCCATTTATGGGCTGGTGCAAGCATCTCGGAGTTGGAACATTCGCTTTGATGAGATGATCAAAGCATTTGGGTTTATGCGGACTTATGGAGAAGCCTGCGTTTACAAAAAAGTGAGTGGGAGCTCTGTAGCATTTCTCATATTATATGTAGATGACATACTTTTGATGGGAAATGATATAGAACTTTTGGACAGCATTAAGGCCTACTTGAATAAGTGTTTTTCAATGAAGGACCTTGGAGAAGCTGCTTACATATTAGGCATCAAGATCTATAGGGATAGATCGAGACGCCTCATAGGTCTTTCACAAAGCACATACCTTGATAAGATATTGAAGAAGTTCAATATGGATCAGTCCAAAAAAGGGTTCTTGCCTGTATTGCAAGGTGTGAGATTGAGCTCGGCTCAATGCCCGACCACGGCAGAAGATAAAGAAGAGATGAGTGTCATCCCCTATGCCTCAGCCATAGGATGTATTATGTATGCCATGCTGTGTACCATACCTGATGTAAACCTTGCCGTAAATTTGGTAGGAAGGTACCAAAGTAATCCCGGCAAGGAACACTGGACAGCGGTCAAGAATATCCTGAAGTACCTGAAAAGGACAAAGGACATGTTTCTCGTCTATGGAGGTGATGAAGAGCTCGTTGTAAAGGGTTACATCAATGCTAGCTTCGACACAGATCTGGATGACTCTAAGTCACAAACCGGATACGTGTATATGTTGAATCGTGGAGCAGTAAGCTGGTGCAGTTGCAAGCAGAGCGTCGTGGCGGGATCTACATGTGAAGCGGAGTACATGGCAGCCTCGGATGCAGCGCATGAAGCAATATGGATGAAGGAGTTCATCACCGACCTAGGAGTCATACCCAATGCGTCGGGGTCGATCACTCTCTTCTGTGACAACACTGGAGCTATTGCCCTTGCCAAGGAGCCCAGGTTTCACAAGAAGACCAGGCACATCAAGCATCATTTCAACTCCATCCGTGAAAATGTTCAAGATGGAGACATAGATATTTGCAAAGTACATACGGATCTGAATGTCACAGATCCGTTGACTAAACCTCTTCCGCGAGCAAAACATGATCAACAGCAGAACTCTATGGTTGTTCAATTCATCACAATGTAACTAGATTATTGACTCTAGTGCAAGTGGGAGACTGTTGGAAATATGCCCTAGAGGCAATAATAAAAGGATTATTATTATATTTCCTTGTTCATGATAATGGTCTTTTATTCATGCTATAATTGTGTTATCCGGAAACCGTAATACACGCGTGAATACATAGACCACAATATGTCCCTAGTGAGCCTCTAGTTGACTAGCTCGTTGATCAACAGATAGTCATGGTTTCCTGGCTATGGACATTGGATCTCGTTGATAACGGGATCACATCATTAGGAGAATGATGTGATGGACAAGACCCAATCCTAAGCATAGCACAAGATCGTGTAGTTCGTTTGCTAGAGCTTTTCCAATGTCAAGTATTTTTTCCTTAGACCATGAGATCGTGTAACTCCCGAATACCGTAGGAGTGCTTTGGGTGTACCAAACGTCACAACGTAACTGGGTGACTATAAAGGTATACTACGGGTATCTCCGACAGTGTCTGTTGGGTTGACACGGATCGAGACTGGGATTTGTCACTCCGTATGACGGAGAGGTATCTCTGGGCCCACTCGGTAATGCATCATCATAATGAGCTCAAAGTGACCAAGTGTCTGGTCACGGGATCATGCATTACGGTACGAGTAAAGTGACTTGCCGGTAACGAGATTGAACGAGGTATTGGGATACCGACGATCGAATCTCGGGCAAGTAACATACCGATTGACAAAGGGAATTGTATACGGGGTTGCTTGAATCCTCAACATCGTGGTTCATCCGATGAGATCATCGAGGAGCATGTGGAAGCCAACATGGGTATCCAGATCCCGCTGTTGGTTATTGACCGGAGAGCCGTCTCGGTCATGTCTATGTGTCTCCCGAACCCGTAGGGTCTACACACTTAAGGTTCAGTGACGCTAGGGTTGTAGAGATATTTGTATGCAGCAAACCAAAAGTTGTTCGGAGTCCCGGATGAGATCCCGGACGTCACGAGGAGTTCCGAAATGGTCCGGAGGTAAAGAATTATATATGGGAAGTCGAGTTTCGGCCATCAGGAAAGTTTCTGGGGTCACCGGTATTTTACCGGGACCACCGGAAGGGTCCCGAGGGTCCACCGGGTGGGGCCACCCATCCCGGAGGGCCACATGGGCTGAAGTGGGAGGGGAACCAGCCCCTGGTGGGCTGGTGCGCCCCCCCTTGGGCCCCCCTGCGCCTAGGGTTGGGAACCCTAGGGGAGGGGGCGCCTCCACTTGCCTTGGGGGGCAAGGCACCCCCCTTGGCCGTCGCCCCCCTAGGAGATCCCATCTCCTAGGGCCGGCGCCACCCCTGGGGTCCCTATATAAAGAGGGGAGGGAGGGAGGGCAGCCACACCCTTGCACTTGGCGCCTCCCTTCCCCCTTGCTACACCTCTCCCCCCGCAGACGCTTGGCGAAGCCCTGCCGGGATCCCTGCTGCATCCACCACCACGCCGTCGTGCTGCTAGATCTTCATCAACCTCTCCTTCCCCCTTGCTGGATCAAGAAGGAGGAGACGTCACGCTGACCATACGTGTGTTGAACGCGGAGGTGCCGTCCGTTCGGTGCTAGGATCTCCAGTGATTTGGATCACGACGAGTACGACTCCCTCAACCCCGTTCTCTTGAACGCTTCCGCTCGATCTACAAGGGTATGTAGATGCACTCCTCTCTCTCGTTGCTAGATGAACTCATAGATTGATCTTGGTGAAACCGTAGGAAATTTTTTATTTTCTACAACGTTCCCCAACAATTAGAGAAGATGAACGGACGGCTTACATTGTATAATCGGACGGCTGACGAGGCAGCAGATTTCTTTAAAAGATTCGTTGGCCGACGCATAGCACTGCCTTTTTTAATCCCTTTTAGCAAAAAAAATGTGATCATTTTTAGGGGTACTTGCAACTTTATTTAAAAGTTAAATAAGGTTTGGGACCTCGTCCGCTACACTGTGGAGAATACAGTCCGGATGAAAATCAAGAAAATTGATCGTATTTTTTGTTGCTAACTCCCTCTCTAGCTAGACCATGCGCCGCAGTATTTGCCGAACAGCGCACCCATGTAACTGTGTACTCCTACCGAGTCCTCAAGAGTTCCTTAGTCTCCTCCACGAGCGGGCCAAATGTCGAGAGGTTCCAGGTTTCCTCATTAAGCATGGCCATCACCTCCTGACAGTACAGCTCGATGTGAAGACGCTAGATGTCTAAATCAAGCGCCAGTTGCACGACACTCCTTGCCGTGAGTAACTCCACGAGCTGGGGGTTAGTAGTACCCGGGAAGAAGACCGATGTCCCTCCTCTTAAAGCACCATGGTGATCCCTAAGGACCACGCCACCCCCCTCCTCTGTCTTGCGTCCTAGATGTCGCTCCATCCGCATTGGCCTTGACCCATCTCAGCTCTAGTGGCTTCCACCTCTCCGTTTGCCTTGGTTCCTTGGTCATCGGCTCCTTCAAGTTCACTAGGCACCATTCCTGATGTGATCATGCACTCTCTCCGCCAGTTCTCGAGCATCTTGGATCCTCTTCCCATCCCTGGTTTCATTTCTCGCACACCACAAGCCATATAGTGCATGGATCATTGTCTCGCGTTCCGTCGCGCCAGCCTCGGCGAACCACGCCTTGAGCCAGGCCACAAGACTCTGCAGCGAGCCGTCCATCGCCGACGGCCGTACCACTGGTTCCCCCTTGTCTTCACACAAGTGTGTCCAGAAAAGCACAGAATGGGGACATGCCCAGAAGCGATGGTAGGTCGTCTCTTCTCGTCCGCAGGCGCAGCAGAACACACCAGGCTTGATCCGGCGACGATGCAGTTTCGATCTGACAGCAAGCCCACTTTTTAACAAACGCCATGCATGGATCTTTGCCTTCGCTGGTGCGTTGGTGTCCCAAAGAGCAAGCCATGCCTTATGCTCTCTGCTAGGCATGAAGAACTCGGCTGTCTGGTTTTGACGCCCTTCAAGGTAATACAGAGATGATATGCAGATTTGACAGTGAACTGTCCGCTCTTGGTGAAGTTCCATGCCATATAATCTCGCGTGTTCTGCCCACCCGCCACAATTTGCTTAATGTCCTCTGCATCTCCAGGGGTGAACATCATCTCCACTTTGCTCATGTCCCATGCATTACCTATTTCATTCAAGAGATGGCTCATGTGAGTAACACTTGCAACATATTGTTGCCCAAGCGGCTTAAGGCTACCTTGGCGCGGAATCCAATTGTCACGATGAATCTTGATAGAAGATTCGTCCCCAATTCTCCACACAACCCCTTCTCGCAGGAGCTCTCGGCCATGGATAATACTACGGAATGTGAAGGAACCCCCGTTAGGACAAGTGGCATTCTGATACGTCTCCAACTATCTACTTTTCCAAACACTTTTCCCCTTGTTTTGGACTCTAACTTGCATGATTTCAATGGAACTAACCCGGCTGACGCTATTTTCAGCAGAATTGCCATGGTGTTATTTTGTGCAGAAATAAAAGTTCTCAGAATGACCTGAAACTTCATAGAGTCACATTTTCGAATTAATAAAAAATATTGGCGAAAGAATCAACAAAGGGGGACCCACACCCTGTCCACGAGGGTGCAGGGCACGCCCACCCCCTGGGGCGTGCCCCCCTGCCTCGTGGGTCCCCTAGACCTCCACCGACCTCAACTCCAACTCTATATATTCAGGTTCGGGGAGAAAAAAATAAGTGAGAAGGATTCATCGCTTTTTACGATACGGAGCCGCCACCAAGCCCTAATCTTCCTCGGGAGGGCTGATCTGGAGTCCGTTCGAGGCTCCAAAGAGGGGAATCCGTCCCCATCGTCATTGTCAACCATCCTCCATCACCAATTTCGTGATGCTCACTGCCGTGCGTGAGTAGTCCCATCATAGGCTTGCTGGACGGTGATGGGTTGGATGAGATTTACCATGTAATCGAGTTAGTTTTGTTAGGGTTTGATCCCTAGTATTCATTATGTTCTAAGATTGATGTTGTTATGACTTTGCCATGCTTAATGCTTGTCACGAGGGCCCGAGTGCCATGATTTCAGATATGGACCTATTATGTTTTCATGAATATATGTGAGTTCTTGATCCTATCTTGCAAGTTATAGTCACCTACTACGTGTTATGATCCGGCAACCCCGGAGTGACAATAGTTGGGACACTTCCCGGTGATGACCGTAGTTTGAGGAGTTCGTGTATTCACTAAGTGCTAATGCTTTGGTCCAATACTCTATTAAAAGGAGGCCTTGATATCCCTTAGTTTCCAATATGACCCCACTGCCATGGGAGGGTAGGACAAAAGATGTCATGCAAGTTATTTTCCATAAGCATGTATGACTATATTCGGAATACATGCCTACATTACATTGATGAACTAGAGCTAGTTCTTTGTCACCCTATGTTATAACTGTTGCATGAGGAATTACATCCGACATAATTATCCATCATTGATCCATTACCTACGATATTTTCACATATTGATCTTTGTTTAGTTACTTCTCCGTTGACACTGTTACGATTGCTACAAAACTACTACTGTTACTTTTGCCACTGTTACTGTTACTTCCATACTACTTTGCTACTAAATACTTTGATGCAGATATTAAGTCTTTCAGGTGTGGTTGAATTGAAAACCCAGCTGCTAATACTTGAGAATATTCTTTGGCTCCCCTTATGTCAAATCAATAAATTTGGGTTGAATACTCTACCCTTGAAAACTATTGCAATCCCCTATACTTGTGGGTTATCAAGACCTTTTTCTGGCGCGGTTGCCGGGGAGCATAGATCTATTCTTTGACTCACTTGGGATTTATATCTGCTGATCACTATGAGGAATTTGAAAGATGAAAGAACCAAAAAAATCCCTCAACTACGAGGGGAGGTAAGGAACTGCCATCTAGCTCCGCACTTGATTCTCCTTCTGTTTTGAGTAAACTTGCGACACCTACACCTGCTATCGATTCTGATATGTCGCATGTTATTGGTGATGCCACCTCTACTATGCATGATGCTTATGATGATACTACTCCTCTGCTAGATAATAATATGCCATTAGGTGAATTTCTTGATGAACAACTTGCTAGGGTTAGAGAAAATGAAATTATTTAAACTGATGATATTAATGAAAGTGATGATGAAGATTCTCCCCCTAGATATGAACTGCCTATTGTACCTGAGGGTTATGTTATGGATGAAGAAACCGCTAGAGACTTTCTTGCTTGCAATGATAGATACGATCTTAAGAAACTGTTAGCTAAACTGAAAGAAAAGTCTTTGAATGCTAGAATGAAATATGACCCTGCTTTTGCTACTTCACCTATTTGTGTTACTCATAAGGATTACGAATTCTCTGTCGATCCTGAGTTAATTACTTTGGTTGAATCTGATCCTTTCTAAGGCTATGAATCTGAAACTGTTGTGACACATCTTACTAAATTGAATGATATAGCCACCCTATTTACTCATGAGGAAAAAATTTGCTATTATTATATCCTTAAATTGTTTCCTTTCTCATTAAAGAGTGATGCTAAGATATGGTTTAACTCTCTTGCTCCTGGTTGTGTGCATAGTCCCCAGGATATGATTTATTACTTCTCTGCGAAATATTTCCCCACTCATAAGAAACAAGCTGCTTTAAGGGAAATATTTAATTTTGTGCAAACTGAAGAAGAGAGTCTCCCACAAGCTTGGGGGGGGGGGGCTTCTCTGATTACTTAATGCTTTGCCTGATCATCCTCTCAAGAAAAATGAAATACTTGATATCTTTTATAATGGACTAACCGATGCTTCCAGAGGCCACCTGGATAGTTGTGCTGGTTGTGTTTTCAGGGAAAGAACTATTGAGCAAGCTGAATTGCTATTGAATAATATATTGAGCAATGATAATGATTGGACACTTCCTAAACCAACTCCTAAGCCACCTCCGAAGAAAAGGGGTATTCTATTTCTCAGTCCTGAAG
The DNA here is from genome assembly GCF_002162155.2 of Triticum dicoccoides. Lineage (NCBI taxonomy): Eukaryota > Viridiplantae > Streptophyta > Magnoliopsida > Poales > Poaceae > Triticum > Triticum dicoccoides. The sequence continues at coordinate 437,084,987 of NC_041393.1, read as the reverse complement.
ATATGCAAGATGCAAAGAAATCTATGAAAGAAAAAAGTGTTAAAGCTGAAGATGTTAAGAATTTACCACCTATTAAAGAAATACATGGTCTTAATAACCCGACACAGGTAGTAGAGGTAAATTCTCTCTATAGATTTAATGAAGGTGATATTCCTCGTAATAAGTATGCTAGTCAATGCTTGGATGAGTTTGATAATTTGATTGTTAAACAAGAAAACTTCAATGCTTATGTAGACAATTGAAACATAATGCTTATATGGTTGAACACTTGAGTGATTATATGTCTAGAGTTAAAGGGGACCTTAAGCTTATTAGTAAACATGCATCCATGGTTACCACTCAAGTAGAACAAGTGCTGAAGGCACAAGATGATTTGCTCAATGAGTTAAATAATAAGAATAATGATAATGTTGTTAGAGTTATGACTAGAGGTGGTAAAATGACCCAGGAACCTTTGTATCCTGAGGGCCATCCTAAGAGCGTTGAGCAAGATTCTCAGAGAACTAATGTTGATCCACCTAGTCCTTCTAAGAAAAAGAAAAAGAAAAATGTTAGGACTTTGCATGCTTCTAGGGACCCTATTATAGACACACCTGACAATCCCAATGATATTTCTATTTCTGATGCTGAAACACAATCTGGTAATGAACATGAACCTAGTGATAATGTTAATGATGATGTTCATGTTGATGCTCAACCTAGTAATAACAATGATGTAGAGATTGAACCTGGTGTTGATCTTGATAACTCAGAATCAAAGAATCAACGTTATGATAAGAGAGACTTCGTTGCTCAGAAGCATGGTAAAGAAAGAGAATCATGGGTTCAGAAACCCATGCCTTTTCCTCCGAAGCCATCCAAGAAAAATGATGATGAGGATTTTGAGTGCTTTGCTGAGATGATTAGACCTATCTTTTTGTGTATGCGTTTGACTGATATGCTTAAAATGAATCCTTATGCCAAGTATATGAAAGATATTGTTACAAATAAAAGAAAGATGTCGGAAGATGAAATTTCCACCATGCTTGCTAATTATTAATGATGGAATACCACAGAGACTAGGAGATCCAGGAATACCAACTATACCATGCTCCATTAAAACAAACTATGTTAGACCTGCTTTATGTGATCTTGGAGCCGGTGTTAGTGTTATGTCTCTCTGTATCATAGACTTGATTTGAATAAGTTGACACCTACTGAAATATCTTTGCAAATGGCCGATAAATCAACTGCTATACCCATCGGTATTTGTGAGGATGTGCCTGTTGTGGTTGCAAATGTTACTATTTTAACGGACTTTGTTATTCTTCATATTCCTGAGGACGACAGTATGTCGATCATCCTTGGTAGACCTTTTCTAAATACTGCAGGGGCTGTTATTGGTTGCAACAAAGCAATGTCACTTTTCATGTTAATGGTAATCAGCATACGGTACACTTCCCGAAGAAACAACCTCAAGTTCATAATATCAATTCTATTGGAAAAATTTCAACGATTACTATTGGAGGTTTTGAATTCCCTCTTCCTACTGTCAAAAATAAATATGACATTCTTATTGTTGGGGACATGCATATCCTCGTTGAGGTAACCTAGTGTTATTAAAAAATTCTCCGGTTTCATGTTATTCGGAAGAAGTTTGTTAACAAGACTTGATCAACCTTGTTAGTGGATTCCTTTTGATGAGCATGAGATGGATGAAGTTAGAAGACACAGCCTTTTGTACCTTCATGTTACTTTATGTTATTTAAATTTAATAAAGCAAAAATATTATTTTCTGTCTGTTTTCTGAATTAACCATGCAATAAAAAACACCCCGAAAACAAAAGTTCTCCAAATGCCCTGAAAATTGGATATGATTTTTTGTAGAATATTTGAGAATTTATGGCACTTAGAACACACCGGGGGGACCCACCATTTGGTCACAAGGGTGGATGGCGCGCCCTACCCCCTGGGCGCGCCCCCTGCCTCATGGGCCCCACGTGGCCCCCCTCCACTTATTCCAGCACCCACACACTTCGTCTTCCTCCAGAAAAAATCATCCCGTAGCTCAAACTCGTGTTCTTGCTCGTTTTGCTGCCATTTTTGATCTCCTTGCTCAAAGCTCCATTCACAAAACTGCTTTGGGGGATTGTTCTTCAGTATGTGACTCCTCCAATGGTCCAATTATTTTTTGTTCTAGTGCTTTATTTATTGAAAAAATTTGCTGCTGAGGTGACCCTGTTCTTGAGCTTGCATGTCAAATCTATATGGTCTAAAGTAGTTTTAATGCATGATATAGCCTCTAGGCACTTGTGGGAGTAGTTGCTATCAATCTTGTTGAGTTTGGTTCACTTTTATTTTGAGTCAATAAAAATTTCAGAAAATTTTCAGAGGAAGAAAATCATGAAGAGATTGTTAAGAGGCTCCTTGAGCCGAAGCTCGAAGGATAAGCAGAATGAAGAGAATAAGAAGCCCAAATACAATCTTCCTCGCACTGCGGAGGTTCGGCCGTGTGAATGGCCTTGTGATGCATTCTTGAGAGCCGTCGGAATCCACGACGACTTTTATTATTTGGCTGAGAATGCAGGCATCACCGACTTCAGCCACGACCAGTGTGAACATCATGTACCTCATCCTGGCCAAGGACATTTATGCATACTGGGAGCTGACATGAGTCCCAAAGCCAGAGCCAGAGCCACCTCTTGATCCATATCGTGAGTCTATTTATCAGTGGGATCCGAAGGAGCTCGCTAACCAGTGGCACCCCGAGGACCCTCCTTAGTACACTGGAGAGGACCACTTTGATCTATGGCCATAGACCAACTTAGGCCAAAAGCCTAAGCTTGGGGGAGTACGTATTTCTCACCGACATTACATTCATGTTCGCATACTCATTCTAGTTGTCGGTATTCATACTTTTTCATTGTACTATCCATGCTAGTTTATTTTATTTTCTTGCTTTTTCTTGTGTGTTTGAAAAACTTTGAGAAAAAACCAAAAAAATTAGTTGTAGCTTTTAGCTAGTTTACTTTCCATACTTGTAGTAGTAATATTAAAAGAAAACCCAAAAAGATTTCTCTTTCTTCTTTTGCTTGTTGGGAGCTTTCCCGTGTAAATAGGTTTATTTTTCTGTGAAATTCTTTTCTTTTCTTTGGGGGTCGAGAGGAGAAGACCACGATGAAAATGTTGAGTGGCTCTCATATGCAATATTGTTGATCTAACCAAGAGCCCATATTACCTTGTCTTCTCCTTTGAATTATATGTTTGCAGATTCCAGCTTACTCTAATGCACATGCACTTATTATTATCCACACCGTTCGGTCGTGCAAGTGAAAGGCAATAATGACGATATATGATGAAATGATTGAGACGGGAGAAGCTGGTATGAACTCGACCTATCTTGTTTTTGTAAATATGATTAGTTCATCGTTCCTGATTCAACTCATTATGAATGAAACATGTTTGCAATGACAATTAGAGATTATAGTTATTCATGCCATGCTTAATTAGCTAGGAGTTTATAATGGTTTACCTTGCGTGCCAACATGCTATTAAAATGGTTATGATGTGGTATGATAGGGTGGTATCCTCCTTTGTTTCGAGTGGCTTGACTTGGCACATGTTCACGCATGTAGTTGAAACAAAATCAACATAGCCTCCACGATATTTATGTTCATGGTGATTTATATCCTACTCATGCTTGCACCCATTGTTGGTTAATCCTAATGCATGTTCATGACTGTTGTCGCTCTCTAGTTGGTCGCTTCCCAGTCTCTTTCTAGCCTTCACTTGTACTAAGCGGGAATACTGCTTGTGCATCCACTTACATAAACCCAAAAGTTATTCCTTATAAGTCCACTATACCTTCCTATATGCGGTATTTACCTTCCGTTCCAAGTAAATTTGTATGTGCCAAACTCTAAACCTTCAAATGAAATTCTGTTTTGTATGCTCGAATAGCTCATGTATCAATTAGGGATGTCTATATCTTCCATGCTAGGTGGGTTATTCTCATGATGAGTGGACTCCGCTGATCATTCACGAGAAAATGGCCGGTAACCGGGATGCCCAGTCCCATGCTCAAATCAAATCAAAATAATTGCAAACAAAACTCCCCCCAGGATTGTTGTTAGTTGGACGATACCCGTTGTTTCGGACCAGCCGTGGAATGTGCTTGTTGGTGGTGGGGGAGTATAAACTTTACCATTATGTTTGGGAACCGCCTATAATGTATGTAGCATGGAAGATATCGACATCTCTTGGTTGTTATGTTGACAATGAAAGTATGCCGCTCAAAATATTATTTATCTCTATTTCAAAACTCGAGCTCTGGCACCTCTACAAATCGCTGCTTCCTTCTGCGAAGGGCCTATCTATTTACTTTTATGTTGAGTCATCATCCTCTTATTAAAAAGCACAAGTTGGAGAGCACCGCTGTCATTTGTATGCATTGCTATTAATTTACATTGAGTATGACTGTGACTGGATCTCTTTTTCTATGAATTACAATGTCTAGTCAGTCCTTGATCTTCAGGGGTGCTCTGCATTTATGTTTTGTGGTCTCAGAAAGGGCTAGCGAGATACCATCTTGTTATATCATATTATGATTGTTTTGAGAAAGTGTTGTCATCCGAGATTTATTATTATTTCTCGCTAGTTGATTATGCCATTGATATGAGTAAATGTGAGACCTAAGTGTTATTATGAATGTGGTTAGTTCATAATCTTTGCTCAAAAACTTGAATGCTGACTTTACATATTTGCAACAACAATATCAAACAAAGTTTGTAAAAGTTTTTCTTTATCACTTGCAGTTTGTTAACTGAATTGCTTGAGGACAAGCGAAGGTTTAAGCTTGGGGGAGTTGATACGTCTCCAACGTATCTACTTTTCCAAACACTTTTGCCCTTGTTTTGGACTCTAACTTGCATGATTTGAATGGAACTAACCCAGACTGATGTTGTTTTCAGCAGAATTGCCATGGTATTATTTTTGTGCAGAAATAAAAGTTCTCAGAATGACCTGAAACTTCATAGTCAGGTTTTGGAATTAATAAAAAATATTGGCGAAAGAATCAACAGAGGGGGAACCACACCCTGTCCATGAGGGTACAGGGCACGCCCACCCCCTGGGGCATGCCCCCTGCCTCGTGGGTCCCCTGTACCTCCACCGACCTCAACTCCAACTCTATATATTCACGTTCGGGGAGAAAAAAATAAGAGAGAAGGATTCATCGCGTTTTATGATACGGAGCTGTCGCCAAGCCCTAATCTTCCTCGGGAGGGCTGATTTGGAGTCTGTTCGGGGCTCCGGAGAGGGGAATTGGTCGCCATCATCATCATCAACCATCCTCCATCACCAATTTCATGATGCTCACCGCCGTGCGTGAGTAATCCCATCATAGGCTTGTTGGACGGTGATGGGTTGGATGAGATTTACCATGTAATCGAGTTAGTTTTGTTAGGGTTTGGTCCCTAGTATCCATTATATTCTAAGATTGATGTTGCTATGACTTTGTCATGCCTAATGCTTGTCACTAGGGCCCGAATGCCATGATTTCAGATTTGAACCTATTATGTTTTCATGAATATATGTGAGTTCTTGATCCTATCTCGCAAGTTATAGTCACCTACTACGTGCGGCAAACCCGGGAGTGATAATAGTCGGGACACTTCCCGGTGATGATCGTAGTTTGAGGAGTTCATGTATTCACTAAGTGCTAATGCTTTGGTCCGGTACTCTATTAAAAGGAGGCCTTAATATCCCTGAGTTTCCAATAGGACCCCGTTGCCACGGGAGGGTAGGACAAAAGATGTCATGCAATTTCTTTTCCATAAGCACGTATGACTATATTCGGAATACATGTCTACATTACATTGATGAACTGGAGCTAGTTCTGTGTCACCCTATGTTATATAACTGTTGCATGAGGAATTACATCCGACATAATTATCCATCATTGATCCATTCCCTACGAGCTTTTCACATATTGATCTTTGCTTACTTACTTATCCGTTGCCACTGTTACGATTGCTACAAAACTGCTATACTTTTGCCACCATCACCATTACTACCATACTACTTTGCTACTACTTACTTTGCTGCAGATATTAAGTCTTTTAGGTGTGGTTGAATTGACAACTCGGCTGCTAATACTTGAGAATATGCTTTGGCTCCCCTTGTGTCGAATCAATAAATTTGGGTTTAATACTCTACCCTCGAAATCTGTTGCGATCCCCTATACTTGTGGGTTATCACATTCATGATCGATCCCTCAGGAAATTACCTTGCTTTGAGCACTCGAGCACACAAGGAGGATGGGTACTGTAGTACTTCCTCTCCCCATTCGCTTCTCCCCACCAGAAATTAAACGAGATTGAAGTCAGGTCCCAGCACATTTTGTTGGTGAGTTGGAAGCAGCTCATGGTGAGGGTTGGCGTAGCTTGGAGGCCGGACTTGACGAGGACCTCTTTTGCCGCCTTGGACGGCCCTTGTCCCTTCCATCCTGTAACCTTACCCGTTGAACTTTCTTTCACATATTTGAAGGTCCCCTCCTTGGATCTACTGACCAGTGTTGGTAGTCCTAAATACCTTCCGCTCAACGCTTCAGAATTGATCCGAATAGTGCCAAGGAGTTCAGCCTTACTCGCATCTCTACATCCGTTCCCAAAGAACACTGATGATTTTTGCAAGTTTACTTTCTGTCCTGAGTCCTCCTCATATACCTTCAGAATGTCTCTTAGGGCTAGTTTGGTTCATGCCCTGGGCACTATGCCTGGGACAAAGCAAAGCCTAGAAATAGCCTGGGAAAGTGTTGAATTCTGCCTGGCCAGGCACGCATGGTAGTATGCTGTTTGGTTCGTGAACTTGCCTGGATAAATTATTATAGAACTAGATGTACTAGTCTCTTAAACAAGTGTAGCTAATATGCGTATTTGGCCGAGGCAGCACAGCCAGGCATGAAGAAAGTTACGCCTGGGCCAGGCTTATCATCCTGCCTGGGCTAGATACTATATTTTATTGGTATTTTTTGATTAGGCCAGGCTAATCCTATTGCCACGGGAGTCCAGGCCAGGCACTCGGTTTACCTCTCAGGCAACGACCAAACAGCCATCAGGCAGATTCCAGGCACACGCCAGGCTAGGCTCCTCGAGTTGTGGAAGCAATCCAAACTGACCCTTAATGCCTCAAAATTGCCACAGTTCCCTTCCAGGAAAACAATATTGTCGTCTGCAAAAAGGAGATGAGTGATATGGGGGCCAGTGCTCCCAAACGACACACCTTTCAGACTGTTATCATGTTGTGCAGCTCTCAAGAATGTAGAGAAACCTTCCACGCAAAATAAGAAGATATATGGAGAAAGTGGGTCACCCTGACATAAACCCATGGAGGGAAGGAAGCGTCTCGAAAAACCACCATTCAGTTTAACTGAAAACCGTGCTGAAGTGACACATCTCATAATCATGTGAATCCACAAGTGATTAAAACCCAATCTGGCCAGAACCTGCTGTAGGAAGATCCACTCAACCTGGTCATACGCCTTCATCATGTCCAACTTCGCCGCACACAGCGGTGTCTTCCCCCTCCTCGTTCTAATAGCATGAGTGCATTCATATGCCACCAGTACATTGTCTGTCATTAGTCGCCCTAGAACGAAAGCCCTCTGCTCCTCAGAGATCAACATAGGAAGGATTACCTTGAGCCTGTTAGCAAGAACCTTAGTAGCAATCTTGTATAACACATTACAAAGACTTATTGGCCTAAACTGTGAAAGGAGCTCTGGTGAGATCACTTTAGGGATCATCACATTCATCGTGTCATTAAAAGAATCCGGGGTAGTCTCCCCCGACAGAACCCCCCTAACCACCGCACACACATCTGCTTTTAATGGAGACCAGTGTCTCTGATAAAACAGGGATGGCAAGCCATCTGGGCCCGGTGCTGTCATAGGTCCCATTTGAAAAAGAGCACGCTCAATCTCATCGTCCGTAATAGGGGTCGTCAACATGTCGTTCATCTCATCTGAAATCACCGGGTCAAAGTGTCCTAGGAGTCTCTCCGTATGGACCGATCCCTCTAACGTGAACATCCACTCATAAAAAGCTGCCGCAATTCCCGCATGCACTCATCATCCAAACATCTCGTGCCATTCTCGCGTAGTAGCGCCTTTACCTTGTTCTTCCTCTTTCGATGGGAGGCTCGGTTCTGAAAATATTGCGTGTTCCGGTCCCCCGCTTTAAGCCAGTAAATCCGAGAGCGCTGCTTTTGCATAACCTCTTCTCTGTCATAGACTTCCTTGAGCTGACTCTCTATGTCTTGCACCTCAGCCGTTAATCCAGTGATTAACGCCTGTTCTTTGGCATCAGAAAGTTGTTTTTGAAGTCGCTAAATCTGCTTTCGTACCAAGCCAAATATTGTTCGCCCCCACCCCTGCAACTCTTTCGTTATTTCATGCAGCCTGCCACATACAGCTCCGGGCGACCTGTTCTGCCCCCGTACTTGTCCCTAGATCCACTGAAACATCGCCTCATATCCATCGTGCCTCAGCCACATCTCCTCGAACCTGAAGGGGCAGGCCCCTCTTGGTTGCTCAGTCTCCATGTCACGCACATGCACCACCAACACCATGTGGTCAGATTCCTCTGTAACAACATTTTCCACAGCCGTTCCCAGAAATAGACCCATAAAATCACCAGTGCACGTTGCCCTATCGAGTCTCACTTGGATATTATCATTGTTCTCCTGTTTGTTGTCCCATGTGTACTGGTAGCCCGAGAAGCCCAAGTCAGCCAAACCGCAGTCGGTTAAGCACTCACTAAAAGCTTGCATTTGAGAGAAATTCCTTGGGTTGCCACCAAGTCGTTATGATATGACAAGAATTTCGTTAAAGTCACCAACACATAGCAAAGGTAGATCATCCTGGGATCTAAGATACCATATAGCATCCCATGTTTTCTTTCTCAATTCGGTTCTAGGCTCCCCGTAGATTCCAGTGAATCTCCAGGTATGTCCATCTGCATGGAACTCAGCATCAATGTAGTACTGGCACCATGGCCTAACTGTGACCTGAATGTGCTCTCTCCACCAGTGGTGGAGCCACTGCCCTGCGACCCTGGGCAGTTGCCCGGGCTCGCTGGCTGCACGATAGCAGCGATCGAGAAAACTATAATGGGCCAAACTTGTTCGCTACCTGGTTTTACCCGGGAAAATAAAAATTTGGGCCTTTTTTCTCACCAGCTCATAGCCCATGCCGAAAACAAATGAGGCGAGGGACGTTCTAAAAAAAGGTACTTCGGAGACAGATCGATCTCTCCGATTCCATGTCTCCTCGTTCCTCACAGGCGGCAATGGCAGGGACTGGGCGACAGGGGATGGCGGCTGGCCCTAGACGGCTACGCACGGCCGGCGGTGAGCGGTCATCTAGCACCGATGCAAGTCTACTGGTCCCGCATCCCGTCCTTTCTTCCATCTTTGGAAGTTCATTCTCTATGAAAGTAAGAATCATCCATGGAAATTAGGGCTAGGGTGTAGGGATCCCTCATCTAGTCATCTCTAAATAATTTGTTTGCGCTAGGGATTGCAGCACAACCAAGATCTGAAGTACAAGTGTACACAGTGGCAGCATTAGCAGCGTGCTTAACATCACGTTTGTGGAATAACTGCATCTGAATTCTGAATAGCTCTTGTCAGATGAGATTTTAATTAGTTCCTATGATGATGATATATCCTCAACTGAGTGACCCTCAACACAGTACCATCAGATGAGTGCTCCTCCGTTCTATGCTCCTAGTTGAAGTGTTAATTACTACTCCCTCCGTTCCTAAATATAAGCCTTTTTTTAAGATCCAGCAAATTGCTGGCTTCAATTAGATTTAGCAGGATCTAATTAGATCCAGCAAATTGTTGGCCCACACCGCAGATTTCTGCTAAATCGTATGCCAATATGGACTACATACGAAGCAAAATAAGTGAATCTACACTTTAAAATACGTTCATATACATCTGTATGTAGTCCGCATTGAAATCTCTAAAAGGGCTTATATTTAGAAATGGAGGGAGTACTACATTACTACTACATGCCTCCAGAAGGAGTTCTGATACAGAAGTGTTTGCCAATTTCTTTACATCTGAAAAGTAATTTGCAATGAACAAATATACTTGGTGCTTAAATTTAGGGAATGTTTGGTTCAAGATGGTTGAAACTTAAAAACATTTGATATTTCCATTGGTAACAAATTAATGAGTTGGCTTTGATATTGCCGGTGTCAACGGCTTTTGTTGAGAGATCTTGTTCAGCAATGAAGATTATCAAGAATAAATTGCATAGCCAGATCAATAATCAATGGTTCAATCACTTGATGATATGTTACATCGAGTGGGAGTTATTCAAGTCAGTTGATGATAAGGATATTCAAACATTTACTGCAATGAAGTCTTGGAAAGGGCATTTGCCTCGTAATTTTCTTCAGTGCACTATTGGTATGTTCCATCTGACCATCTCTATTCTTGCAAGCCTTCTATTTTGACACATCTCACAACTAAATTAATTTCAGCTACAATTTTTTTTATCTTGTAGTGCCTTTTAGGACTTTGGCAACATGGTGAGTTTGCCTTTATGCAAGGATGATTATATGTTTTTCTTTTGACGAAAATGAACAAGTCAGAGATGCTTTTGATCATGGTGAAAGAAATTGCACAATGACAACACGCATGGACAGCTTTACTTTTGTTGGAAACATGGCGAGTTTGCCTCTGTTATCAAAACTCATCTTTATTTCCTCTATTGTACTTTATTTTGTTAGACTATTATGTTTATGTTTTCACTTCATTATTAATGTGGATTTATGGTTCAGAAGTTTGGTGACATATTATATGTTGTGTATCGGTGTTGGAAATATGCCCTAGAGGCAATAATAAATTAGTTATTATTATTGTATTTCCTTGTTCATGATAATCGTTTATTATCCATGCTATAATTGTATTGATAGGAAACTCAGATACATGTGTGGGTACATAGACAACACCATGTCCCTAATAAGCCTCTAGTTGACTAGCTCGTTGATCAATAGATGGTTACGGTTTCCTAACCAAGGACATTGGATGTCATTGATAACGGGATCACATCATTAGGAGAATGATGTGATGGACAAGACCCAATCCTAAGCCTAGCACAAAGATCGTGTAGTTCGTATGCTAAAGCTTTTCTAATGTCAAGTATCATTTCCTTAGACCAGGAGATTGTGCAACTCCCCGATACCGTAGGAATGCTTTGGGTGTACCAAACGTCACAACGTAACTGGGTGTCTATAAAGGTGCACTACGGGTATCTCCAAAAGTGTCTGTTGGGTTGGCACGATTCGAGACTGGGATTTGTCACTCCGTTTGACGGAGAGGTATCTCTGGGCCCACTCGGTAGGACATCATCATAATGTGCACAATGTGACCAAGGGGTTGATCACAGGATGATGTGTTACGGAACGAGTAAAGAGACTTGCCGGTAACGAGATTGAACAAGGTATCGGCATACCGACGATCGAATCTCGGGCAAGTACAATACCGCTAGACAAAGGGAATTGTATACGGGGTTGATTGAGTCCTTGACATCGTGGTTCATCCGATGAGATCATTGTGGAACATGTGGGAGCCAACATGGGTATCCAGATCCCGCTGTTGGTTATTGACCAGAGAACGTCTCGGTCATGTCTGCATGGTTTCCGAACCCGCAGGGTCTACACACTTCAGGTTCGATGATGCTGGGGTTATAGGGAATAGATATACGTGGTTACCGAATGTTGTTCGGAGTCCCAGATGAGATCCCGGACATCACGAGGAGTTTCGGAATGGTCCGGAGGTAAAGATTTATATATGGGAAGTCCTGTTTTGGTCACCGGAAAAGTTTCGGGTGCTATCGGTAATGTACCGGGACCACCGGGAGGGTCCCGGGGTCCACCAAGTGGGGCCACCGGCCCCAGAGGGTAGCATGTGCCAAGTGTGGAAGGGGACCA
>NC_041393.1:437055121-437072833 GCF_002162155.2 Triticum dicoccoides | reverse complement strand
AGGCGCCTAGGGTTTGGGGAGGGGGCTCCTCCACCTTGCTTGGGGGGCAAGTTTCCCCCTCTCCCCCCTTTGGCCGCCACTCTAGATGGGTTTTTGGGGCAGCTGCACCACTTGGGGTGGGAACCCTAAGGGGGGCGCAGCCCCCTCCCTCTCCCCTATATATACTTGAGGTTTTGGGGCTGCCATACACTAGAGTTTCCACCTCTCCCTGGCGCAGCCCTACCTCTCTTTCTCCTCATATCTCGCGGTGCTTGGCGAAGCCCTACAGGATTGCCACGCTCCTCCATCACCACCACTCCGTTGTGCTGCTGTTGGACGGAGTCTTCCCCAGCCTCTCCCACTCTCCTTGCTGGATCAAGGCATGGGAGACGTCACCGGGCGACACGTGTGTTGAACGCGGAGGTGTCGTCCGTTCGGCACTAGGATCTCTGGTGATTTGGATCACGACGAGTACGACTCCTTCAACCCCGTTCTCTTGAACGCTTCCGCTTAGCGTACTACAAGGGTATGTAAATGCACTCTCCTCTCTCTCGTTGCTAGTCTCTCCATAGATAGATCTTGGTGACTCATAGGAAAATTTTGAATTTCTGCTACGTTCCCCAACAGTGGTATCAGAGCTAGGTCTATTGTGTAGATTCTTTGCACGAGAAGAACACAAAGTAGTTGTGGGCATTGATTTTGTTCAATATGCTTACCGTTACTAGTCCAATCTTGTTTTGACGGTATTGTGGGATGAAGCGGCCCGGACCGACCTTACACGTACACTTATGTGAGACAGGTTCCACCGACTGACATGCACTTGTTGCATAAGGTGGCTAGCGGGTGCCAGTCTCTCCCACTTTAGTCAGAACGGATTCGATGAAAAGGGTCCTTATGAAGGGTAAATAGCAATTGGCATATCACGTTGTGGTTTTTGCATAGGTAAGAAACGTTCTTGCTAGAAACCCATAGCAGCCACGTAAAACATGCAAACAGCAATTAGAGGACGTCTAACTTGTTTTTGCAGGGTATGCTATGTGATGTGATATGGCCAAAAGAATGTGATGAAATATATGTGATGTATGGGATTGATCATGTTCTTGTAATAGGAATCACGACTTGCATGTCGATGAGTATGACAACCGGCATGAGCCATAGGAGTTGTATTAATTTATTGTATGACCTGCGTGTCATTGAAAAAACGCCATGTAATTACTTTACTTTATTGCTAACCGGTAGCCATGGTAGTAGAAGTAATAAGTTGGTGAGACAACTTCATGGAGACACGATGATGGAGATCATGATGATGGAGATCATGGTGTCATGCCGGTGACGATGATGATCATGGAGCTCCGAAGATGGAGATCAAAAGGAGCAAAATGATATTGGCCATATCATGTCACTATTTGATTGCATGTGATGTTTATCATGTTTATGCATCTTATTTGCTTAGAACGACGGTAGTAAATAAGATGATCCCTCATTAAAATTTCAAGAAAGTGTTCCCCCTAACTGTGCACCGTTGCGAAAGTTCGTCGTTTCGAAGCACCACGTGATGATCGGGTGTGATAGATTCTAACGTTCACATACAACGGGTGTAAGCCAGATTTACACACGCGAAACACTTAGGTTGACTTGACGAGGCTAGCATGTACAAACATGGCCTTGGAACACAAGAGGCCAAAAGGTTGAGCATGAGTAGTATGGTAGATACGATCAACATGAAGATGTTCACCGATGATGACTATTTCGTCTCACGTGATGATCGGACACGGCCTAGTTGACTCGGATCATGTAATCACTTAGATGACTGGAGGGATGTCTATCTGAGTGGGAGTTCATTAGATGAACTTAATTATCCTGAACATAGTCAAAAGCCCTTTGCAAATTATGTCATAGCTCGCGCTTTAGTTCTACTGTTTTAGATATGTTCCTAGAGAAAATTTAGTTGAAAGTTGTTAGTAGCGATTATGCGGACAGTAGAAGGCTTATGTCCTTAATGCACCGCTCAGTGTGTTGGACCTCGAACATGGTCTGTGGATGTTGCGAACATCTGACATACACGTTTTGATGACTACATGATAGTTCGGTAATGTTAAATGGTTTAGAATTGAGGCACCAAAGACATTTTTGAAATGTCGCAGAACATATGAGATGTTCCAAGAGCTGAAATTGGGATTTCAGGCTCGTGCCCACGTCAAGAGGTATGAGACCTCCGACGAGTTTTCTTAGCCTACAAACTAAGGGATAAAAGCTCAATCATTGAGCTTGTACTCAGATTGTCTGAGTACAACAATCACTTGAATCGAGTGGGAGTTGATCTTCCAGATGAGATAGTGATGTTTCTTAAAAGTCATTACCACCAAGCTGCTAGAGCTTCGTGATGAACTATAACATATCAGGGATAGATGATCCTTGAGATATTCGCGATTTTTGACGCCGCGAAAGTAGAAATCAAGAAGGAGCATCAATTGTTGATGGTTAGTGAAACCACTAGTTTCAAGAAGGGCAAGGGCAAGAAGGGATACTTCATGAAACGGCAAATCAGCTGCTGCTCTAGTGAAGAAACCCAGGGTCGAACCCAAACCCGAGACTAAGTGCTTCTGTAATGAGGGAACGGACACTGAAGCAGAACTACCCTAGATACTTGGTAGATGAGAAGGCTGGCAAGGTCGATAGAAGTATATTGGATATACATTATGTTAACGTGTACTTTACTAGTACTCCTAGTAGCACCAGGGTATTAGATACCGGTTCGGTTGCTAAGTGTTAGTAACTCGAAATAAAAGCTACGGAATAAACAGAGACTAGCTAAAGGTGAGCTGACGATATGTGTTGGAAGTGTTTACAAGGTTGATGTGATCAAGCATCACATGCTCCCTCTACCATCGAGATTGGTGTTAAACCTAAATAATTGTTATTTGGTGTTTGCGTTGAGCATAGACATGATTGGATTATGCCTATCGCAATAGGGTTATTCATTTAAGGAGAATAATGGTTACTCTGTTTATTTGAATAATACCTTTAATGGTCTTGCACCTAAAAAGAATGGTTTATTGAATCTCGATCGTAGTGATACACATTTTCATGCCAAAAGATATAAGATAGTAATGATAGTACCACTACTTGTGGCACTGCCATGTAAGTCATATTGGTATAAAACGCATGAAGAAGCTCCATGTTGACGGATCTTTGGACTCACTCGTTTTTTGAAAAGTTTGAGACATGCGAACCATGTCTATTGGTGTATATGCATGAAGAAACTCCATGCAAATGGATCGTTTGGACTCACTTGATTTTGAATCACTTGAGATATGCAAATCATACCACATGGGCAAGATGACTGAAAAGCCTCGTTTTCAGTGAGATGGAACAAGATAGCAACTTGTTGGAAGTAACACACTTTGATGTGTGCAGTCCAATGAGTGCTGAGGCATGCAGTGAATATCGTTATGTTCTTACTTCACAGATGATTTGAGTAGATGTTGTATATTTACTTGATGAAACACAAG
The DNA here is from genome assembly GCF_002162155.2 of Triticum dicoccoides. Lineage (NCBI taxonomy): Eukaryota > Viridiplantae > Streptophyta > Magnoliopsida > Poales > Poaceae > Triticum > Triticum dicoccoides. The sequence continues at coordinate 437,069,342 of NC_041393.1, read as the reverse complement.
TCTGAATTATTGAATGGTTCAAGCAATTTCAGAGTGAAGTTGAAGATCATCGTGATAAGAGGATAAAATGTCTGTGATATGATCATAGAGATGAGTATCTAAGTTACGAGCTTTGGCACGCAATTAAGACATTGTGGAAATTGTTTCACAATTAATACCGCCTAGAACACCATAGTGTGATGGTGTGTCCGAACATCATAGTTGCACCCTATTAGATATGGTGCGTACCATGATGTCTCTTATCGAATTACCACTATCGTTCATGGGTTAGGCATTAGAGACAACCACACTCACTTTAATAAGGACACCACGTCATTCCGTTGAGACGATACCGTTTGAACTATGGCTTGGAGAAACCTAAGTTGTCGTTTCTTAAAAGTTTGGGGCTGCGACGCTTATGTGAAAAAGTTTCAGGTTGATAAGCTCGAACCCAAAACGGATAAATACATCTTCATAGGATACCCAAAATAGTTGGGTATACCTCCTATCTCAGATCCAGAAGCAATAGTAATTGTTTCTACAAACGGGTCCTTTCTCGAGGAAAAGTTTCTCTCGAAAGAATTGAGTGGGAGGATGGTGGAGACTTGATGAGGTTACTGAACCATCACTTCAACTAGTGTGTAGCATGGGCACAGGAAGTTGTTCATGTGGCACCTACACCAATTGAAGTAGAAGCTTATGATAGTGATCATGAAACTTTGGATCAAGTCACTACCGAAACTCATAGGTCGACAAAGATACGTATTACTCCATAGTGGTATGTAACCCTGTCTTGGAGGTCATGTTGCTAGAAAACAATGAACCTACGAGCTATGGAGAAGCGATGGTGGGCCCGGATTCTAACAAATGGCTCGAGGCCATAAAATCCGAGAGAAGATCCATGTATAAAACAAAGTGTAGACTTTGGAAGAACTACTTGATGGTCGTAAGGCTGTTGGGTACAGGTGGATTTTAAAAGGAAGACGGACAATGATGGTAAGTATCACCATTAAGAAAGCTCGACTTGTCGTTAAGTTTTCCGACAAGTTCAAGGAGTTGACTACAGTGAAGCTTTCTCACTCGTAGCGATGCTAAGAGTCTGTTGGAATTGGATTAGCAGTTACTGCATTATTTATGAAATCTTGCAGATAGGATGTCAAAACATTGTTTCCTCAACAATTTTCTTGAGGAAAGGTTGTATGTGATACAACCATAAGGTTTTGACAAATCTTGAAAGACGCTAACAAGTATGCAAAGCTTCAGCAATCCTTCTAAGGACTGGGGTAAGCATCTCGGAGTTGGAATGTACGCTTTGATGAGATGATCAAAGATTTTGGGTTTATACAAAGTTTATGAGAAACTTGTATTTCCAAAGAAGTGAGTGGGAGCGCTATAACATTTCTGATGAGTATATGTTGTTGACATATTGTTGATCAGAAATGATGTAGAATTTCTGGAAAGCATGTAGGGTTATTTGAAAAGTGTTTTTCAATAGAAAACCTGGATTAAGCTGCTTGAACATTGAGCATCAAGATCTATGGGGATAGATCAAAAACCGCTAAATGGTACTTTCAAATGAGCACATGCCTTGACATGATCTTGAAGGTGTTCAAGATGGATCAGTCAAAGAAGGAGTTCTTGCCTGAGTTGTAAGGTATGAAGTTAAGAGTTAAAGCTCGACCACGACAGAAGAGAGAGAAAGGATGAAGGTCGTCCCCTATGCTTCAGACGTAGGCTCTAAAGTATGCTATGATGTGTACCGCACCGGAAGTGTGCCTTGCCATGCGTCAGTCAAGGGGTACAAGAATGATCCAGGAATGGATCATTGGACAGCGGTCAAAATTGTCCTTGGAGTAAATAAGGACATGTTTCTCGATTATGGAGGTGATAAAGAGTTCGGCGTAAAGGGTTACGTCGATGCAAGCTTTAACACCTATCCGAATGACTCTGAGTAGCAAACCAGATACGTATAGTGGAGCGACCATTTAGAATAGCTCCAAGTGGAGCATGGAAGCAACATTTACAATATGACCTAGAGATTTGCGAAATACATACGGACCTGAATGTTGCAGACCCGTTGACTAAAACCTCTCTGACAAGCAAAACATGATCAAACCCCAGAACTCATTGAGTCTTAATCACATGGTGATGTGAACTAGTTTAGTGACACTAGTAAACTCTTTGGATGTTGGTCACATGGTGATGTGACCTATCAGTGTTAATCACATGGCGATGTGAACTAGATTATTGACTTTAGTGCAAGTGGGAGACTGTTGGAAATATGCCCTAGAGGCAATAATAAATTAGTTATTATTATTGTATTTCCTTGTTCATGATAATCGTTTATTATCCATGCTATAATTGTATTGATAGGAAACTCAGATACATGTGTGGGTACATAGACAACACCATGTCCCTAGTAAGCCTCTAGTTGACTAGCTCGTTAACTAATAGATGGTTACGGTTTCCTGACCATGGACATTGGATGTCATTGATAACGGGATCACATCATTAGGAGAATGATGTGATGGACAAGACCCAATCCTAAGCCTAGCACAAAGATCGTGTAGTTCGTATGCTAAAGCTTTTCTAATGTCAAGTATCATTTACTTAGACCATGAGATTGTGCAACTCCCCGATACCGTAGGAATGCTTTGGGTGTACCAAACATCACAACGTAACTGGGTGGCTATACAGGTGCACTACGGGTATCTCCGAAAGTGTCTGTTGGGTTGGCACGAATCGAGACTGGGATTTGTCACTCCGTTTGATGGACAGGTATCTCTGGGCCCACTCGGCAGGACATCATCGTAATGTGCACAATGTGACCAAGGGGTTGATCACGGGATGATGTGTTACGGAACGAGTAAAGAGACTTGCCGGTAACGAGATTGAACAAGGTATCGGCATACCGACGATCAAATCTCGGGCAAGTACAATACCGCTAGACAAAGGGAATTGTATACGGGATTGATTGAGTCCTTGACATCGTGGTTCATCCGATGAGATCATCATGGAACATGTGGGAGCCAACATGGGTATCCAGATCCCGCTGTTGGTTATTGACCGGAGAACGTCTCAGTCATGTCTGCATGGTTCCCGAACTCGCAGGGTCTACACACTTAAGGTTCGATGACGCTGGGGTTATAGGGAATAGATATACGTGGTTACCGAATGTTGTTCAGAGTCCCAGATGAGATCCTGGATGTCACGAGGAGTTCCGGAATGGTCCGGAGGTAAAGATTTATATATGGGAGGTCCTGTTTTAGTCACCGGAAAAGTTTCGGGTGCTATCGGTAATGTACCGGGACCACCGGGAGGGTCCCGGGGGTCCACCAAGTGGGGACACCGGCCCCAGAGGGTAGCATGGGCCAAGTGTGGAAGGGGATCAGCCCCAGGTGGGCTGGTGCGCCCCCCCCCCACAAGGGCCCAAGGCGCCTAGGGTTTGGGGAGGGGGCTGCTCCACCTTCCTTGGCGGGCAAGTTTCCCCTCTCCCCCCCTTTGGCCGCCACCCTAGATGGGTTTTTGGGGCAGCCGCACCCCTTGGGGTGGGAACCCTAAGGGGGGCATAGCCCCCTCCCTCTCCCCTATATATACTTGAGGTTTTGGGGCTGCCATACACTAGAGTTTCCACCTCTCCCTGGCGCAGCCCTACCTCTCTTTCTCCTCATATCTCGCGGAGCTTGGCGAAGCCCTGCAGGATTGCCACGCTCCTCCATCACCACCACGCCGTTATGCTTCTGCTGGATGGAGTCTTCCCCAACCTCTCCCACTCTCCTTGCTGGATTAAGGCATGGGAGACGTCACCGGGCGGCACATGTGTTGAACGCGGAGGTGTCGTCCGTTCGGCACTAGGATCTCCGGTGATTTGGATCATGACGAGTACGACTCCTTCAACCCCATTCTCTTGAACGCTTCCGCTTAGCGAACTACAAGGGTATGTAGATGCACTCTCCTCTCTCTCATTGCTAGTCTCTCCATAGATAGATCTTGGTGACTCGTAGGAAAATTTTGAATTTCTGCTACGTTCCCCAACAATCGGAATACCTAGTTTTAGATTTCTAGATTATACACTTAGGCTCAACTTGCCCGGGCTCCACAAAAGTTCTGCCTCCGCCAATGCTCTCCACCAAAGTGCAAGGCCACCACTTTTCCCATTACAATCCACTGCCACACCATTTCGGAACCCCAAGCTCCACTTTAGTCTATCCATTGCCCTAGCATTCTTCTTTGTTTCCGACAAAAACACCACCGCTGGGTTGTATGACCGTATCAGGTCTCGTAGTTCGCAAACTGTCGAATCCAACTCCAGTCCCCGACAGTTCCAGGCCAAGCAATTCATTGGTCCCGGCGGCCCACCTTGCAGGGTCCGCCGATGCATTGATCTCTTTGATGTGATCAAACACTGAGGATGTCTTCCGCCTCGTATCGCGAATGAACATATCATGATTCACTTGCCTGTCAGGATCACCATTTGCTATCCAAACTTGCTTGGGGGGGGGGGCTGATACGTCCATTTTGCATCATGCTTTTATATTGATATTTATTGCGCTATGGTGTAACGCCCCGGATACAACTTTCCATATTCGTAACTCCAACTCTTGCCTTTTCCGGAGATGTGATATGTTATTTCCTCCGTGGTTGGGTTTTGTCTTTTGTTTTGCATTTTGTTCATGTCATGCATCTCATCTCATAGCATCATGCACATTGCATCGGCATTGTTTTCTTAAAAACTTTCATCCGCTCGTAGTTGCCGCTCCTCGCTTCTCTCCGTTGCGTTCGGTGGCCGTCCCGAGACCAACCGTGTTTTTGTTTCCCTCTTGTCCGACCACCTAACGTCTCTTGCCAGCTCGCAGCCCCCTCGCGCGCGTGTCCGAAACTCCCCCGAACCCGACCCGGACAGTCATCACCGTTGGGTCCAGATCATCCCCAAACATCTATAAAACATCTCCATTTTTTTAATTTGGACTCCCTACCTATTTATTTCTCAACCTTACGATTACGATCGGAGGGACGAGATGTCCCCTAACATAATCCACGTGATGTATATATATCATCCAAGCCTAGATCCTAGGCGCCTTGTCCCATCCACCAAATCCTTTCACCCGCCGCTCCACTCTCTTCATCGGGATCCAAGCCCGCAACCAACCTCTCTCCCTCCCTCGTTTTCAGCATCGGACCAACCACCTCCTCCCCTCGTTCCATCCAATCCTGCAGGCACCTCCTAGCTTCTCCTCTGCCTCGACCGGAGCAAGGCTCCCCTGCTAATGGCGCCCGAGCACCCCCAGCACCGGCAGTAGTCCACCCCACGCCCAGCCTGCACCTCTCCTTCCCTACTTTCCCTACTGCTTTCTCTCCTTCCCTTCAATCTCTCTCTCATGATCTCCCTCTCTCTCTGTACTTCACCGCTGCAGGAACGACCGCCGCTCGTGGAAGCCGCCAACGTCCGCCTCTAGCCCAAATCCAGCCATCTCCGATGCCTCCTCGTTGGATCCCGCCGTCACGCTCCGTCCCTCGACGCGAAAGCCTCGTGTCTGCGCCCCTGCCCCGACGAGTCCCCATCGTCCCGAGGCCGCCCGTCTCTGTCTGGCCTGCACGAGCAGCAGCTCGCCGGAGCGCGAGCTCCACCGGGTCCGTCTCCCTCTGCTCGTCCTTCTCCATCCCCTGCTCCTTTGCCTCTCCATCTCAGTCCTCTTGTGCTCCCCCGCAGGTCCCCGCCATGGATGCAAGGAGCGCCCGTGCGCCGCTTGCCCTAACCCCTGTCTTGCTCCGCGAGTCGCAACTCGGCGCCTCACCTGCTTCACCAAGTCCACCGCCGCCGGCAAGCCCTGCCTCCGCCGCCTCGCCAAGTTCCGCTGTCGACGTCTCCTGCATCGCGCCCTGCCGGCTTGCTTCCTCCTCTGCATCGCGCCGCCGCGCCTGGCCCCTGCCTCGAACTGGTGCTGTTACTAGTCTTCAGAAACAAACAGCAGCAGCTCCCTCGTCGTCGCGTTGACCGCAACAAACCAGCGCCAGCGCGTGGGTCGCGCCAGGCCCAGCGCCCCCCTTCCGGCCTCACCTCACCGCAATTCCGGGCCATGGCCCATGGTGAGAAACCCCCCAGTCTCTCCTGTGCACTGTTGGCCCAGCCAGATGCGGCCCGTGTTATTTTTTTTCTATGCTGCGATTTTAGCATTATCATATGTTTTACAGTTTTTCAGAAAAGTCCCTCTAGATCATGCATTTAATAACTCATAAATGGTGCATCGGATTAAAATAATTTATATATGTAAAATGCTTAGACTTTCATCTAGTTTCATAATATGCTGCTTTCATCCATGTTTAAAATGTTGTTTGATTAAATTTGCTCAAATGCTAAAATGATTAATTTCATAACTAAATAACCGTAGCTCCAATTTTAATAAACTTTATATGTAAATGGGGTAGAAAAATGCATAGATTATCTTGCTACACTTTATTGTCCTGTTTAACAACAATAAAATATGATTTTATGCAGAACAGTACCAAATTTGAAATATGCATATGGGGATTTTCCGGAATTATTGTTTGTTGTTTTCTGGCCTCATTTAACCTTGCTTTGATGTGTTGTTCTTGTATGCATCATCTGTTGCCATGAGTATCTTCATGTAGCCTTGTCTTGCATCATACTTGGTTGAGCATCATGTCATGTATATGTGTGGTGTGTTTACCATGTTGTGTGCTTCTTCTCGATAGTTCCTGTTTCGTTGCGATCGTGAGGATTCGTTCGTCTACGCTTGGTTCGGCTTCATCCGTTCGTCTTCTTTATGGACTCGTTCTTCTTCCTTGCGGGATTTCAGGTAAGATGACCGTTACTCTGGATCTCATTACTATCATTGCTATGCTAGTTGCTTCGTTCTATCGCTATGCTGTGCTACCTATCACTTGTTCTTCAAGCCTCCCAAATTGCCATGCCAGCCTCTAACCTTGTCACCTTTCCTAGCAAACCATTGCTTGGCTATGTTACCACTTTGCTCAGCCCCTCTTATAGCGTTGTTAGTTGCAGGTGAAGTTGAAGATTGCTCCATGATGGACAGGATTATGTTGGGATATCAAAATATCTCCTATATTATTAGAGCATCTATATACTTGGTAAAGGGTGGAAGGCTCGGCCTTATGCCTGGTGTTTTGTTCCACTCTTGTCGCCCTAGTTTCCGTCATATCGGTATTATGTTCCCGGATTTTGCGTCCCTAACGCGGTTGGGTGATTTATGGGACCCCCTTGATAGTTCGCCTTGAATAAAACTCCTCCAGCAAGGCCCAACATTGGTTTTACCATTTGTCTACCACCTATACCTTTCCCTTGGGAGTAATTAACCAGGGTCATCTTTATTTTAGCTCTCCCGGGCCAATGCTTGTCTAAGTGTTGGTCCAAACTAATGCACCGTGCGGGGCCATCCCTTGGCAACTTGGGTTACGTCGGTACATGTACGCTTCGCTTATCCGGTGTGTCCTGAGAACGAGATACGTGCGACGCCTATCGGGATTGTCGACACATCGGGCGGCTTTGCTGGTCTTGTTTTACCATTGTCGAAATGTCTTGTAAACCGGGATTCCGAGACTGATCGGGTCTTCCTGGGAGAAGGAATATCCTTCGTTGATCCTGAGAGCTTATAATGGGCTAAGTTGGGACACCCCTGCAGGGTATAAACTTTCGAGAGCCGTGCCCGCGGTTATGTGGTAGATGAGAATTTGTTAACGTCCAGTTGTAGATAACTTGACACCAGATTCGAATTAAAACGCATCAACCGTGTGTGTAGCCGTGATGGTCTCTTCTCGACGGAGTCCGGGAAGTGAACACGGTTTTGGGTTATGTTTGACGTAAGTAGGAGTTCAGGATCACCTCTTGATCATTGCTAGCTTCACGATCGTTCCGTTGCTTCTCTTCTCGCTCTTATTTGCGTATGTTAGCCACCATATCATGCTTAGTCGCTGCTGCAACCTCACCACTTTACCCCTTCCTTTCCCATTAAGCTTTGCTAGTCTTGATACCCATGGTAATGGGATTGCTGAGTCCTCGTGGCTCACAGATTACTACAACAACTGTTGCAGGTACAGGTTATGCAATGATCTTGACGCGAGAGCGATGTTACTTGTTTTGGAGTTCTTCTTCTGCTTCTTCTTCGATCAGGGGTTAGGTTCCAGGTCCGCAGCCTGGGCTAGCAGGGTGGATGTCGTTTGAGTTTCTGTTTGTGTTTCATCTGTAGTTGGATGGTGCTCTTATGTAAGATGATGTTGTATTCGTGTGGCATTGTATGCCTTTTGTATGTATCCCCATCTATTATGTATTGTTGATGTAATGATATCCACCTTGCAAAAGCGTATCAATATGCGGTTCTATCCTTTGGTGGGACCTTCGAGTCTCTTTAGGATAGTATCGCATATTGGGCATGACAAGTTGGTATCAGCGCCTCGACCGACCATAGGAGCCCCCTTGATTGTTGGCCGTTGTTGAGTCTAGAAGAAAACTATTTTGAGTCTTAGGATTATATATATCGGAGAGTAGGATTCTTTTTACTCCTCAGTCCCTTCATCGCTCTGGTGAGGTCTCCTGACGTAGATGTTTTGACTTTCTTCTCCTCAGATTTCATTAAAAAAATTAGGATCACGTGGGTATCTTGGAATCGTTCTGATAGTCTTGTGATGAGAACATTGTTCTTGGTGCCTCCTGACATTTAGGGGTTGTGGCAGTATCCCGGGGAGTTGAGCTCCGAGGTGCTGTCGTCACAATTTTATCGTTGCAGTTCTGGAATACCTGAGGTTTGCCGACATCGAAAATCTCTTTTATGCAGTTGTTGGTGAGATAACCTCGACGCCACCCAGTACTGGGGAGTTTGGGAGTATTGCAATAGCTTGTATAACGGATGCTTTTCGAAGGTTGAGGTACACGATTTCCGGAGTTTTCTTGGTTATGTGTTGACGGATGGATACAGCTGGATGTTGGGATTGTTAGTTTGGGTGAGATATATTGCTTCCCCTGTATCCCCAAAACCAGATTGCATAACCAAAAAGTTTCAGGAGTTTATAGGTGGGAATTCAAGTAGCTCCTAGAATATCTTTCCGACAGATGCCTGATATGGGATTGGGTAAATCTCTATCATATGTATTTGTTCCGGCTTATTTCTGCAAGCCAATCCTTTGTTTTGTTTTGAGTTGTGGTATTCGAGTTGCTTCAGTGTCAAGTGTTGATTCCATACCTTTCAAGCGGTGTTCTCGTATTTCTGTGGGAGTACTAATCCTTTTGATCATCGAGATTGTCATGTCAATTCTTTCCAACCGGTGTGCTTCTCTTCAAGTGGATCCGATCATTTCAACATTTGTGAGATCAATTCTAAGTTTTCTCAACGGTATCTGTTTCATCCGTCCCCAAGTTGCCTTTGTTTTACCGCCCTCCCACCCTTTTTCTTCAAGGACTCAGATTTCTTAATCATGTATCCTTTTATTTGTGGGAATTCTCTTCATTCTTTTCTTTCAATGTTCTTATCCGGTGATTTCCCATGAAGATGCTCAACAACTTCAAGTTCATCATCCTGCATTGTTGTTTCTTCTCCGGTGGATCCAATTCAAGCTTTCGATATTCATCATATTCCTTTCCTCATTTCTAATGTTTTTCTCATGCCGGTGTATCTCTTAATCATTCACCTCTCGCTTTCCATTTGTTCCGGTGTGCTCAAGATACCTCGAAAGATTCATGTTATCATTCTTAATCTGTTCAAGATATCTCGAGGTTGTTATCTCTTTTGAGCCATTTAATTCTACCGGTGCAATCTCTATTCTAAATTGTTCAACGGTGTTCTCTTTTGAGTGGGCCCTCACCCACAGGTCTTTTTCCAGGATCCTACCTAACTCTTCTAATTTATCCAGAGCGATTCTCAAATTCTTGCAAAGTGTGACGTAAGAATGCATTCCATCAGTCATATGCCTTCTCCAAGATCGTTTTCAAATTCTTTTCATCATTGATTCAACCTTTCTATTCATGATTTCGAAGTATCTCAACAATTCATGGTGGTTCTCATCATCATTCTCAACATTTGAAGACCGAAGAAGGATTTCTCCTAAATCTTGGTCCGTTCACTTGAAGATTCATAGTTCTAGCTTATGTCATCCTCTCATAATTGTTTTCGATTGTGAGAATTCTTTTCAACCATCCGATGCATTTTAGGAGTTGCTTCCTTTCTTGATAATCCGAATGCCATCATTTCTGAATATTACTCATTCTCAACCTTCAACTCTTGTTCTCCAAATCTAACCGGTGCATCATTCAAGTATTCTCTAATCAGCTCGTGATCTATTCATTCACTTGTATCTAAATTCTCTCAAGCATCTTCGTTCATTTTTCAGTTCTTCCCGATGAATTGTGCCTTTGCTACTTCCATTTTCAATTCTTACAGTGGTTCATTCAAGATTTCTCTTCCTTCTTTATCGTATCAATTCATTCGTTCTTTCGTTGTTTCAATCCTACCGGTGGTTGTTGAAGACCTTCCTCAAGTTGGCGCTATATCTCTCTTCAATCCTTTCTACGAGAATAAGTAGTATGCCAAATCCGTTGCTTGTCATCAATTTAAATTGGTGAAGGATATGCATAACGTAATTATTATTATTGTTTCATCCAAGTGATCTAGTTTGTTCTTTCCAGAGTTATTCATCATGTCACATTTCTCGGTTCAAGATGTTTCATATTTTCTTTTCCAGAGTTCCAAGTTTTTCCACATTATCTCGTCGCGAAGCTCCTTCTAAATCATCGCAAGGCTTCACCTTGTGTTTTCAAGTTCTCTTTCTTTTTATCATCCTTTTATTACCGGAGTTCTTCATGGAGGCTCTACATGGTGGTTCATCAAGGATTCTTTTCATTCTTCAATTGTTCTTCAAGATTTCTCTCGAAGTTATGATCCGCCAAGCTATAATCAAAATTAAACATGGTGCTCAACACAGGTTTTGTTCTGAGGCATTCAAGCATTCTTCATCTTGCATTCCAAAGTGCAATTCTCCTACCTTATCTTTTGAGATGGTGTTATATCATTCTTGACAATTTCCATTCATGTTTCGCGATTCACATCTTGTCAAGAATGAGGTATTTTAAATCCATTAATCTCTTCGTTGGAGTTATCTTGTGTCATATTTCACCTAAAGCCTTCCCTAAGGAATGTGCTATTGTGGTGATTATCAATGGTCCAAGTTATCTCTCTATCATCTTGGTGGAAGAAGTTTTTCGTCTCGTTGGTGTGTGACGCCCCCGATTCGACCGTACACTAATCATACACGCAAATGTGTACGATCAAGATCAGGGACTCATGGGAAGATATCACAACACAACTCTAGACACAAATAAAATAATACAAGCTTTATATTACAAGCCAGGGGCCTCGAGGGCTCGAATACATAGCTCGATACACAAGAGAGTCAGCGGAAGCAACAATATCTGAGTACAGACATAAGTTAGACAAGACTGCCTTAAGAAGGCTTGCACAAAAGCAACATGATCGAAGAGGCAAGGCCTCCTGCCTGGGACCTCCTAACTACTCCTGGTCTTTGGTGGCCTCCATGTAGTAGCATCCATCAGCGGTGGCATCTGGCTCCAAGGGTCCACCATCTGGTTGCATCAACCGGAAAGAAGAACGAAGGGGGAAAAAGGGATAGCAAAGCAACCGTGAGTACTCATCCAAAGTACTCGCAAGCATCAGATCTATACTAAGTATGCATATGTATCAAATGGAAGGGTTGTATCTGTGGACTGAACTGCAGAATGCCAGAATAGAGGGGGAAAGCCTAGCCTATCGAACACTAGCATCTTCACGCAGCTCCGAGCATCTTGCAGCAAGTAGAAGAGTAAAGAATAGCAATTTATAATTAACAAGCATGTTGTAACATTAATGCCCAGAGATCCTTCCTCGACTCCCTGCGAGAAAGCAATCCCGGAGCCACATATCTCAAGTATCCATTTGTAGTTGTATAAGATCAGGATATAAGTCTGAACGTCCATTACCGTGGACACGGTATTCGGATAAAGATCTTCCCTGCAGGGGTGCACCACGTTACCCAACACACTCGATCACTCTGGACAGACACACCTTTCTAGGGTCAATGCCCGCCCTCGGAAGATCAACACGTCGCAGCCCGACCAAGGCTCAGCAGAGAGGTCCCCGCCGGTCTACATCCTAAGCACTCCGGGGTCTTGGGCCCATCGCCCGCAGCACTCCGGGTCGTTGTTTGCAGGGTGGATACCAGCACCGCCTCGGATGGCCAACACGATCCGACCGTGCCACAATGCTGAACTGGACATCTGACAAAGCTTCGGCTGATACTGCGACGTCGAGGCCCATAACTATTCTCGTGTGGTGGTTAGTGCGTAAAGGCCAGAGGCCAACTCAGAACAAATACCCAAACCATAGTGTATTATTAGCTTGCGGAGACGAGCAGAGACTCACGATCGAAAGTGACCCCGTCGCCCCGTCTCGTGGACTTAGGACAAGGGCTCAGAATGCCCGGCCGTGCCACGTCATGATCTTGCGGGTGCTCTCCGGGCCCGCCCGACTTTCACCAAGGTCTCAAGTAAATTCATTGTAACCGTGTGTTCAGACATCAAGGGGAAAACCCGAGGAATCACCCCCGGTGGATTCCACTCAATGTAATCATCAAGGTGAACGTAAGAGGGACCACCCTCGAGGTTCACACTTGAGGTGTTGAACGACAGAGCGTATCGGGAATGATGAAAGAGGAAATCACCCTCGATGGCCACGACCGAATAGCTACACTATAGAATTATCATCAGGAGTGCGTTATGAGGGATCACCCTCGGCACTCGATAGTAGCTCTGCAGAGTCGAGCAACTAAAGGGGCGTGATGTGATGTGAGGTGTCGGGCTCTGGTCGTCGATCACGTCGATCGAGGCGTCGATGATGAAGCAGGGGCAACAAGGACAAGGTGGGGGTCATTGATGGATCACTAACCAACCTATACTAAGCAGTTTAGGATAAGTAGGTAGGTAACAATAAGCAGGTACAAAAGTAGGCTATGCATCAGGATAGGAGCAAACAATAACAGTAGCAAATTCTAATGCAACCATGAGAGTATAGAATGGGCGATATCGGGATGATCAAAGGGGGGGTTGCCTGGTTGCTCAGACAAGAAGGAGGGTCGTCGTCGACGTAGTCGATCACAGGGGCATCAGCAGCGGTCTCGGGGTCTACCGAAGAGAAGAAGGGGGAGAAAACAGTAAATACATAGCAAGCAAGAGCATAACAGGACAACAGGCAGAGCTAAACGTGTTCTAACGTGATGCTACACACTACCGGCGAAGGGGGATAACATCCGGGAATGCTCTCCCGAAGTTTGGCATTTTCGGACATACGAACCGAAGGGGAAAGGTTGCATGTTCGCTATGCTAGGGATGCGTGACAGATGAACGGACTGCGTATTCGGACTCGTCACATTTTTCTGAGCAACTTTCATGTATAAAACTTTTTCGTCCGAGCTACGGTTTATTTTCTATGATTTTATCAAAGTTTTAAAAAATTTGGGCATTTATTTTAATTCGCAAATAAACAGAAAATACCAAGTCTACCCAGCCATGTGCTAGCCACAGAGGCTGACTGGTGGGGTCCAGGGGTGTCCACTCAGCAGTTGACCAGTCAACTATTGACTGGTCAACAGGGTCAAATGGGGCCACATGTCATTTGCTCTAAAGACTAAACTAGTACTAAAATACTCCTAAACTAAATTAGTCCTAATTTAACACAAGGGCCGGCCACGCACGGAAGTGGGCCGTGGCCAAGCCGGCCACCCACACACACCACACACAGCTTGCAACACACAACTCTGTTTTTTGTTAACAAAAGATAGCGTTTTGTGATTTTCATAGAATTTAAACTACACGTCAAATGGATTTGGTCCAGTGGGACAAAATGAAGTTTGTTGAGTGTACTATCTACTCATATTATTTTCTCTCCTGTTAGTAGTCGTTTAGGCGTTGTTTAGGGACTGTTTAGGGGGCTAGTCAGTGTAATATCAGCGAAGCTAGTTACTGCTACAATAACTAAATGTTACTATACCAGCACAGAATAGCAGCAGGCAGCTATACGCGGGCGAGCGCGAGCGAAGCGCAGCATGGCAGTAGCAGTTCGCAAGGGCTCGCGGAGGCACGGCCAGGGGCGCATGACCGCGCGCGGGAGCGGAGCTCCGGCCATGGCGTCTGAAGCGCCGGTCGGCGATGAGCAGCGGCAGCAGG
>NC_041393.1:437014479-437054882 GCF_002162155.2 Triticum dicoccoides | reverse complement strand
GGGCAAGCACGCACGGGGGCGCGGTCGGGCGCACCCGGTCGTGGCCGAGCGATGCGGTTACGCCGCCAAGAGAGGAGCTGGGCACACACGGCATGACGAGCGGGGAAGGCGGGTGCAGCGAGCAACGACAGCCATGGCGCGCGGTGAGGTTCAGGGGGGTAGGCCGCGGCCAGGTCATGGCCGGCGCGGGCGTGGCCAGGGCGCTATCCGTGGCGTGGGGGACGCGTCAGAGAGGCCCGTGAGGCGCGGGCGGGGCGTAGTGAGGAGGAACGCCTAGCGAGTGCAGGCACGACGTCTAGCGGTGAGGACTATGGCCTAAACTGATGGAGAATCAGAGGGGAATCGAACGAGGGCCTCACCACGGAGGCACACGGAGGCCGTCGACAGCTTAGGAGCGCAGAGGACGGATCGGGGTGGCGGAGCCGCGGTGGTCCGAGGAGGAGGAGGATGGCGTTCCGGTGTTGCAGTGCTCCCCGTCTCCAACGGGTTGCACCAATGGACAAGGCGGTCCGCGGTGAGGCGGACGGGCACGGTGATGCCGCGCGGAGTACACGGTGGTCGCGTCAATGGCGAGCGATGGCGGCGATGATGCGTCGGGAGAGGAGGGGGAAGGGGATCTGGACGAGGGGCTAGGCGGAGGGGAGAATGAGGAGGGACCCGACAGGGTTATGGTTTGGGGATGCTCTTGTCCGCCGGGGGAAACAATGGGGAGGCGCGGGATGGCTGCCACAGCGCCATCGGTGGCCATGGCGCCGGTGGATCATTGCCACGATCCCCCTGTGTGAACAGAGAAGGGAGATGAGGGCGAGCTGGGCTGGGCTGTGCAGGCCCGCTAGGTAGATGGGCTAGGTGGCCCAAGGGAAGGGGGGCTTTATTTTATTTCTGTTTTGTTTCGTTTTCTTTTTCCTTTCACAACTTTTCTGTTTTATTTAATCTCCGCAATATTTTAGTCTAACTAAAATACAAAAGTAGTTTCAAAAATAGTATCACTATTTATACCTCTGCCACCAAGTTTAGTACTCTATTAAATTAATTTGATAGTTTAGAAATTACAAAAAGCATCTTATTAATTAATATTTCCACTGTTATAAACATTTTAATGCATTTAAACCTTTTATAAAAGTTTGGTTTCACCACCAATAATACTTATGAATTATTTACCATATCTTGCACATTTTATTTTTGGCATTTGAAAACTTTTGAATTTGACTTTATTTTAAATTTGAATTCGAACCGGTTTCGAACCAACGCGGGTTTAACAACAGTAGTCATGATGACGTGTCATCACTAGCAGGGAATTACTGTAGCTTAATTATCCGTGTGTCACAATTCTTCTCCACTACAAGAAATCTCGTCCCGAGATTTAAGAGGTGTAGTAGGGGGAAAGACTCGAAAAGGACGGGGCTCAACATAAGATAGGTACCTGGGGGCTATCTCGCGTCGTGGCATAGAGGCATCTCCCGAGTTAAAATTCAAGAAAGTCATCGAGAGCAAGGTAAGGAGGAGCAATAAGAAGCTTCAACCAGGTAGGCAATCGTTCGATGTCTGAAATAGAGGGTTAAAGGGGTTCAAAGCATCGAGAATAAGTATTGCGTCTGATACCATAATAGATCACTAGGAAGGGGTCTCGTGATTTGCAACAAAGCCAAGCATGAGGATCAATTTTGGAAGACAGAGATGTACAGGAGAGTCAGGTTTCGATCCTGTGGAACTGTGGGTTATGGGCCCACCATGTGGGTTAAAGGTAGGAAGGGCGCTAACATATGCGGGGTCATGATAGCAAGGTAGGTCAGAGGATAGCCTGTCAGTTATGTTGGCAACAACGTTGGTACAAAGGGCGAGGGACGAAGGGAACCATTTTCCTGCTCGTTAAGACGAGGCGGACCAATAGGCAAAGTTCTCGTCCATCGACGGCTACCATAATGTCATCAACAATAGTAACAAGGTCTTACTAACAGAGAATGTACACCGAGGTGTTTACATAAGCATGAAATTATCACTGCTCAGGTATGATAGGTTACAAGCAAGGTTGAACAAAACAATGGAAAGGAAAGTTTAGACTCGAATCAGTTATCGATGTTCTCGAGTGTCTAACAACTCAGAACCCGTGGAAAATTTGAATCGGCGAGAAATAATAGTTGAAGAAGAACTCATAAGAAGTTATGTAGTTCTGTGATATTCTCGAGATACCAGAGGGTAATACTCGAAGGTAGAACCGGTTAGAGGTTGGACAGATGAAAAGCTATGTAGAAGACAAGTACTTTAACTTGTCCGAGAAAGGGAATCAAAGGAGAACAATATGGTCGGAACCACGGTTGCAAAGGACCAAATAGATACAAGATGAACTTATCACAAGGGGGCTATTATTATAACAAGAAGCTTCCATGATAAGTTCCACATCGGGTCCATGGGCATGAACACAAAGTTAAAGGTCGACTCCCACTTCTCCAATGCATAACCTTTCATTCACTTCTCATTTTAGACGAAGCCATAGTGTTGAGATTTTATCTGGCATAACATCAGTAGAGTATGACCCGTGGAAGTTTTCGGGTTCACACAGATTTAGGGAAGACATAGATTCAACCCATAGGGACATATTAGGATAATATACCACAAACTTCACGGGTAAATAACTCAAGCCCGGAAGCAGAGTATGGTTGACGAGAGTGGGGGATACGATTTACCAAGGCATTGTGTATCTGAGGAAAGGCTCAAAAGGTTACAGAATATGAAGGATGTTGTCGGATAAAACCCAACAAAGGACCTAGAGGTCCACAATGGAACTGATATGAGTATCGATACTCAACCAGAAGAAGAAAGAATGCAAGGAAATCAGATTATAGAAACAACTGACTAATTCAGAGCTCAAAAGCAAAGGAATTACAATTTCCAAAATCAAGGGATCAGAAGCAGAGGCTTTGATCAAAGACAGGTAAGTTCGATAGACATAGATCGACAATCAATCAGGGTTTGATTTGTCTAACACCAGCTCATGTCCGGAGTGACATCTGAGACGAAGGAAAGAGTTCTAATTGTGATTGATGATTGTGAGCATTCACAAACATATCGAATCAAACGTTCAAAATGATGATGACAACTAATACCACTGATTATTGCCAGACATGTGGAAGTAACCATGATGCAAGCAGATAAGGAGGAACAAGAGCAATAGGCTACTGAGGATTTTCGAAAGATCGAATAGTATTCCAAAGAATTTTCTGAAACACATGAACAACTGTGGTCGAACGGATACTCGGCAAGCGCGAGTAATTATCCGTAGGGGTATTCTTGTGGTAAAGGACTGCAAGACAGCAAGTATAAAGGATCCTAGGAACATCGGAGAATATTTCAGCACATCTTGTCATAACAAGAGCAACTAGGGATGAAGGTATGAACGAAAACATAGGTAGTTACGCATAAGGATTTATCGGTGGTAGGAATCGCAATGGCGAAGGGGACAAGGGACTCAGTAAAACATTGGAGAATATCTTCAGAATCTTCTGGTGCACCAAGCAATCATCTGGAGTGAGGGGCTCTCCGGGAGAAGTATTTACGAGAACCTAGAGTTATAGTTAGCAAATCCATTTAAGCCGAATAGAAGAGAGATCAGATTCCCAGAGTATAGACGAGGAATAAAAGATCCTAATACCACCCAATGGTGACGTGGGCTCGTAAGCCACACAACCATGTTAGTAAAGCAGTTTTCAAAGACTAGACTCAACTTCGGCCAAGGAGTTGGAAAGGGGGATCCTACAGGCAGTCGGTTCTAATACCAACTTGTGACGCCCCTGATTCGACCGTACACTAATCATACACGCAAATGTGTATGATCAAGATCAGGGACTCACGGGAAGATATCACAACACAACTCTAGACACAAATAAAATAATACAAGCTTTATATTACAAGCCAGGGGCCTCGAGGGCTCGAATACATAGCTCGATACACAAGAGAGTCAGCGGAAGCAACTGTTGGGGAACGTAGTAATTTCAAAAATTTCCTACGCACACGCAAGATCATGGTGATGCATAGCAATGAGAGGGGAGAGTGTAATCTACATACCCTTGTAGACCGAAAGCGGAAGCGTTAGAACAACGCGGTTGATGTAGTCGTACGTCTTCATGGCCCGACCGATCAAGCACCGAAACTACGGCACCTCCGAGTTCTAGCACACGTTCAGCTCGATGACGTCCCTCGAACTCTGATCCAGCCGAGTGTCGAGGGAGAGTTCCGTCAGCACGACAGTGTGGTGACGATCTTGATGTTCTACCGTCGCAGGGCTTCGCCTAAGCACCGCTACAATATTATCGAGGTGGATTATGGTGGAGGGGGGCACCGCACACGGCTAATAGATCTCAAGGATCAATTGTTGTTGTGTCTTTGGGGTGCCCCCCTGCCCCCATATATATAGGAGCAAGGGGGGAGGCGGCCGGCCTATGGAGGAGGCGCACCAAGGGGGGAGTCCTACTCCCACCGGGAGTAGGACTCCTCCTTTCCTTGTTGGAGAAGGAAAGAGGAGGAGAGGGAGAAGGAAAAGTGGGCTGCCCCCCTTGTCCAATTCGGACCAGTGGGGGGGAGCAGGCCTCCTTCCTTTTGACCTCTCTCCTCTATTCCCGTATGGCCCAATAAGGCCCATATACTCCCCGGCGAATTCCCGTAACTCTCCGGTACTCCGAAAAATACCCGAATCACTCGGAACCTTTCCGAAGTCCGAATATAGTCGTCCAATATATCGATCTTTACGTCTCGACCATTTTGAGACTCCTCGTCATGTCCCCGATCTCATCCGGGACTCCGAACTCCTTCGGTACATCAAAACTCATAAACTCATAATATAACTGTCATCAAAACCTTAAGCGTGCGGACCCTACGGGTTCGAGAACAATGTAGACATGGCCTAGAACTATTCTCGGTCAATAACCAATAGCGGAACCTGGATGCTCATATTGGCTCCCACATATTCTACGAAGATCTTTATCGGTCAAACCGCATAACAACATACGTTGTTCCCTTTGTCATCGGTATGTTACTTGCCCGAGATTCGATCGTCGGTATCCAATACCTAGTTCAATCTCGTTATCGGCAAGTCTCTTTACTCGTTACGTAATGCATCATCCCGTAACCAACTCATTGGTCACATTGCTTGCAAGGCTTATAGTGATGTGCATTACCGAGAGGGCCCAGAGATACCTCTCCGACAATCGGAGTGACAAAACCTAATCTCGAAATACGCCAACTCAACATGTACCTTCGGAGACACCTGTAGTACTCCTTTATAATCACCCAGTTACGTTGTGACATTTGGTAGCACCCAAAGTGTTCCTCCGGTAAACGGGAGTTGCATAATCTCATAGTTACAGGAACATGTATAAGTCATGAAGAAAGCAATAGCAACATACTAAACGATCAAGTGCTAGGCTAACGGAATGGGTCATGTCAATCACATCATTCTCCTAATGATGTGATCCCATTAATCAAATGACAACACATGTCTATGGTCAGGAAACATAACCATCTTTGATTAATGAGTTAGTCAAGTAGAGGCATACTAGTGACTATATGTTTGTCTATGTATTCACACATGTATCATGTTTCCGGTTAATACAATTCTAGCATGAATAATAAACATTTATCATGATATGAGGAAATAAATAATAACTTTATTATTGCCTCTAGGGCATATTTCCTTCAGCAACAATATCTGAGTACAGATATAAGTTAGACAAGACCGCCTTAAGAAGGCTAGCACAAAAGCAACACGATCGAAGAGGCAAGGCCTCCTGCCTGGGACCTCCTAACTACTCCTGGTCTTCGGTGGCCTCCATGTAGTAGCATCCATCAGCGGTGGCATCTGGCTCCAAGGGTCCACCATCTGGTTGCATCAACCGAAAAGAAGAACTAAGGGGGAAAAAGGGGTAGCAAAGCAACTGTGAGTACTCATCCAAAGTACTCGCAAGCATCAGATCTATACTAAGTATGCATATGTATCAAATGGAAGGGTTGTATCTGTGGACTGAACTGCAGAATGCCAGAATAGAGGGGGAAAGCCTAGCCTATCGAACACTAGCATCTTCACGCAGCTCCGAGCATCTTGCAGCAAGTAGAAGAGTAAAGAATAGCAGTTTATAATTAACAAGCATGTTGTAACATTAATGCCCAGAGATCCTTCCTCGACTCCCTGCGAGAAAGCAATCCCGAAGCCACATATCTCAAGTATCCATTTGTAGTTGTATAAGATCAGGATATAAGTCTGAACGTCCATTACCATGGACACGGTATTCGAATAAAGATCTTCCCTGCAGGGGTGCACCACGTTACCCAACACGCTCGATCACTCTGGCCGGACACACCTTTCTGGGGTCAATGCCCGCCCTCGGAAGATCAACACGTCGCAGCCCGACCTAGGCTCAGCAGAGAGGTCCCCGCCGGTCTAAATCCTAAGCACTCCGGGGTCTTGGGCCCATCGCCCGCAGCACTCCGGGTCGTTGTGTGCATGGTGGATACCAGCACCGCCTCGGATGGCCAGCACGATCCGACCGTGCCACAATGCTGAACTGGACGTCTGACAAAACTTCGGCTGATACTGCGACGTCGAGGCCCATAACTATTCTCGCGTGGTGGTTAGTGCGTAAAGGCCAGAGGCCAACTCAGAACAAATACCCAAACCATAGTGTATTATTAGCTTGCGGGGACGAGCAGAGACTCACGATCGAAAGTGACCCCGTCGCCACGTCTCGTGGACTTACGACAAGGGCTCAGAATGCCCGGCCGTGCCACGTCATGATCTTGCGGGTGCTCTCCGAGCCCGTCCGACTTTCACCAAGGTCTCAAGTAAAGTCACTGTAACCGTGTGTTCAGACATCAAGGGGAAAACCCGAGGAATCACCCCCGGTGGATTCCACTCAATGTAATCATCAAGGTGAACGTAAGAGGGACCACCCTCGAGGTTCACACTTGAGGTGTTGAACGACAGAGCCGTATCGGGAATGGTGAAAGAGGAAATCACCCTCGATGACCACGACCGAATAGCTACACTACAGAATTATCATCAGGAGTGCGTTATGAGGGATCACCCTCGGCACTCGAAAGTAGCTCTGCAGAGTCGAGCAACTAAAGGGGCGTGATGTGATGTGAGGTTCGGGCTCTGGTCGTCGATCACGTCGATCGAGGCTTCGATGATGAAGCAGGGGCAACAAGGACAAGGTGGGGGTCATTGATGGATCACTAACCAACCTATACTAAGCACTTTAGGATAAGTAGGTAGGTAACAATAAGCAGGTACAAAAGCAGGCTATGCATCAGAATAGGAGCAAACAACAACAGTAGCAAATTCTAATGCAACCATGAGAGTATAGAATGGGCGATATCGGGATGATCAAAGGGGGGGGGCTTGCCTGGTTGCTCAGATAAGAAGGAGGGTCGTCGTCGACGTAGTCGATCACAGGGGCATCAGCAGCGGTCTCGGGGTCTACCAAAGAAAAGAGGGGGGAGAAAACAGTAAATACATAGCAAGCAAGAGCATAACAAGACAACAGGCAGAACTAAACGTGTTCTAACGTGATGCTACACACTACCAGCGAAGGGGGATAACATCCGGGAATGCTCTCCCGAAGTTTGGCATTTTCGGACAGACGAACCGAAGGGGAAAGGTTGCATGTTGGCTATGCTAGGGATGCGTGACAGATGAACGGACTGCGTATTCGGACTCGTCACATTTTTCTGAGCAACTTCCATGTATAAAACTTTTTTCATCCGAGCTACGGTTTATTTTTTATGATTTTATCAAAGTTTTAAAAGATTTGGGCATTTATTTTAATTCGCAAATAAACAGAAAATACCAAGTCTACCCAGCCATGTGCTAGCCACAGAGGCTGACTGGTGGGGTCCAGGGGTGTCCACTCAGCAGTTGACCAGTCAACTATTGACTGGTCAACAGGGTCAAATGGGGCCACATGTCATTTGCTCTAAAGACTAAACTAGTACTAAAATACTCCTAAACTAAATTAGTCCTAATTAACACAAGGGCCGGCCAAGCACGAAAGTGGGTTGTGGCCAAGCCGGCCACCCACACACACCACACACAGCTTGCAACACACAACTCTGTTTTCTGTTAACAAAAAATAGCGTTTTGTGATTTTCATAGCATTTAAACTACACATCAAATGGATTTGGTCCAGTGGGACAAAATGAAGTTTGTTGAGTGTACTATCTACTCATATTATTTTCTCTCCTGTTAGTAGTCGTTTAGGCGTTGTTTAGGGACTGCTTAGGGGGCTAGTCAGTGTAATATCAGCGAAGCTAGTTACTGCTACAGTAACTAAATGTTACTATAGCAGCACAGAATAGCAGCAGGCAGCTATACGCGGGCGAGCGCGAGCGAAGCGCAGCATGGCAGTAGCAGTTCGCAAGGGCTCGCGGAGGCACGGCCAGGGGCGCATGACCGAGCGCGGGAGCGGAGCCCCGGCCATGGCGTCCGAAGTGCCGGCCGGCGATGAGCAGCGGCAGCAGGACGATGTGTTCGGCGGGGGGGGCACAGCCACGCGCGGGCAAGCACGCACGGGGGCGCGGTCGGGCGCAGCCGGTCGTGGCCGAGCGATGCGGTTACGCCGCCAAGAGAGGAGCTGGGCACGGACGGCGTGACGAGCGGAGAAGGCGGGTGCAGCGAGCAACGACAGCCATGGCGCGCAGTGAGGTTCAGGGGGTAGGCCGCGGCCAGGTCATGGCCGGCGCGGGCGCGGCCAAGGCGCTATCCGTGGTGTGGGGGACGCGTCAGAGAGGCCTCAGGGCGGCGCGTAGTGAGCAGGAACGCCTAGCGAGTGCAGGCACGACATCTAGCGGTGAGGACTACGGCCTAAACTGATGGAGAATCAGAGGGGAATCGAACGAGGGCCTCACCACGGAGGCACATAGAGGCCGTCGACAGCTTAGGAGCGCAGAGGACGGATCGGGGTGGCGGAGCCGTGGTGGTCCGAGGAGGAGGACGGCGTTCCGGCGTTGCAGTGCTCCCCGTCTCCAACGGGTTGCACCAGTGGACGAGGAGGTCCGCGGCGAGGCGGACGGGCACGGTGATGCCGCGCGAAGGACACGGTGGTCGCGTCAATGGTGAGCGGTGGCGGCGATGATGCGTCGGAAGAGTAGGGGGAAGGGGATCTGGACGAGGGGCTAGGCGGAGGGGAGAATGAGGAGGGACCCGCCAGGATTAGGGTTTGGGGATGCTCTTATCCATCGGGGGAAACGACGGGGAGGCGCGGGATGGCTGCCACGGCGCCATCGGTGGCCATGGCGCCGGTGGATCATTGCCACGATCCCCCTGTGTGAACAGAGAAGGGAGATGAGGGCGAGCTGGGCTGGGCTGTGCAGGCCCGCTAGGTAGATGGGCTAGGTGGCCCAAGGGAAGGGGGGCTTTGTTTTATTTCTGTTTTGTTTCGTTTTCTTTTTCCTTTCACAACTTTTCTGTTTTATTTAATCTCCGCAATATTTTAGTCTAACTAAAATACAAAACTAGTTTCAAAAATAGTATCACTATTTATACCTCTGCCACCAAGTTTAGTACTCTATTAAATTAATTTGATAGTTTAGAGATTATAAAAAGCATCTTATTAATTAATATTTCCACTGTTATAAACATTTTAATGCGTTTAAACCTTCTATAAAAGTTTGGTTTCACCACCAATAATACTTATGAATTATTTACCATATCTTGCACATTTTATTTTTGGCATTTGAAAACTTTTGAATTTGACTTTATTTCAAATTTGAATTTGAACCGGTTTCGAACCAACGCGGGTTTAACAACAGTAGTCATGATGACGTGTCATCACTAGCAGGGAATTACTGTAGCTTAATTATCCGGGTGTCACATGGTCTTATCAATTTTTTTTCCAGTAGTGGTAGAATTTCGCCTCAATTTTGAGAAGTTTTCCATAAGCTCACTACAAGCTTATTCGCTTCTTGGAAGGGTGCTTTCCAAGCTTATTTGTGACAGAAGTTGGCATTTTCTTCTCCATTATGTTATTCCAATGATCTATCTTCTATTCTTTCTTCCAGAGGCATTGTGATGTTGCTCTCGTTGACCTATCATCTCGTTTCGTCAAGATCATGTTATTTTCTTACTTATCTATTTAACCGGAGTGTTGTGTTCTCATTCAAGTTCTTTCATCTTATTAAGTTTTGCCTCTCTTTTCAACTTTAGTGCTGTCTGAAATCCTTCTTACCCATTGTGCCATTCTTTCAATAGTTCTGGACGCAGTGTGTTGTTGATTTCATCAAGTATCATCCCATCTTCTCAAGCTCATGCTCTATTCCTTCCATGTTCAACCGGAGTGCTGCCCGAATTCTTCCTCTCCCATCTTGTTTTAACCGGAGTGATTTCGAATTCTATCTTGTCCATTAAACTCTTGATTCATGTCTTTGCAACCTTCAACTTCTCGTAATGTTCCTTGTTCCTCTTTTCTAACGGATTGTTTGCAATCTCGTTCATCTTTGTTGTACTCTTTCTTTTAAATTGCTCAACCTCTCAAGATTCGTGGTTTCACTCGTTCGTCAAAGAAGCAACTTAGTTTTACCTCTTCTCTTCCTCTTCCGTTTCTCTCCGGTGCCATCCTAGATCTCGGGACGAGATCCTCTCATAGTGGTAGAGTGTTGTACCGCCCGGATACAATTTTCCATATTCGTAACTCCAACTCTTGCCTTTTCCGGAGATGCGATATGTTATTTCCTCGGTGATTGGGTTTTGTCTTTTGTTTTGCATTTTGTTCATGTCATGCATCTCATCTCATAGCATCATGCACATTGCATCGGCATTGTTTTCTTAAAAACTTTCATCCGCTCGTAGTTGCCGCTCCTCGCTTCTCTCTGTTGCGTTCGGTGGCCGTCCCGAGACCAACTGTGTTTTCGCTTCCCTCTTGTCCGATCACCTAACCTCTCTTGCCAGCTCGCAGCCCCCTCGCGCGCGTGTCCGAAACTCCCCAGAACCCGACCCGGACAGTCATCACCGTTGGGTCCGGATCATCCCCAAACATCTATAAAACATCTCCGTTTTTAATTTGGACTCCCTACCTATTTATTTCTCAACCTTCCGATTACGATTGAAGGGACGAGATGGCCCCTAACATAATCCACGTGATGTATATATATATCATCCAACCCTAGATCCTAGGCGCCTTGTCCCATCCACCAAATCCCCTCACCCGCCGCCGCCACTCTCTTCATCGGGATCCAAGCCCGCAACCAGCCTCTCTCCCTCCCTCGTTTTCAGCATCGGGCCAACCACCTCCTCCCCTCGTTCCATCCAATCCCGCAGGCACCTCCTAGCTTCTCCTCTGCCTCGACCGGAGCAACGCTCCCTTGTTCATGGCGCCCGAGCACCCCCAGCACCAGCAGCAGTCCACCCCACGCCCAGCCTGCACCTCTCCTTCCCTACTCCCCTACTGCTTTCTCTCCTTCCCTTCAATCTCTCTCTCATGATCTCCCTCTCTCTCTGTACTTCACCGTTGCAGGAATGACCGCCGCTCGTGGAAGCTGCCAACGTCCGCCTCTCGCCCAGATCCGGCCATCTCCGTCAAGCTCCGTCCCTCGACGCGAAAGCCTCGTGTCCGCGCCCCTGCCCCGATGAGTCCCGTCGTCCCGAGACCGCCCGTCTCTGTCTGGCCTGCACGAGCAGCAGCTCGCCGGAGCGCGAGCTCCACCGGGTCCGTCTCCCTCCGCCCATCCTTCTCCATCCCCTGCTCCTTTTCCTCTCCATCTCAGTCCTCTTGTGCTCCCCCGCAGGTCCCCGCCATGGATGCAAGGAGCACCCGTGCGCCGCATGCCTGAACCCCTGTCTTGCTCCGCGAGTCGCAACCCGGCGCCTCACCTGCTTCGCCAAGTCCACCGCCGCCAGCAAGCCCTGCCTCCGCCGCCTCGCCAAGTTCCGTTGTCGTCGCCTCCTGCATCGTGCCCTGCCGGCCTGCTTCCTCCTCTGCATCGCGCCGCCGCGCCTGGCCCCTGCCTCGAACTGGTGATGTTCCTGGTCTTCAGAAATGAACAGCAGCAGCTCCCTCGTCGTTGTGTTGACCGCATCAAACCAGCGCCAGCGCGTGGTTTGTGCCAGGCCCAGCGCCCCCCTTCCGACCTCACCTCACCGCAATTCCGGGCCATGGCCCATGGTGAGAAACCCCGACTCTCTCCTGTGCACTGTTGGCCCAGCCAGATGCGGCCCATGTTATTTTTTTTCCTGTGCTGCGATTTTAGCATTATCCTATGTTTTACAGTTTTTCAGAAAAGTCCCCCTAGATCATGCATTTAATAACTCATAAATGGTGCATCGGATTAAAATAATTTATACATGTAAAATGCTTAGAATTTCATCTAGTTTCATAATATGCTGCTTTAATCCATGTTTAAAATGTTTAAAATGCTATTTGATTAAATTTGCTCAAATCCCATGCTAAAATGATTTATTTCATAACTAAATAACCGTAGCTCCAATTTTAATAAACTTTATATGTAAATGGGGTAGAAAAATGCATAGATTATCTTGCTGCACTTTATTTTCCTGTTTAACAACAATAAAATATGATTTTAGGTAGAACAGTACCAAATTTGAAATATGCATATGGGGATTTTCCGGAATTGTTGTTTGTTGTTTTCCGGCCTCATTTAACCTTGCTTTGATGTGTTGTTCTTGTATGCATCATCTCTTGCCATGAGTAGCTTCATGTAGCCTTGTCTTGCATAATACTTGGTTGAGCATCACGTCATGTATATGTGTGGTGTGTTTACCATGTTGTGTGCTTCTTCTCGACGGTTCCTGTTTCGTTGCGATCGTGAGGATTCGTTCATCTACGGTTGGTTCGGCTTCATCCGTTCGTCTTCTTCATGGACTCGTTCTTCTTCCTTGTGGGATTTCAGGTAAGATGACTGTTATTCTGGATCTCATTACTATCATTGCTATGCTAGTTGCTTCGTTCTATCGCTATGCTGCGCTACCTATCACTTGTTCTTCAAGCCTCCCAAATTGCCATGTCAGCCTCTAACCTTGTCACCCTTCCTAGCAAACCATTGCTTGGCTATGTTACCGCTTTGCTCAGCCCCTCTTATAGCATTGTTAGTTGTAGGTGAAGTTGAAGATTGCTCCATGATGGATAGGATTATGTTGGGATATCACAATATCTCTTATATTATTAGTTGCATCTATATACTTGGTAAAGGGTGGAAGGCTCGGCCTTATGCGTGGTGTTTTGTTCTACTCTTGCCGCCCTAGTTTCTGTCATATCAGTATTATGTTCCCGGATTTTGCGTCCCTAACGCGGTTGGGTGATTTATGGGACCCCCTTGATAGTTCGCCTTGAATAAAACTCCTCCAGCAAGGCCCAACATTGGTTT
This sequence comes from Triticum dicoccoides, assembly GCF_002162155.2. Taxonomy (NCBI): domain Eukaryota; kingdom Viridiplantae; phylum Streptophyta; class Magnoliopsida; order Poales; family Poaceae; genus Triticum; species Triticum dicoccoides. Next base: position 437,041,517 of record NC_041393.1, on the reverse strand, counting down.
TACCATTTGTCTACCACCTATACCTTTCCCTTGGGAGTAATTAACCAGGGTCATCTTTATTTTAGCTCTCCCGGGCCAATGCTTGTCTAAGTGTTGGTCCAAACTAATGCACCGTGCGGGGCCATCCCTTGGCAACTTGGGTTACGTCGGTACTTGTACGCTTCGCTTATCCGGTGTGTCCTGAGAACGAGATACGTGCGACGCCTATCGGGATTGTCGACACATCGGGCGGCTTTGCTGGTCTTGTTTTACCATTGTCGAAATGTCTTGTAAACCGGGATTCCGAGACTGATCGGGTCTTCCTGGGAGAAGGAATATCCTTCGTTGATCGTGAGAGCTTATAATGGGCTAAGTTGGGACACCCCTGCAGGGTATAAACTTTCGAGAGCCATGCCCGCGGTTATGTGGTAGATGGGAATTTGTTAACGTCCGGTTGTAAATAACTTGACACCAGATTCGAATTAAAACGCATCAACCGTGTGTGTAGCCGTGATGGTCTCTTCTCGACGGAGTCCGGGAAGTGAACACGGTTTTGGGTTATGTTTGACGTAAGTAGGAGTTCAGGATCACCTCTTGATCATTGCTAGCTTCACGATCGTTCCGTTGCTTCTCTTCTCGCTCTTATTTGCGTATGTTAGCCACCATATCATGCTTAGTCGCTGCTGCAACCTCACCACTTTACCCCTTCCTTTCCCATTAAGCTTTGCTAGTCTTGATACCCATGGTAATGGGATTGTTGAGTCCTCGTGGCTCACAGATTACTACAACAACAGTTGCAGGTACAGGTTATGCGATGATCTTGACGCGAGAGCGATGTTACTTGTTTTGGAGTTCTTCTTCTGCTTCTTCTTCGATCAGGGGTTAGGTTCCAGGTCCGCAACCTGGGCTAGCAGGGTGGATGTCATTTGAGTTTCTGTTTGTGTTTCATCTGTAGTTGGATGGTGCTCTTATGTAAGATGATGTTGTATTCGTGTGGCATTGTATGCCTTTTGTATGTATCCCCATCTATTATGTATTGTTGATGTAATGATATCCACCTTGCAAAAGCGTATCAATATGCGGTTCTATCCTTTAGTGGGACCTTCGAGTCTTTTTAGGATAGTATCGCATATTGGGCATGACAAGTTGGTATCAGCGCCTCGACCGACCATAGGAGCCCCCTTGATTGTTGGCCGTTGTTGAGTCTAGAAGAAAACTATTTTGAGTCTTAGGATTATATATATCGGAGAGTAGGATTCTTTTTACTCCTCAGTCCCTTCGTCGCTCTGGTGAGGTCTCCTGACGTAGATGTTTTGACTTTCTTCTCCTCAGATTTCATTAAAAAAATTAGGATCATGTGGGTATCTTGGAATCGTTCTGATAGTCTTGTGATGAGAACATTGTTCTTGGTGCCTCCTGACATTTAGGGGTTGTGGCAGTGTCCCGGGGAGTTGAGCTCCGAGGTGTTGTCGTCACAATTTTATCATTGCAGTTCTGGAATACCCGAGTTTTGCCGACATCGAAAATCTCTTTTATGCAGTTGTTGGTGAGATAACCTCGACGCCACCCAGTACCGGGGAGTTCGGGAGTATTGCCATAGCTCGTATAACGGATGCTTTTCGAAGGTTGAGGTACATGATTTCCGGAGTTTTCTTGGTTATGTGTTGACGGATGGATACAGCTGGATGTAGGGATTGCTAGTTTGGGTGAGATATGTTGCTTCCCCTGTATCCCCAACACCAGATTGCATAACCAGAATGTTTCATGAGTTTATAGGTGGGAATTCAAGTAGCTCCTAGAATATCTTTCCGACAGATGCCTGATATGGGATTGGGTAAATCTCTATCATATGTATTTGTTCTGGCTTATTTCTGCAAGCCAATCCTTTGTTTTGTTTTGAGTTGTGGTATTCGAGTTGCTTCAATGTCAAGTGTTGATTCCATACCTTTCAAGCAGTGTTCTCGTATTTCTATGGGAGTACTAATCCTTTTGATCATCGAGATTGTCATGTCAATTCTTTCCAACCGGTGTGCTTCTCTTCAAGTGGATCCGATCATTTCAACATTTGTGAGATCAATTCTAAGTTTTCTCAACGGTATCTGTTTCATCCGTCCCCAAGTTGCCTTTGTTTTACCGACCTCCCACCCTTTTTCTTCAAGGACTCAGATTTCTTAATCATGTATCCTTTTATTTGTGGGAAGTCTCTTCATTCTTTTCTTTCAATGTTCTTATCCGGTGATTTCCCATGAAGATGCTCAACAACTTCAAGTTCATCATCCTGCATTGTTGTTTCTTCTCCGGTGGATCCAATTCAAGCTTTCGATATTCATCATATTCCTTTCCTCATTTCTAATGTTTTTCTCATGCCGGTGTATCTCTTAATCATTCACCTCTCGCTTTCCATTTGTTCCGGTGTGCTCAAGATACCTCGAAAGATTCATGTTATCATTCCTAATCTGTTCAAGATATCTCGAGGTTGTTATCTCTTTTGAGCCATTTAATTCTACCGGTGCAATCTCTCTTCTAAATTGTTCAACGGTGTTTTCTTTTGAGTGGGCCCTAACCCACAGGTCTTTTTCCAGGATCCTACCTAACTCTTCTAATTTATCCAGAGCGATTCTCAAATTCTTGCAAAGTGTGACGTAAGAATGGATTCCATCAGTCATATGCCTTCTCCAAGATCGTTTTCAAATTATTTTCATCATTGATTCAACCTTTCTATTCTTCATTTCGGAGTATCTCAACAATTCAAGGTGGTTCTCATCATCATTCTCAACATTTGAAGACCGAAGAAGGATTTCTCCTAAATCTTGGTCCGTTCACTTGAAGATTCATAGTTCTAGCTTATGTCATCCTCTCATAATTGTTTTCGATTGTGAGAATTCTTTTCAACCATCGGATGCATTTCAGGAGTTGCTTCCTTTCTTGATAATCCGAATGCCATCATTTCTGAATATTACTCATTCTCAACCTTCAACTCTTGTTCTCCAAATCTAACCGGTGCATCATTCAAGTATTCTCTAATCAGCTCGTGATCTATTCGTTCACTTGTATCTAAATTCTCTCAAGCATCTTTGTTCATTTTTTAGTTCTTCCCGGTGAATTGTGCCTTTGCTACTTCCATTTTCAATTCTTACGGTGGTTCGTTCAAGATTTCTCTTCCTTCTTTATCGTATCAATTCATTCGTTCTTTCGTTGTTTCAATCCTACCGGTGGTTGTTGAAGACCTTCCTCAAGTTGGTGCTATATCTCTGTTCAATCCTTTCTACGAGAATAAGTAGTATGCTAAATCCGTTGCTTGTCATCAATTTAAATTGGTGAAGGATACGCATAATGTAATTCTTATTATTGTTTCATCCAAGCGATCTAGTTTCTTCTTTCCAGAGTTATTAATCATGTCACATTTCTCGGTTCGAGATGTTTCATATTTTCTTTTCCGGAGTTGGAAAGGTTTCTTCTTTCCAGAGTTATTCATCATGTCACATTCCACATAACGTATGCCAAATCCGTTGCTTGTCATCAATTTAAAAGGTTTACATGAAGAGGGAGAATGCCGGCGGTTGGAATTCTGGGCTGGAAAAGTAGCAAATATTAGAGACCTATTCTGCACAACTCCAAAAGTCCTGAAACTCCGCAAAAGTTATTTTTGGAATTAATAAAAAATACTAAGCGAAGAAAATACCAGAGGGGGGCCACCCAACGTCCACGAGGGTGGGGGCCACACCCTACCCCCCCCCCCGGGTGTGCCCCCTGTCTTGTGGGCCCCTGGCAGTCCTCCGGTGGCCATCTTCTGCTATATGAAGTCTTTTACCCTGAAAGAAAATCATAAGCAAGCTTTTGGGACGAAACACCGCCGCCACGAGGCGGAACCAATCTAGGGCTCCAGCGGAGCTGTTCTGCCGGGGAAACATCCCTCCCGGAGGGGGAAATCATCACCATCGTCATCACAGTCGATCCTCTCAGCGGGAGGGGGTCAATCTCCATCAACATCTTCACCAGCACCATCTCATCTCAAATCCTAGTTTATCTCTTGTATCCGATCTTTGTCCCAAAACCTCATATTGGTACCTGTGGGTTGCTAGTAGTGTTGATTACTCATTGTAGTTGATGCTAGTTGGTTTATTTGGTGGAATATCATATGCTCAGATCATATATGCATATTAATACACCTCTGATTATGAACATCAATATGATTTGTGAGTAGTTACGTGTGTTCCTGAGGACATGGGAGAAGTCTTGCTATAAGTAGTCATGTGAATTTGGTATTTGTTCGATATTTTGATGAGATGTATGTTGTCTCTCCTCTAGAAGTGTTATGTGAATGTCGAGTACATGACACTTCACCATTATTTGGGCCTAGAGGAAGGCATTGGGAAGTAATAAGTAGATGACAGGTTGCTAGAGTGACATAAGCTTAAACCCTAGTTTATGCGTTGCTTCGTAAGGGGCTGATTTGGATCCATATGTTTCATGCTATGGTTAGGTTTACCTTAATACTTCTTTTGTAGTTGCGGATGCTTGCGATAGGGGTTAATCATAAGTGGGATGCTTGTCCAAGAAAGGGCAATACCCAAGAACCGGTCCACCCACATATCAAATTATCAAAGTAATGAACGTGAATCATATGAGCGTGATGAAAACTAGCTTGACGATAATTCCCATCTGTCCTCGGGAGCATTTTACTTCATATAAGAATTTGTCCAGGCTTGTCCTTTGCTACAAAAAGGATTGGGCCACCTTGCTGCACCTTATTTACTTTGTTACTTGTTACCCGTTATGAATTACCTTATCATAAAACTATCTGTTACCGATAATTTCAGTGCTTGCAGAGAATACCTTACTGAAAACCGCTTGTCATTTCCTTCTGCTCCTCGTTGGGTTCGACACTCTTACTTATCAAAAGGACTACCATATATCCCCTACACTTGTGGGTCATCAAGACTCTTTTCTGGTGCCGTTGCCGGGGAGTGAAGCGCCTTTGGTAAGTGGAACTTGGTAAAGAAAAATTTATATAGTGTGCTGAAATTTACTGTCACTTGTTACTATGGAAAGTAATCCTTTGAGGGGCTTGTTCAGGGTATCTTCACCCTGACCAGTAGAGCAAAGAGTTTCTCCTCAACCTACTGAACCTACTAAAAATGTTTACTTTGAAATTCCTTCGGGTATGATAGAGAAACTGCTAGCTAATCCTTTTACAGGAGATGGAACATTGCATCCTGATTTGCACCTAATCTATGTGGATGAAGTTTGTGGATTATTTAGGCTTGTGGGTATGCCCGAGGATGTTATCAAGAATATGGTCTTCCCTTTATATTTGAAGGGAAAGGCATTGACATGGTTTAGGCTATGTGATGATATGGGATCAAGGAACTACAACCGATTGAAATTGGAATTCCATCAGAAGTTTTATCCTATGCATCTTGTTCGTCGTGGTCATAATTACATATATAATTTTTGGCCTCGCAAAGGAGAAAGCATCGCTCAAGCTTGGGGGAGGATTAAGTCAATGTTATATTCATGCCCCAATCATGAGCTCTCAAGAGAAATGATTGTTCAAAATTTTTATGCTCGGCTTTCTCTCAACAATCGCTCCATGCTCGATACTTCTTGTACCGGTTCTTTTATGATAAAGACTATTGAATTCAGATGGGATTTACTGAAAAGAATTAAACGCAACTCTGAATATTGGGATCTCGATGAAGGTAAGGAGTCAGGTATGACACCTAAGTTTGATTGTGTTAAATCTTTTATGGATACCGATGCTTTTTGTGAATTTAGCACTAAATATGGACTTGACTCTGAGATAGTAGCTTCTTTCTGTGAATCATTTGCTACTCATGTTGACCTCCCTAAGGAGAAGTGGTTTAAATATAATCCTACCATTGAAGTAAAAGTAGTTGCACCTATTAAAGTTGAAGAAAAGCTATCACTTATAATGATCCTATTGTTCCTACTACCTATATTGAGAAACCACCTTTCCCTGTTAGGATAAAGGATCATGCTAAAGCTTCAACTGTGGTTCGTAAGAGTAATATTAGAACACCTACACCACCTAAGCAAATTAAAGTTGAACCTATTATTGCTACGGTTAAAGATCTCTTGGCTGATAATATTGATGGGCATGTTATTTACTTCTGTGATGAAGCTGCTAGAATTGCTAGACCCGATACTAAAAATAAACATAGACCTGTTGTAGGCATGCCTGTTATTTCTGTTAAAAAAGAAGATCATTGTTATCATGGCTTATGTGATATGGGTGCTAGCGCTAGTGCAATACCTCATTCCTTATACAAAGAAGTTATGCATGATATTGCACCCGCTGAGATAGAAGAAATTGATGTTACAATTAAGCTTGCCAATAGAGATACTATTTCACCAGTTGGGATTGTTAGAGATGTTGAAGTCGTGTGTGGGAAAGTTAAATATCCTGCTGATTTTCTTGTTCTTGGTTCCCCACAAGATAGCTTTTGTCCCATCATATTTGGTAGACCCTTCTTGAATACTGTTAATGCTAGGATAGACTGCAAAAAGGATGTTGTTACCATTGGTTTGGGGGATATGTCTCATGAGTTTAATTTTGCTAAATTTCGTAGACAACCCCATGATAAAGAATTGTCTAGTAAATATGAAATTATTGGTCTTGCTTCTATTGCCGTGCCTCCTAATGATCCTTTAGAACAATATTTGCTAGACCATGAAAATGATATGTTTATGAACGAAAGAAGGGAGATAGATGAAGTATTCTTTAAATAGGGACCTATTTTGAAACACAACTTGCCTGTTGAAATCCTAGGGGATCCTCCTCCACCCAAGGGTGATCCCGTGTTTGAGCTTAAACCACTACCTGATACTCTTAAATATGCTTATCTTGATGAAAAGAAGATATATCCTATTATTATTAGTGCTAACCTTTCAGAGCAGGAAGAGGATAAATTATTGAAAACTCCGAAGAAGCACTGTGTTGCTATTGGATATACTCTTGATGATCTTAAGGGCATTAGTCCCACTCTATGCCAACACAAAATAAAATTGGAGAAAGACGCCAAACCGGTTGTTGATCACCAACGACGGTTAAATCCTAAGATGAAAGAAGTGGTAAGAAAAGAAATACTAAAGCTCCTGGAGGCAGGTATAATTTATACCGTTGCTGATAGTCAGTGGGTAAGTCCTATCCATTGTGTCGCTAACAAGGAAGGTATTACTGTCGTTCCTAATGATAAAGATGAATTGATCCCGGAAAGAATTGTTACAGGTAATAGGATGGTAATTGATTTCCGCAAATTAAATAAAGCTACTAAAAAGGATCATTACCCTTTACCTTTTATTAATCAAATGCTAGAAAGATTATCCAAACATACACATTTTTACTTTCTAGATGGTTACTATGGTTTCTCTCAAATACCTGTGTCAAAAGAGGATCAAGAAAAGACCACTTTTACTTGCCCTTTTGGTACTTTTGCTTATAGACGTATGCCTTTTGGTTTATGTAATGCACCTGCTACCTTTCAAAGATGCATGATGGCTATATTCTCTGACTTTTATGAAAAGATTGTTGAGGTTTTCATGGATGATTTCTCCATTTATGGATCTTCTTTTGATGATCGCTTGAGCAACCTTGATCGAGTTTTGCAAAGATGCGAAGAATCTAATCTTGTCTTGAATTGGGAGAAGTGCCACTTTATGGTTAATGAAGGTATTGTCTTGGGGCATAAAATTTCTGAAAGAGGTATTGAAGTTGATAAAGCTAAAGTTGATGCTATTGAAAAGATGTCGTATCCTAAAGACATTAAAGGTATAAGAAGTTTCCTTGGTCATGCCGATTTTTATAGGAGGTTCATAAAGGACTTCTCTAAAATTTCTAGGCCTCTGACTAATCTCTTACAAAAAGATATTCCTTTTGTCTTCAATGATAATTGTGTAGAAGCATTTGAAATACTTAAGAAAGCTTTGATTTCTGCACCTATTGTTCAGCCACCTGATTGGAATTTACCCTTTGAAATTATGTGCGATGCTAGTGATTATGCCGTAGGTGCTGCTCTAGGACAAAGAGTTGACAAGAAACTAAATGTTATTTAATATGCTAGTAAAACTTTAGACAGTGCCCAGAGAAATTATGCTACTACTGAAAAAGAATTTTTAGCAGTTGTATTTGCTTGTGATAAGTTCAGACCTTATATCGTTGACTCTAAAGTAACTGTTCACACTGATCATGCTGCTCTTAAATATCTTATAGAAAAGAAAGATGCTAAACCTAGACTTATTAGATGGGTTCTCCTACTACAAGAATTTGATTTGCATATTATTGATAGAAAGGAAGCTGAGAACCCCGTTGCAGACAACTTGTCTAGGTTAGGGAATGTTCTTGATGACCACTACCTATTGATGATAGCTTCCCTGATGAACAATTAGCTATCATAAATGCTTCTCGTACTGCTCCAGGGTATGCTGATTATGCTAATTACATTGATGCTAAATTTATACCAGCTAGTTTCACATACCAGCAAAAGAAAAAGTTTTTCTATGATTTAAGACATTACTTCTGGGATGACCCACACCTTTATAAAGGAGTAGATGGTGTTATTAGACGTTGTGTACCTAAGCATGAATAGGAACAGATCCTACGCAAGTGTCACTCCGAGGCTTATGGAGGACACCACGCTGGGGATAGAACTGCGCATAAGGTATTGCAATCCGGTTTTTATTGGCCTACTCTCTTCAAGGATGCCCGTAAGTTTATCTTGTCTTGCGATGAATGTCAAAGAATTGGTAATATTAGTTGACGTCAAGAAATGCCTATGAATTGTTCTCTCGTTATTGAACCATTTGATGTTTGGGGCTTTGATTATATGGGATCGTTTCCTTCCTCTAATGGGTATACACATATTTTAGTTGTTGTTGATTACGTTACTAAGTGGGTAGAAGCTATTCCAACTAGTAGTGCTGATCATAACACCTCTATTAAGATGCTTAAAGAAGTTATTTTTCCGACGTTTGGAGTCCCTAGATACCTAATGACTGATGGTGGTTCACATTTTATTCATGGTGCTTTTCGTAAAATGCTTGCTAAGTATGATGTTAATCATAGAATTGCATCTCCATATTACCCACAGTCTAGTGGCCAAGTAGAACTGAGTAACAGAGAACTCAAATTAATTTTGCAAAAGACTGTTAATAGATCTAGAAAGAATTGGTCCAAGAAACTTGATGATGCATTATGGGCTTATAAAACTACATATAAAAATCCTATGGATATGTCTCCATATAAAATGGTTTATGGAAAAGCATGTCACTTACCCCTCGAACTAGAACATAAGGCATATTGGGCCATTAAAGAGCTAATTATGATTTCAAACTTGTCGGTGAGAAGAGGTTATTTGACATTAGCTCACTTGATGAATGGAGAACTCAAGCCTATGAGAATGTCAGACTGTTTAAAGAAAAAGTTAAAAGATGGCATGACAAAAGGATACAAAAGCGTGAGTTTAATGTAGGTGATTATGTGTTGTTTTTCAACTCTCGTTTAAGATTTTTTGCAGGAAAACTCCTCTCTAAATGGGAAGGCCCTTACGTTATTGAGGAGGTCTATCGTTCCGGTGCCATAAAAATCAACAACTTTGAAGGTACAAATCTGAAGGTGGTGAATGGTCAAAGAATCAAACATTATATCTCAGGTAATCCCATAAATGTTGAAACTAATGTTATTGAAACCATGACCCCGGAGGAATACATAAGGGATACTTTCCAGAACGTTTCAGACTCCGAAAAGGAATAGGTATGCGGTACGGTAAGTAAACCAACTCCAAAACAGTTTTAATGGCAATTTCTCTCCGTTTTGGAATATTTAAGAAAATAGGAAAATAAGAAGTAGTCCGGGAAGGACACGAGGCGTCCATGAGGGTGGAGGGCGCGCCCCCTGTCTCGTGGGCACCTCGTGTGCTCTCCGGACTCCGTTTTCTTGCATGATACTTCTTTTGGTCGGTAAAAATCCATTATATAATCTCCCGAAGGTTTTGACCACCGTATCACGCAAATATCCTCTGTCTTTGTTTCGAGCTATTTTCTGTCAGATTTGTCAAGGCCAGGCATCATGTCGTCACCCTCCTCCAACAATGAAGGCAACGATGCTTGGGTAATGAAGATGGAGCTGAAGAGAGAAGAACCCAAGGAGATCAATAAGGATGATAGGATCAAGAAGGTCATGGAGGATCAAGCTCCGGCGGCAGAAGAAGAAGACATCCTTCAACCTCAGCACAACATCTTTACCCCAACTGAGATTGAAGCTTTCAAGATGATTGAGTTAGCTAGAATACAAAACAAGTATCTCACACGTGAAAATATTTTGTTGAAGGAGCATATCGCCGCACTCAAGGGCATTATCCGCAAACTGGAGGATCCCCTATGCTCGATGTGCGACTATCCATCATCACCACCACCTTCATCACCTCCGAAGAAGGAGACATAACCACATGAGTATGGGCACTCCCCTTGGCAACTGCCAAGCTTGGGGAGGTGCCCGGTATCATATCACCATCGAACTCCTATCTTTACCGTTTCTCTTAGTTCGATCCTTTTAGTAATATCTTGATCTAGTAGAATAAAGTTTTGATATGATTTAGTTTTGAGTTTTGCTTTTATGATTCCTCTATGTAATCGAGTCTGTGAGCTACATATAATAAAGATTAGTGTTGAGTCAAGGGCTTGATCATCTCACTTTGATCTTTAGGGAATAAAAGAAAAAGAAAGAATAAAAAGAAATAAGGGATCATATGGATCTTATGGAGAGTAATGACTTCACATAAAGAGTATGATGAATAAAAGTTGTTGAGAGTTGGCAAACATTGTTTTGGTCATTGTTGCAATTAATAGGAAGTAATAAAGAAAGAGAGGTTTTCACATATAAATATACTATCTTGGACATCTTTTATGATTGTGAGCACTCATTAAAATATGACATGCTAAAGAGTTGATGTTGGACAAGAAAGACAACGTAATGGGTATGTTTTCTTATATCTGAAATAAAGTATATTGTCATGGATCATCCAACATGTTGAGCTCGCCTTTTCCCCTCATGCTAGCCAAATTCTTTGCACCAAGTAGAAATACTACTTGTGCTTCCAAGTATCCTTGAACCCAGTTTTGCCATGAGAGTCCACCATATCTACCTATGGATCGAGTCAGATCCTTCAAGTAAGTTGTCATTGTTGTATGCAATAAGAATTTCTCTCTAAATATGTATGACTTATTAGTGTGGAGAAAATAAGCTTTATACGATCTTGTGATATGGAAGCAATAAAAACGACGGACTGCATAATAAAGGTCCATATCACAAGTGGCAATATAAAGTGATGTTCTTTTGCATTAAGATTTCGTGCATCCAACCATAAAAGCACATGACAACCTCTGCTTCCCTCTGCGAAGGGCCTATCTTTTGTCTTATACATTATGCAAGAGTCATGGTGATCTTCACCTTTCCTTTTTACATTTTATCCTTTGGCAAGCACCTTGTGTTGGAAAGATCCTAATATATATATCCAATTGGATGTAAGTTAGCATGAACTATTATTGTTGACATTACCCTTGAGGTAAAAGGTTGGGAGGCAATATTATAAGCCCCTATCTTTCTCTGTGTCCGATTAAAACTCCATACCCATAAGTATTGCGTGAGTGTTAGCAATTATGAAAGACTAAATGATGGTTGAGTATGTGGACTTGCTGAAAAGCTCTTATATTGACTCTTTCCAATGTTATGATAAATTGCAATTGCTTCAATGACCGAGATCATAGTTTGTTGGTTCTCAATAAAGTTTCTGATTCATACCGCCCACTTTACCGCTTTCGTCTGGAACACTGGATCCGAGAAGATAAACCCTTTCCTCTTCTTGTCCATCAGAACCATCCCTCCAAAACTCCTCGAGAGGCTCGCAGCCTCCGCTGTGGTCTTGCCATCCACCGGGAAGGCCGAAGCACCCCGGCTCGTTGATCCCCCTGCCACTGCAGCCGCGGTCGCCGCAGTCGCGTCCTTGCGAGGAGTGGCCTTCAGAATCGACGTTGTTGCCCCTCTTCTTGCTATCTCCGCCATGGAAACATCATGCGGGAGAGCCTAAAGCCTTTGCCGATCGACTACCAGAGCAGCATCGTCGCCGCTCAAGCAATCACCAGAGATCCAATCTCACCCCCGTTCACAGAAACCCTAACCCTAGCGGCGGCCTAGCAATCGCCTCGTGATCGCCTTCTCCGTTGCCCGTAGGAGTTTTCCTGATGTGGTGGACCCAGTTTGAGATTGTTGTAATGTTGTTGTGATGGGGAGGAGTTGACGACGAAAAAAAGTGATCATTGACTGCTCCAGCTCCGACCGCCATGGGCTAGGGCAAGTTACCGTTGTACATATGGGCCTGGCTCACCAGTCTAGCCTGCTACCAGTACTAGGACAATTTAATAGGCGAGCGCCGCACACGAGTTGTACAAGCAACGAAAATTCCACCTTCTCAAAAAAGCAATGAAAATTCCAAAAAAGAAAAAAAAAGCACGTGTCGGGTTCTAGTAAGTGATAGTGTCAAGAACTCTCTGCAGGTCTATAATGAATCTTTTTTTGAACACAGTACAGACGCAAGCACTCATATACACACGCATACACTCACTCCTATGAACGCACACACGCACACCCTACCCCTATGAGCACCTCCGAAAGACTGAGCCGACATATTATCTTGAAATTTACGAAGTCACCATAGGCACCTTCGTCGTCGACGGGAACACCTCCTCCCACTGAATGCACATCGCCAAAAATCCTGAAATAAATCCAGAAATAAATGCGAGCACCAGGATTTGAACCCTAGTGGGCTGGGGATACCACAATCCCTCTAACCATCCAACCACAGGTTGATTTGCAGTCTATAATGAATCTTTGAGTGGCCATTTTTTGGGGATGCCAACTGATGTTGTGTCTGGCAATTGCCTTGTTGAAGATATTGTTTTGAGAGCTCGGTCTTTCTTCAGGGTGAAAACTTATGATCTTCGATCGGGCGACGATGGTGCTTGTGCATTGTTTCCTTCTTGAAGGCGTCACTTTTGGAGACCTTTTATATTTTTTGGGTGTTGTCTTTGGTGGTGGTTCATGTGCTGCTGCTGGGAGGAGTTGATAACTATGGTGAGGCCTTTTTTCTTTTCTTTTTTCATTTTCTTTTCTTTTCTTTTCGGGCAGTGTGCATCCTGGATATCTTTGTGACTTCTTGTTGGTGCAGAGGCTGGGTGTAATAGGTCTCTTCGCAATATTAATATATCCCCCTTTTCAAAAAAAATGACATGGGCCACTCGAAGAATGGGACGTTCAACTATTTATTTATTTGTTTGAAAGGGGATGTTCAAGTATTTTTTTTTGAAAGGGGACGTTCAAGTATTTGAGAGACTGGATATGGGAAATGATAAAAGGACTGATGGAGAAACTCCTATGAGCAGTTGGTAAAGAGGTTTTGATAAAATAAAGGACACATGCCATCCCAATCGATCTGATGTTGTGCTTCAGGCTACCGAGGGGTCTGTGTGAGAATGTCACTTCTATTATTCGATAAACCCGATGGGGTAGCAGGGAGGAGGAAGCCGAGTTGGGTAGCATGTGACTTCATGACTGGAGCAAAAGATTTGGGAGGATTGGGGATAGTATACTTCCATGGCCGTCCTTTATTGGAGGCCGAGCTAGGCGCACACCCTTCTCAAATTTGGCGTGCAGTTCCTGATGGCCGTGATATTTTGGCTCATTGCATAATTCTAAGAATTGGTGATTGGGAGACCACCAACATATGGGGTCACAACTGGATACCTAGGTATAGTTTGAAACGACCAATCACCTCCGTAGTCCAGGACCCACCAAAAGAGCAGCACAACTCATCGATGCTACTAAAGCCACATGGGATGAGGATCTGGTTCAGTCGGTATTTACCCCTTTCGATGCAATAGAGATTTTAAAGACCCCTCTGTGCACTAGGAGAATTGATGACTTCACGGCATGGCAAGAGGAGAGACGGGGAAATTTCACCATGTTGTCGGCCTATCGGATGATCATGAGAGAACCAAACTAAACAGAGGAAAACTGGCTTGACGAGAGTGGTGGAACTTCTGATATGGGGGTGGGCGGCAAGGGATGGAACTTCATGTGGCATATCTAAGTCCCCTCCAAGCTTCGGGTCTTGATACTCGTGTACCAAAATAACATGTTCCTGTAGCTCCAAGACACTCGCATTGATTGTCTCCCGAGGTGGATTGTGCAAAGGTAAACATGGATGCAACTATGTCATGCAAGGGTAATTTCGAAGATGTGTGAGCGATCTATAGGAGTAACAATGGAGCCTTTCTGGATGCTTCGACAATTGTTTTCATGAAGATATTGATCCTACGACACGTGAAGCGCTTGCTATCTGAGAAGCCATGGCTTTGTTAGAGGATGACCTCTATATTGAGCAGATCCACGTTGCCTCGGATTGTAAGATGGCGGTTGATGATATCAAGTAGCGTAGTTCAGTGAGTTATAGAGCAATTATCCAAGAGATTATAGAATATTCTTTGCCATTTAATTTTTGTAAAATAGTTCATGACTTTAGGAGCTCAAACTATGAAACTTGCAGTTTAGCGAAGCATGCACTTTCTCTAGTGGGTGGCCCCCAAGTTTTGTTAGGTCATCCGGAAATCTTCCGTCCGTCCCTGTAAATATTGTGACGAATTAATAAAGCAAGTCTAATAGGTTGCACGAAAACATAAGAACTACCAACACTGATAGATTTAAACATTTTTTGAAAATTCAAACAATTTTTTTTCAAAGTGAAATATTTTTTGAAACACATACATTTTCAACATTTTGAACAAATTTTTAAAAACTCAGAAATTTTTCTAAAACTTGATCAGTTTTTGGAATCTCGAATATTTTTCAAATACACATACTCAATGACAGTGCTGACCGGGCCATATAGTCTCGGGCCATATAGTGGCGTGTAGGGTTTTCCAAACAGAAAAGTGCCACTATAGGGCCCGAGACTTACTCCCTTCATCCTTGACAAAAAGTACTTTCAACTTTGTTGGAGTATCTCAAAGTTTGATCAAGTTTGTGCAAAAATATATAAATTATTATGAAACTAAATAGATATATGATGAAAATATATTTTATCATGAATCTAATGCTACTAATTTGATGACATAAATGTTGGTGTATTGTTGTATAAATAAACAAAGTCTGACTTTCCAACAAAGTTTGACTTTCCAACTGAGGGAGTATGCCAGCGAAAGCATTTCGTGCTTATCTTTTGGCCCGCTAGATCCCATTTCCATGACTATTGAAGCACTAAATTTTTGTCTCCTCGCTAAAAAAATCCAGGTTAAAGAAAATTGTTCCTCTTCACCAAAATGCATATGTGTCTGCAAAAATTGCGCAACCTACAAACTAAAGAATAGATTCGCTTCACAGATATAATATACACCCTTTGTCTCAAAATCTACGATGTTTTTTGATATTATGATACTATGAGAGTATCCAAAAAGGTCTTACATTTTAAGACAGAGGGAGTAGCTTACAAGTTTTTGTTGACAACGATGCCGATGGTGTCTATATAATCACTATTGTTAATACAAGCAGGAAAACTGATATAAACATAATCCGACCTGCTAATTTGTTAACCTCTTAAAGAAGATAACATACATGTTGTCCCCTTTTTAATGTGCATTTGTTTCGGTGGGAGCGAATTATTCAGCTTGCCTATTCTACATCGGTGACTACAAGCTGAATAATTTGTTTCGGTGGGTGCATTTGTAGTCAATTTTTGAAACTAACAACGTACGTTGATGTTGTGTCAATGCATTAATTTGTTTTCAAATTTTTTCGAACATGAATGTGCAACGGGTGATCGGTGCACCGGTAGCACAAATTGCCCCGGTGCACCAGATACATCCCCCAATTTGGTGACAAGCAGCCAAAACGTTGGCCGACTATTTGGCATGCCAAAGATTTGGCGGGCCAGCAGGGGCTGAATCCAAACAGCTCAATACACACCCATAGTCACCCGTTGACATTTCTTCACAAACAAGTGATTCGTGGTAAAATTTAGAGCAGCTACAGTCGAACCTCTCAAACCTGCCTTATACGTTCGGGCGGGCCATCCTATCACTGTCCGGCCACTTTTTTGACCCAGACAGTCTCCTTAAACGGGCCTCAAACGGCCGGGCTGACCGACACCACATATCCAGCCCAAATATGGGATGGATATGAAGTGCCCAGGCACGCCCGTCACGTTGATCTGACGGCGGGTCCCACACAAAAACGCCCGGAAACCCGGCGGTCCAACGGACGCCGCGTGGCGCCGGTCCGACTCGCTGCCCAAGACCAAATCCGGGTATTTAAGTCAGCCGACATCCCGTAACCCTATCCCATCCTCCCCCTTTTCGCGTCGCCAGCCCGAGCCCATCCACCTCTTCCCTCTCCCGCTCCTGCGCTCTGCCCGCGGTCGTACGCTCGGCCCACGCTCCGGCACTCCGTCATGGTCCGGAGCAAGATCATCTACTACGCCATGCTGACGCCGGAGCGCTGCTACGAGATCCAGCAGAAGATCCGAGCAAGGCAAGCCGCGTGTGCCGCTCGCATCGTTGCCGGGCTGTCTCCAGACTCGCCAGAGCTGGAGGAGGAGGAGCAGCCAGGGGAAGAGGAGGAGGAGGAGATGGCTCCGATGGAGGTGGAGGAGGCGGAGGAGCCGGACCAGCAGGTGTCGGCCTTCAACATGGAGCAGACGGAGGCGGAGTTCGGCGTCGCCCAGTCGGATGAGATGGCCGAGCAGCAGGCCATCCTGGAGTCCATCCAGGATGAGGCCTATGTGGAGGCCAACCGGGTATTCCTCCGGCGGGAGTAGGCGGAGTCGGACGCGCTCTTCGCCGAACTCGATGCGGAGATAGAGGCGAAGGAGGCCGGAGTGGAGCAGCTGGAGGTGCACGAGGAGCCGGAGTTGCAGCTGCCGCCCAGGCTGCCGGAGCCGGACACGGTGATCGTCGTGATCTCCGACGAGGAGTAGATATGATCGACGTAGTACGTATGTTATATTTTTTTTATGTCTTTGTATGGATATAAGAATCGAGTATGAGATGTCCGGATGTAACAAGCGAAATTTAAGGCGCGTACAGTCACTGCACGCGGACGTGCTCGGGCGGCGAGCGTTTGAGGGGCCATATTTGTCTTCCATTTATCATATGTGGTGTAGATGCTCTTACCCATCACCTGCATGAAAATCTTTGTCAATTTCCTAAGAAAAACGTCGTAGAAGATAAAAGCAATTGGGAATAGCCCCCTATGATATTTTGTCATTGTTAACTTGCATATGTATATAATTAGTAGGGAGAAAATGACGGGCACTACAATCGCGCAGGCTTGATGGGCACATAAACGGACACGGACACGGACACGGACACAGCCACGTCCCAATCATCACTTCCGGCCTCTCCGCCATTGACTCGTGATTTGTGAACCGCCTCAAATCCTCGTCCATCCCTACTGTTCCAATTACATCGAACCCGTGGATCCCAACACAAATAGAATTTGTTCTAAAAGAACAGGGACATACTTTAAATTTGAACCCAACTATTTGAAATTCAAACTTCCGAAACTCGACTACTCTCTATCACGTGGCAAACCATTGGGCCAGCTGGAACGACTCACCGCGCCGGAAGAAACCTATAAAAATCCCTTCTTTCCGCCTCGGCTCCCCCGCGTGACATGATCCATTATTCATGGCGCACGCCACCGTCCAGGGCGCGCCCATGACACGCCCGTGCCCGCGTCCGTCGGCCCCCCTGATCGTCTTCCTCGTCCTGCTCGCCTCCTGCTACCTCGCCCTCACGCGCCTGCCCGCCGCGGCCCCGCTAGCCGCCCTGATCGCCCCTTCCGCGGGCCATGCCTCCGGCCACGGCGCTGTCGACAGCTGTGCCGGGTTCTACCGCGGCGCGGGCGCAGCGGGGAGGCGCGCGGTGACAGCGTCGGTGGAGGAGTTTGGGGCCGTGGGCGACGGGGTCACGTCCAACACGGCGGCGTTCCGGCGCGCCGTGGCTGCGCTGGAGGAAAGGGGTGGCGGCGGTGGCGCCAGGCTGGAGGTGCCGGCAGGGAGGTGGCTCACGGGGAGCTTCAACCTCACCAGCCGCTTCACGCTCTTCCTGCACCATGGCGCGGTCATCCTCGGCTCCCACGTACGTGATCCATCCATTGATCCATGTCCGCTAGTTCCTCTTCCTCTTCTTGTTCTTGTTTCATTTAATTTATTCACATTTATTTCTCCTCTCAAATCTTGCTACTACAAATCAATAGTGCACACTACTGAGTGAACGGAGTAGTATTTTCTAGCATCGGAACTCAAACATACACACATCTACTAAATGCAAATTTATTTTCTGCTGATAAGAACAATCATGGTGGTCATGCCTACAGTTTCTTTTACATTTTTTCTTCTGCGCATAGCTAAGCTTTCCAGTAGTACAGAAACTAGAATCTCAATCCATGTTCATGTTTGATTGGAGGCTGCAAAACTTGCTTCAACGCTTGTGCTGTCACTGGTCACTGACCAATTAAAAAAAGAAAGGGGGGAGATGCTGTTGTGGGTTGGAATCCTGCACATGCTCGCAACGGTTGTTGGTTTCTTCCTGTGATCTCTGCAGCTTTGCCACATGTTATTGTTCTAACTGCAACACACTGTGTGTGCCTTTGCTTTGCCCTTACTTCTTCTTGGACTGGCCTGGCTTGATGCTATACTATTCTACTACTTTGCTTGTAGTGCCGTCTCATCTGCTCCATATTGCTAGCACGAAATGGTTACACAAATCTCTAGTTTGGAGCTTTCTGCACTAGCTAGTACTACCCATTTTTGGTACATGCAAATGCAGTGGGCATGCTAATTTTAAGGATTGATTTACTACTAGTATGTATGGAGAGTTTATGTGAGATGAACTTGCTGAAGAGATTCCCTCGTATCAGGATACTGTCTACAAGTGCTTTCATGTGAGTGGCGGCTTAGTAGTGCAAAGTTGTTGGGAAAGAAAGCATGATTAAGAGCGTTAGTTAGGAGTTTGACATTGCTGCCATATGCACTGGCACTACAATAATATTATGTAGGACAATTATGGCCTGGTTTTCATCAAGTCCAACATGACAACAGGTGAGATTATCTTTAAGGGGACCAATCCCCAGACTGTCGAATTAATTAATCATGCCACTTCCTATTTAAGTAGTCGAAGAATCTGTACTAGTACTGCATAAAGTTGATTGTGTAAATTTATTTAAGAAGTGCATAGTGTTGATTGTAGCGTTGAGCTGTGATGTGCAGGATCCAGAAGAGTGGCCTCTCATTGCACCTTTGCCTTCTTACGGGCGCGGAAGGGAAAGATTAGGACCGCGCCACATTAGCCTCATTCACGGACAAGACCTAAATGATGTTGTCATTACTGGTACAGCAACTGTTTAACAGTCTCTGCTTTCAAATTTGGTCAAGTAAATATATATTTTTCATGCAAACCAGAGAGCTGAAGTAACTTCCTGTAACAGCCGATTTAAGCACAAATTTCAGTTTGTGGGGCATACTTGTCGAGAAAACAGTTTGGAGTATACTTGTCGGGGAAATAGTCTGTAGGGTATATCATGTGAAGAATTAGCTTTGACTGTACATGCAAATTGTTCTGCTTTTCCATGTCAGGTAGCAATGGGACCATAGATGGCCAGGGCAGGATATGGTGGGAGCTATGGTGGAACCGGACTTTGAACCACACAAGAGGTCATCTCATCGAGCTCGTGAATTCAACCAACGTATTGATCTCCAATGTCACCCTACGCAACTCCCCATTTTGGACAGTGCATCCGGTCTACTGCAGGTTTGTTCATCATGCTGATACAGTGGCTTATCACTTCGTTTCCTAGTAGAGAACCATCCTCATTTATCTTTCTTCTAAAACCATAAGCTGACAGCGAATATTTAATGTTCAGAAACGTGGTGATTAAGGATCTGACTATACTAGCTCCCCTGAATGCTCCAAACACTGATGGCATTGATCCAGGTTTGTGCACTTAAATTGACAGACTATTCTCTCCCAAAACCTTAGTTAAGTATAAAATTTGAATTTATAGGGAGTTACGTTTGTACTTCATATGTGACACCTTGTGATGATGATCTTTGCTGTACTAAATACGAACCGGCTTTGCAAAGAGCAATTTTTTCCCTGACAGTTTCTCTTCATGAACAATAACAGACTCAAGTTCAGAAGTTTGTGTCGAAGACTGCTATATCGAAAGTGGAGATGACCTGGTTGCTGTCAAGAGTGGTTGGGATCAGTATGGGATATCTGTAGGCAAACCCAGCTCAAACATTATCATCCAGCGGGTTTCAGGCACCACACCTACGTGCTCCGGTGTGGGTTTCGGAAGCGAGATGTCGGGTGGGATATCAAACGTGCTTGTCCGCGACCTCCACATATGGAACTCTGCTTCCGCAGTGAGGCTAAAGACCGATGTGGGGCGCGGCGGGTACATAACCAACATCACCATCGCCAATGTGACGATGGAGAAGGTCAAGGTGCCAATAAGGTTCAGCCGGGGTTCAGATGACCACTCGGACGACAAGTATGACCGAACAGCGCTACCGATCATCAGTGACATTCATATTGTCGATATTGTTGGTGTGGATGTGCAGCGTGCACCGATGCTGGAGGCGGTGCACGGCGCGGTTTACGAGGGGATATGCTTCAGAAACGTTAGCCTGACAGCGATAAGGCGTCAGATACGGTGGCAATGCGAGTCTGTGTTTGGAGAGGCGCATGAAGTTTTCCCTGCACCTTGTGAAGAGTTGAGGAATAATGGATCTTCTTCTTCTTGGTGTGGCCTTCCCTGAGCAGCTATACAGAACTTGTTAGTTTTTGATGGGTGAAATGGGGTGTCTATACTTGCGTTTAGAGAAGGACAAGGATAGAACTTACAGGCAGATTCAACACTGAAAACTTGATTCTTTGTTTTGTAAAACGTCTAGAGGGCACAAAGGTCTTCCTGTATGTTTGTCCATTGCAAATGAATTCACTGATCGAATATAGAAGGCAATTATCCTTTCTGCCGAGTGTGTTGCCCAACGTGTAGGAGCCTCCATGTCATCCCTACATATTAAAATATAGTTCATAATAGATTTGTTCTAAGTAAAACTTTGTAAAGTTTGACCAACTATATAGAAAAAATTATATGAACACTCAAAGTACCAAATATATATGTATGAAAATAAACTTCATGATGAACCTGGCGGTATTTATATGGTATTGTAAATGCTGATAATTTTTTCCGTAAACTTGGTCAGTTTAACTTAAAAAGAAAACTAATTTGCACTATATTTTGGCATGGAGGTAGTAGCAATGTAAACCTGATCATATCCCGGGCCGAGCCCGAAGCATAAATCCCGAGCCTGGCCCGAAACATGTGAACAGTACATTTTTAATTAAAATAAATACCTTCGGGGTATAGCACATAATATTACACCTATTTTTAATAATTTTGGTAACTTCGGCCTTTCGAGCCAGGCTTCGGATGGAAAATTGAGCCCGAGCCCAACCTGAGCCAACGGGCTGGGCTACCCATGATCGGGTGAACTTTTTCTTAATATATAGTGAACTTTTTATAATACACATAATTAACAATTTCTAAAAATAAATTTTTATTTTTAAGTATCTGGCTCCTAAAAACAATAGCGGGTTTTTTGGGTGACAAATCTTTATCTTTATATTTATCTTTACCTATATATATATCTTTATCTTTACCTAATAATAAAGCAAATTGGGTTTCTTTTGTCCGTTATGGCATTTTTTAGAAAAGTCTCTCTATTTCAGAGAATACAACCCACAGTCCTGTTTTAAGATAAAACAAATCGTTTTTTCATATTTTACACAAAAGTCCCTATGTTTCGTTGAAATCAACCCGCGGTCCGGATTTAAGTCACACCCGAACCGTTATTTTACATTTTTCGAGAACCCCCTGATGTTTTAGGTAATTCATCCGTGGATCATATTTAAGTCAAACAATGTTTTTTTAAATCATCCATATTTTTTAAACCATAACTCCAATTTGAACATGTTATGTATGAAATTTGATTAGAAAAATATGTACAATATGAATATGAGATTATTTTCACCTGTTAAGTATTTTTAAATATTATTTTGGAATATATTTAAGTTAAATAAATGATTTTCTAAATTATCCGTATCTTTTAAACCGTGACTTCGATTTTAACATATTATATATGAAATTTTATTAGAAAAATATGTGGAATCTAAATATGATGTTAATTTTACCTGTTAAATATTTTTAAAATATCATTTTGGGAGCAAACTTATAATTTATAGTGTAAGATCCGTTATCCTTTCGTACCGGCGGCGACCTGGATTGCAAATAAACACCCACTATAACAATATAGGGAAAATAAAACATCGATAACTACACATGCATACCTCTGAAAAATGTCGCAGGGGAAAACAACAGATTTCTCATCGCAAGAGTGAGAGAAAGAGAGAGAGAGAGAGAAAGGGAGGGAGAGGGAGGAGAGAGAAAGACGCCTTAGGATTAAACATATTCAAACACATTTTTTTGTTTTGTGTGAACACCGAGGCCATCGCCAGCGAGGGTGAGAAGGAGGATAAGCAGCAACACAAATATGATGCCTCACAAAAATAAAGGATATGGACCTATTGTGGTCTTGGGTGATGGTTGTTGGGTTAAGAGTTTGGGTTATGTTTTCTCTCCCGTTGCAACGCACGGGCTCTTTTGCTAATCTTTACCTGATAATAATAAAACAAATTGGGTTTCTTTTGTCCGTCATGCCATTTTTCAAAAAGTCTCTCTATTTCAGAGAATTCAACCCACAGTCCTGTTTTAAGTTTAAACAAATCATTATTTTTGTATTTTACACAAAAGTCCCTGTCTTTTCTTGAAATCAACCCGCCGTCCCGATTTAAGTCACACCCAAACCGTTATTTTACATTTTTCGAAAACCCTCCTGGTGTTTTAGGTAATTCATCCGCGGATCATATTTAAGTCAAACAAATGCATTTTAAAATCATCCATATCTTTTAAACCGTAACTCCGATTTGAACATGTTATATATGAAATTTGATTAGAAAAATATGTACAATATGAATATGAGATTATTTTTACCTTTTAAGTATCTTTAAATATTATTTTGGAATATATTTGAGTCAAACCAAATGATTTTCTAAATTATCTGTATCTTTTAAACTGTAACTTCGATTTTAACATATTTTATATGAAATTTTATTAGAAAATGTGTGGAATCTAGAATCTAAATGTGATGTTAATTTTACCTGATAAATATTTTTAAAATATTGTTATGGAAGCAAATTTATAATTTATAGCGCAAGATTCATTTTTTCATACCGGCGATGATCCGGATTGCAAATAAACACTCCACTATAACCATATACGGAAAAGAAAACATCGATAACTACACATGCATACCTCTGAAAAATGTCGCAAGAGAAAACAACAGATTTCTCATCGCGAGAGTGAGAGAAAGGGAGCGAGAGAGAGAGAGAGAGAGAGGAAGAGAGAGAGAGGGAGAGGGAGGAGGGAGGAAGAGAGAGACGCCTTAGGATTAACCATATTCAACACACGTTTTTTGTTGTTTTGTGTGAACACCGAGGCCATTGTCGACGAGGGTGAGAAGAAGGATAAGCGGCAACACAAATATGATGCCTCACAAAAATAAAGAAGTTGAACCTATTGTGATCTTGACTAATGGTTGTTGAGTTAAGAGTGTGTGTTATGTTTTCTCTCCCGCTGGTCGTTGCAACGCACGGGCTCTTTTGCTAATTGCTAATTGCTAATAATAATAATAATAATATAATCTACTACCCTTATAAAAGAACCTAAAATCTAAAAAGTGCACGCGCACTTTTTTGCGTAACCGAGCGGCCGGCTGGGAACCGCACGATTTCAATCACGCGCGTGCGTCCTCACTTCAGGTGTCATCTGGTCGGCAGCCCACCCACCCGTCACCCCACCCACCGAGCCGGCCGAGCCCACCATCCCCCCTGTTGTCTCTCGCAGTTCCCCCAATTCTTCTGGATCGAGGCGTCGTCGCCGTCGCCGTCAGCTCCTCCGAGCGCCTCCTCCGTGCGCGGGCCTCACCGGATCCGCATGACCACATCCACATGCTGGCCTCCTCCTCTGGCTCGACCCCGAGATCCCCCACCCGGCTCCTCCCCGGCGATGGTGTGGTCCAGGCCATCGTGCAGCCATGGATCTAGGCCATGGCCCTCCCTGCTCGTCCTTCCACCCCCTCTACCACGGCAGAGACGAGGCCCAATCACTCGCCACCCCCACGAGCTCCGGGCATGAGGTCCTAGACCCGCCTCATCTAGATCGGCCCGCCGTGTCGCGCCATCACCACGTGAACCCGGCTGCCTCCTCCACGATTGACTGCGCGGGGGATTCACTGCTCGTCGCCAGCGCAGGTAAGTTCCTACCCATGGATTTTCTTCTGTCCTCGGTTCTATCTGTATCTCCTATCAATTACCCCACATAGGTCCTGCCTAGGGGCGGCTGGTATTGCTCGTATTCATCGGACGAGGGAGGCTAGCGCGGAGAGGGTGCGACGGCGGGGGACGAGTTTGTCGGGCAGCCCATAGCGGTGGTTAACCGCATCCGCTTCACACAGTTACGACCATGGTGGCGTTGGCGTCATGAGCATAGCTCTCGTGCTGCTTTCGAACTAGAGAGGCGTGTGGTTTATGTGAGATTTGAGTTTCAACCAGAGCGAGTAGATAATGGGATAGTGTAGGTTGTTGTACATCTCTTTTTGCATCCGGGTTCACCCATGTTTTTTATTGTTTTTTCTAGTAAGTTGCAAACGGAGGAAGACATAGTTGGCTAGCTAGTTGTAAAATTTGCACAGGGATGGAAACATAGTTGGATTACAGGACGAAGGACGATCAGGAGTGTGTTTTTCAATTTCATTTTCCAGTTGCACACGCTCATATGTCAATTGGCTGCATCTGCATGATAGTTGCATGCTCTAGATCATTTAGTTGGCAGGACATTTTTTTCATTTTACAGTTGCACAACCTCTCATGCCAGTTGGCTGCATCTATAGGGTAGTTGCATGCTCTAGAAATTATAATTGGGAGGGCATATTTTAGATGATATCTAAATGGTACACTGCATAGCTGGCTAGCTAGTTGTAAACATTGCACAGGGAGGCAAACGTAGTTGGATTACAGCACAAAGGACGGTCGGTAGTCTGTTTTTAAATTTCACTTTTTAGTTGCACACGCTCATACGTCCGTTGGCTGCATTTCCAGGATAGTTCCACGCTCTAGATCATTTAGTTGGCAGGCCTTTTTTTGCCATGATATCTAAATGGTACACTGCCCTGCATCACGCAGCTACAACTAGGTTTTAGTTGGATTTTCACGGCTAGCTGTTCTAATTTTGTCACTATTGGTATGGTTCAGGATCCTATTTTTGATCCATCTATTATTCCCAAAACTATAATTGTCTCGTTAAACATGATCTCTCTGTAGAGCTTCATTACATCTCTGTGTAAAACACATGATTTTTTACACAGTTGCATGAGAACCAGCTAGGTGTTGGCATCCTGAACTTTTATAATTGCATAAGAATCAATTAGGAGTTGGTATCCTCAACTTTTCAAATAGTTGCACAACAGTATCATACGAGTTGGCATACTCATCATTTCTACTTGCACAAACTGTATCCAATTAATTGACATCCTCAGCCACAAGAGTAGCTATTTTTTAGTCCCATCTTCAAATTTTTGAGGGTTGCCCAAGAGTATCAAATGACTTGGCACCCTCAGCCTTTCTAGTTGCACAGGAGTATTTAATTAGTTGGCATCTTGAGCATTTTCTAGTTACACAATAACACCTAACTAGTTGACATCCTCAGCCTTTCTAGTTGCACAAGAGTAACTACTTTTAGTTGGCATCCTCTGCATTTTGTAGTTGCATAACTAACATAATATCAAGTTGGCATCATCAACCTTTTTTATCCAGTTTTTTCTGAAGAAGAACAAATATTTTGTATGCAGTGTTAACTAATCACCTTCGGCACCTTTTGTTTGCAAAACCTTACGTGATCACGTCGGAATGTGATCACTTTTGACACCGTTTTCTGATGACAGGAAATAGAATTTCATCTTCTTTTCTGTTTCATTTTTAGTATATAATACATCCTATAGAACATATTCCCCCTATTGCAATTTGTGTGAGACAAGACTACTTGTATGCTCGTTTTTAATACTGTTCTTGTGCTTTTTCTAGTCTCGTTTTTAATACTTTTAATACAGGAAATAGAATTTCGTCTTCTTTGCTGCACAAATTTGCAGCAAAAGTTGGCTTTGGATACAAGTTTAGCTGCACAATTATATGTTTATATTTGCACAAACAACAAATCCAGTCTTTTTCTATGGGAGAGAAGTGAAGTGGTGGTTGGTAGTGGTCGGCTCGTCACCTGGCGGATCTGGGAGCGATCGCTCGCGCGATCTAACGGCCACGGTGTGACGCCCGGATAATCTTGCTAAAATAATCCCACGCTAATCAAGTCACGTCATCCCGATTACCGATGCTAAACGTCCGTTAGTTCAAACCGCGTCAAATTAAAATTTAAAATAAAGACAAACGACAAAAGTTTTGAAATATTAAAACTAAATTGTTTGGGTTGTGTCAAATAATGCATAGGTAATTATGGTGGAGAAACCACATTTTTATAAAAGGTTTAAATGCACTTAAGTAATTAAAGTAGTAGGTAAAACAATTAAATAAATGCATTTTGGATTTTATAAAATACTATACTATTTTGTCCAGGGTTAAAACCTTTTGTGGCAGTAGTTATAATTGTAACTCTATTTTAGGTGTGGGTTTCACTTTTTGTAAAACTATAAAATATTACATAAGTAAAAGAAAACAGAAACAAGAGAATAAATAAATAAAAGAAAATACGAAAATAGAAAACTGTTACTAAACTAAAACAAAGGAGAAGCCCCCCC
>NC_041393.1:437006817-437014095 GCF_002162155.2 Triticum dicoccoides | reverse complement strand
GTGGCCGTGCCGCCCCGCTCTCGCTTGCTGCCCGCGTCGGGTGTGGCCGCCGGACCGCGCGTCCCTGGCCACGCCCGCCAGGCCCCGCGCCTCGCCGCCCCAGTCCTCGCGGCTCCGACCGGCCGCGCCATGGCCGCCGGCGCGCGCCCCCCTGGGCGCCCGAGTGCTCCCCGCCCCTGGTGGCCTCGGGCACGCACGCCCGCACCCGTCGCCCGCTAGGCCACTAGGGACTATGACACCGGGGCCCCATGCCCCTGTTAAAAAAAACGAAAATTAAAAAGAAATGAAAATGTAATTAATAAAATCATTAATTAGTTAATTAATTAATTAGTAAAATAATTAAGTTAATTAATCATGTTTAGATTAACCTAATTAACTAATTAGTTTAATTAAACAGTAATTAGATTAGCTAAACATTAATTAGACTAAACAGTCAATGACGAACGAGACCCACCTGTCAGGTTGACCAAGTCAACCCTGTTGACTGCTGACGTCAGCATGACATCATGCTGACGTCATAAATTCATTTTCGAATTAAATAATTAATTAATTAAATTCCAGAAATTAATATAATCTTTAGAAAATCATATCTTTTAATCCGTAGCTCGGATTAAAATATTTTCAACATGAAAGTTTCTCAGAACGACGAGACGAATCCGGATACGCGGTCCGTTCGTCCGCCACACACCCCTAACCTATCGAACCCGCAACTTTCCCCCTCCGGCTCCTGTGCCCGAAAACATGAAACACCGGGAATACTTTCCCGGATGTTTCCCCCCTTCACCGGTATCACCTACTACCGCGTTAGGGCACACCTAGCATCACGCTTTGTCATGTCATGTATCGTCATGCATTTGTTTGCATTATATTTATTGTTTCTTCCCCCCTCTTCTCTCGCTAGACACCGAGATCGACGCCACTGCTACCCAGTACGACTACGGAGTTGACGACCCCTCTCTCTTGCCAGAGCAACCAGGCAAGCCCCCCCCCTTGATCACCAGATATCGCCTATTCTACTCTATACTGCTTGCATTAGAGTAGTGTAGCATGTTACTGCTTTCCGTTAATCCTATTCTGATGCATAGCCTGACATTGTTGCTACATCTGTTGATACCTTACCTGCAATCCTAAATACTTAGTATAGGATGCTAGTTTATCATCATTGGCCCTACATTCTTGTCAGTCTGCCTTGCTATACTATCGGGCCGTGATCACTTGGGAGGTGATCACGGGTATATACTATACATACATACATACTATACAGATGGTGACTAAAGTCGGGTCAGCTCATTGAGTACCCGCAAGTGATTCGGACAAGGGGGGCTGAAAGGACAGGTGGCTCCATCCCGGTAGAGGTGGGCCTGGGTTCCCGACGGCCCCCGACTGTTACTTTGTGGCGGAGCGGCAGGGCAGGTTGAGACCACCTAGGAGACAGGTGGGCCTGGCCCTGTTCGGCGTTCGCGGATACTTAACACGCTTAACGAGATCTTGGTATTTGATCTGAGTCGGCTACGAGCCTATACGCACTAACCATCTACGTGGGAGTAGTTATGGGTATCCCGGCGTCGTGGTATCAGCCGAAGCACTTCAGACGTCAGCGACGGAGCGGCGCGCGCCGGATTGGAACGTAAGCCTGCTCTTGTATTAAGGGGGCTAGTTCTGCTTCCGGCCGCCCACGCAACGTGCAGGTGTGCTATGGGCGATGGGCCCAGACCCCTGTGCGCTTAGGTTTAGACCGGCGTGCTGGCCTCTCTGTTTTGCCTAGGTGGGGCTGCGATGTGTTGATCTTCCGCGGCCGGGCATGACCCAGGAAAGTGTGTCCGGCCAAATGGGATCAAGCGTGTTGGGTTATGTGGTGCACCCCTGCAGGGAAGTTAATCTATTCGAATAGCCGTGATCTTCGGTAACAGGACGACTTGGAGTTGTACCTTGACCTTATGACAACTAGAACCGGATACTTAATAAAACACACCCTTCCAAGTTCCACAGACAACCCGGTGATCGCTTTTCCGCAGGGCGACGAGGAGAGGATCGCCGGGTAGGATTATGCTATGCGATGCGACTGGAGATGCGCTTGGAGATGCTACCTGGATATGCTACTTGGAGATGCTACTTGGAGGACTTCAATCTACACTCTTCTACATGCTGCAAGACGGAGGCTGCCAGAAGCGTAGTCTTCGACAGGATTAGCTATCCCCCTCTTATTCTGGCATTCTGCAGTTCAGTCCACTAATATGGCCCCTTTACACATATACCCATGCATATGTAGTGTAGCTCCTTGCTTGCGAGTACTTTGGATGAGTACTCACGGTTGCTTTCTCCCCACTTTTTCCCCTTTTCCTTTCTTTCTGGTTGTCGCAACCAGATGCTGGAGTCCAGGAGCCAGACGGCACCGTCGACGACGACCCCTACTACACCGGAGGTGCCTACTACTACGTGCAGCCCGCTGACGACGACCAGGAGTAGTTAGGAGGATCCCAGGCAGGAGGCCTGCGCCTCTTTCGATCTGTATCCCAGTTTGTGCTAGCCTTCTTAAGGCAAACTTGTTTAACTTGTCTGTACTCAGATATTGTTGCTTCCGCTGACTCGTCTATGATCGAGCACTTGTATTCGAGCCCTCGAGGCCCCTGTCTTGTATTATGATGCTTGTATGACTTATTTTATTTGTAGAGTTGTGTTGTGATATCTTCCCGTGAGTCCCTGATCTTGATCGTACACATTTGCGTGCATGATTAGTGTACGACTGAATCGGCGGCGTCACAAGTTGGTATCAGAGCCGACTGCCTGTAGGAATCCCCCTTCCACACTCCTTGGCCGAAGTTGAGTCTAGCCATTGCAAAACTTTTACTAACTTGGCTGTGTGCCTTACGGGCCCACGTCGCCATTGGGTGGTATTAGGATCTTTTACTCCTCGTCTATACTCTGGGACTCTGATCTCTCTTCTAGTCGGGTTAAATGATTTTCTAAAATCTAACTTTAGGTTCTCGAAAACGCTTTCTCCCGGAGAGCCCCTTCAGTCTAGATGATCGCCGACTGCACATGAAGATTTCAAAGTTACTTTCCGATACTCTTTCAGGACTGCCCATTGCTTTTGCAATTCACTACCACCGAAATATCCCTATGGATAAATTCATACACCGTTCTTACTTAGTCCCCAGTTGTTCTTTTTATTACAAGACGCCCCGAAATACTCGTTGTTGTTCTTAGAATACTTACGCCTATTGCCTTGTAGTTCCTTACCACCTGAATACCCATACGGATAATTTCTCGCACTTATCGAGTATCCGCTCATCCCCAGTTGATTCATGTATTTCACAAAAGTCTTCGAAATGCCATTCGATCTTCCGAAAATCCCGAGCAGCCTATTGCTCTTGGAATTTCTTGTTTACTTTCATTATGATTAATCCCATAAGTATAGAAATCTTATTGACATTCCTTGTCATGATCATTTTGAGTCTTTTGACTCAATATGTTGCGAATGCACGTAATCATCAGTTGATCCTTTTAAATTATCTCTCCGGCTCAGACGTCTTTCAAACATGAGCTGGTTCTCGACCAAACTATCTGTCGTCGATTGTGCCTCTGGTATATTCAATTGATCCATCCTTGATCAGAACGTCTGCTTCTGATCCTTTGTTTTGGAAATCATAATTCCTTTTTATTTAAGCTTTGAATTATTCAGATGATTCCATAACCTGTTGCATTTGCATTCCTTCCTCTTCTGGTTGAGTACCGATACTCATATCAGATCCTTTGTGGACTATCAAGTCCTTTGTTGGATTGTTATCCGACAGTGTCCTTCACATTTGAACACTTTGTGAGTTCTTCCCCTTATACATGATGCCCTTGTTAAGTTGTATCCTCTGCTTGGCCAACCATGCTCTGCTTTCGGGCTTGTGTTATTTACTCTGGAAACTTGTGGTATATGTTTCTAAGAAGCCCCTATGGGTTGAACATATGCCTTCTCTAAACCGTGTGAACCCGAAAGTTTTCACGAGTCATACTTATCTGGTATTGCACCAGGTAAAACTTTCAACAACTAATGTCATCTTCGAAATACGAGAGGTGAATGGAAGATTATGCATTGAGGAAGTGGGAGTCAACCTTGAACTTTGTGTTCATGCCCATGGACGCGATGTATATCCTATCATGGAAGCTTCTTGTAATAATAACTATTTCCTTGATAGCAAACATATGGTATCTGTGAATTGATCCCTTGCAACCGTGGTTCCGACCATGATTATTCTTCCTTGATTCCATTTCTCGGACAAGTTAAAACAATTGTCTTCTATGGATTAATACACCCGTCCAATCTTTACTTTGATCTGGTGTCGAGTATTACCCCCTGGTATCTCAAGATTATCATGGAACTGCATAACTTCTTATGAGTTCTTCATCAAGTGCTACCTTTCCACTGATTCCAATTTTTCACGGGCTCTGAGTTATTATACACTCAAAGACACCGATAACTGAATCGAGTTCGCATTGCGATTCAACAAGTATTTGAACCCATCACTGCTTACAAATTTATTAATCCTTCAAGTCATTCCTAGCCTGATCGGCTATATCATTATCGAGCTAATTTTAACTGTGCTACCCGGTCCTTCTTCCCGGAGCACAATTTTCGACGATGAACTAACCTTACGTCGATCATCATCGTCATATCATTTCGCCTTGAACAACAAGCTTGGTTTCGAGTTTGTGTCGTACCCTTGGTTCCAATAACCTTTCACTTTATCATTACTTTGACTTGTTGTCATCACCGATCGATTACATCTTCATGAACTCTCGCGACAAATGTGTCATGAATATCATCAACATTCTGAGCTCTTCCAAGAGATCTATTGAAATCATGATGAGAAATACCATCCTTGCCCTCGATGATTGGTGTTATCAGCGACAACATTATTGCATTCCCTCCAACACAAAACTTGTTCCTGTATTGTGTTGTACCTTGAGTTCCTTGCTATCCAACTTATGTTATATTCTACCGCGGAGTATTACCATCTTTGATGTTAAGAATGTTGTGAGGATTGCTCCACCTCTTAAGAATTCTTGCTATAATGATACTTCTCACCATCACCATTCTTTCTTGCTCCTCGTGTTGATTCCAACCAGGGTACCCACAAGTGAACGGTGTTGTTTGGATTATGCACTTCTAGCAACCCTATTGCTTTGAAGTTAATGATCGATAGTTCATTCTAAGTCCTTCGCTAATTAAATCACCATTCTGACATTGGTCGTGCAACCCAATCCACATTTCGGGCGCACCTTTCAACCAATGTTTAATTGTGTATGTTTTCCTCGAGCATACTTCCTTATATCATTTGATCTGACAATGTTATCTCCTTGTTCACCTAATGGTGGAAATCCATCTTTTGGGAATATCGGTGAATTGCCGTTGAGTTCACCAGACGCCTCCTTGTCCTCTCCTTGGTTTAATGGTGAACTATTGCTTCAGAAACCCGCTCCCATAGTTCATTTCCCGAGAAGCTTGCAATGCCATTTCAACAATTTGTGTTGCGCCTTTTCTTCTCGGACATCCTGAGTCTCAGGTATCCTGACACCAATCGGATCTGAATCTCGGTCAGATATGATGGTTGGGACAACTTTCCAAGAGTTATGACGTTGATCCTTTGATGACCCGGTAACATGATGTCATGCCTAGCACCCCCCCCCCCCGGCTGGAGGACCTATCATTATAGATTCCTTTTCAGCAAGGTTATCCATTCGTCCATGAGGAAATTGTAAGACTTATTCTACAAGTTATTCCTGATGGATCCTTCGTGTTTCCAAAGTCTGATCTTCACCTGAAGACCATGTCAATGCTATCTCGAAGCATGTCAATGGTACTCCGATTTTCAACAGGAACATTTGAAGCACAATACTAAATTTTATTTATCACTTATCCTAACACCGTTGTATGGGTAATATCATGAGATTCCTTCCTCCTTACCTAAATGGTTTTCTACTTTATATCCTGTCATGGATATCATGCTCTGCTTGTCATTGGGAAGGATATACCCCTGAAATATGTGTTTAAACACATTTTCCTTTCCATTGTTCTGTTTAATCTGATGATCATATTTTCCTTCCATTGTTGGTTTAACCTTTCTTGTGAACTATATGATCTGAGCAGTAATATTCTCCTGCTTATGTAAACACCTCGGTGTACAACTCTGTCAGTGAGACCCTGTTACTTTTGTTGGTGACATTTCGGTAACCACCGATGGACGAGAACTTTGCCTATTGGTCCGCCTCGTTTCAACGAGCAGGAAAATGGTTCTCTTCGTCCCTCGCCCTTGGTACCTATGTTGTTGCCGACATGACCCTCAGACTCTCCTCTGACATGCCTTGCTTACATGATCGTGCAAGATGTCACCGACCTTCCTACTTTTAACCACATGGTGGGCCCATAACCCACAGTTCCACAGGATCGAAACCTGACACTCTTGTACACCCTGTTGTCAAAGTTATTCCTCGCGCTTGACTTTGTAGGTAATTCACGGGCCACCTGCCTGTTGATCTATTCAGGTATCAGATGCAATGCTTATTTACATTGCTCTAAACCCCTTCAACACTTCGTTTCAGGCATCGAACGGTTGCCTGCCTGCTCGAAACTTCCAATGATACCTCCTTACTTTGCTCTCGATATTTTCTTAAGTTTCAATTCGGGAGTTACTTTCCGCCACCTTCCTCGATGTTATCGACCAGATAGACAACCTTATAGAGGTCTGTCCTTTTGAAGCTACCCCTTATCCTTTCCGTAAGTACGATGAAGATCCCCAAGGAAGGACGACAACTTCATCATGATGACCCGAAGCAGAGAACTGAAGACATCAATGTAATGGATCGACCTCTTCGAGAAGAGCAACTATGACCGAGAAGAATCGTTAGAGTTACGTAACCAGATCCCTTCCCCCTTACTCCCGCCCTTAAATCTCGGGACGAGATTTCTTGTAGTGGAGGAGAATTGTGACGCCCGGATAATCTTGCTAAAATAATCCCACGCTAATCAAGCCACGTCATCCCGATTACCGATGCTAAACGTCCGTTAGTTCAAACCGCGTCAAATTAAAATTTAAAATAAAGACAAACGACAAAAGTTTTGAAATATTAAAACTAAATTGTTTGGGTTGTGTCAAATAATGCATAGGTAATTATGGTGGAGAAACCACATTTTTATAAAAGGTTTAAATGCACTTAAGTAATTAAAGTAGTAGGTAAAACAATTAAATAAATGCATTTTGGATTTTATAAAATACTATACTATTTTGT
>NC_041393.1:436989454-437005487 GCF_002162155.2 Triticum dicoccoides | reverse complement strand
TCGCCCCGTCTTGGTCCGCCGTGGCCGTGCCGCCCCGCTCTCGCTTGCTGCCCGCGTCGGGTGTGGCCGCCGGACCGCGCGTCCCTGGCCACGCCCGCCAGGCCCCGCGCCTCGCCGCCCCAGTCCTCGCGGCTCCGACCGGCCGCGCCATGGCCGCCGGCGCGCGCCCCCCTCGGCGCCCGAGTGCTCCCCGCCCCTGGTGGCCTCGGGCACGCACGCCCGCACCCGTCGCCCGCTAGGCCACTAGGGACTATGACACCGGGGCCCCATGCCCCTGTTAAAAAAAACGAAAATTAAAAAGAAATGAAAATGTAATTAATAAAATCATTAATTAGTTAATTAATTAATTAGTAAAATAATTAAGTTAATTAATCATGTTTAGATTAACCTAATTAACTAATTAGTTTAATTAAACAGTAATTAGATTAGCTAAACATTAATTAGACTAAACAGTCAATGACGAACGGGACCCACCTGTCAGGTTGACCAAGTCAACCCTGTTGACTGCTGACGTCAGCATGACATCATGCTGACGTCATAAATTCATTTTCGAATTAAATAATTAATTAATTAAATTCCAGAAATTAATATAATCTTTAGAAAATCATATCTTTAGAAAATTCATTTTCTTTCTGGTTGTCGCAACCAGATGCTGGAGTCCAGGAGCCAGACGCCACCGTCGACGACGACCCCTACTACACCGGAGGTGCCTACTACTACGTGCAGCCCGCTGACGACGACCAGGAGTAGTTAGGAGGATCCCAGGCAGGAGGCCTGCGCCTCTTTCGATCTGTATCCCAGTTTGTGCTAGCCTTCTTAAGGCAAACTTGTTTAACTTGTCTGTACTCAGATATTGTTGCTTCCGCTGACTCGTCTATGATCGAGCACTTGTATTTGAGCCCTCGAGGCCCCTGGCTTGTATTATGATGCTTGTATGACTTATTTTATTTGTAGAGTTGTGTTGTGATATCTTCCCGTGAGTCCCTGATCTTGATCGTACACATTTTGCGTGCATGATTAGTGTACGACTGAATCGGGGGCGTCACACACGGGCCGGCCGCCACTTTTTAGACTTTAGGTTTTCTATTTCATATAGTCCGTGTGTTGGTTGAACACATTTTTTGCAGGAAAAGATAGACTGAATGTAGTGTCTGCAAATAGAAGCCCATATTTGTGCCAACTAAACATGGATCCAAAACCATCTTTTCCTGCAATGTGTGCAACCAACAACCAAAAGACTAGAACAAATGGACTCCAGTCTGGGCTGTTTTGTTGCACACATTTGCATAAAAAGGTTGGCTTGGACCCATGCTTAGTTGCATAAATATGTTCTTCTTTTTGCAGAAACAGTACACCCAGTCCATCTTTCTAGTCTGGGATTTTTCTTTTGCACACATGCCGCAGGAAAGTTGGTTTTGGACCAATATTTTAGTTACACAAATATGTGCTTCTTTTTGCACAAACAGTACACCTAGTCCATCTTTCTAGTCTGGGCCATCATACAGTTGAGATTAGTACTTTTTCTGGAGAACTCAATGCAGCTAGTATTTTCAACAGCATCAGCGTCATTTTTATAAACTCGGTTTTTGGTTTGGTGACGGTGTGATGATTTTTTTTCTCTTGTCATGCAAGTGTTGAATAACTATTTTTCTGACTTGGTATCCTCAAGATTTCTTGTTGCACAAGAGTATCCATTTAGTTGGCATCCTCAGCATTTCTAGTTTCAAGGAACAATATACAACTAGTTGACATCCTCAGTTTTTCTAGTTGCACAACAGTATATAATTTAGTCCCATCTCCAAAAAAATTGAGGGTTGCCAAAGAGTATCTTTGGCACCCTCAGACTTTATACTTGCACAGTAGTATCCAATTAGTTGGCATCCTCAGCAATTCTAGTTACACAATACTTTTCTAACTAGTTGACATACTCAAGACTTTTTCTAGTTGCACAAGAATATGTATTTAGTTGGCATCCTTAGCATTTCTAGTTGCACAATACTTTTCTAACTAGTCGACATACTCAAGACTTTTTCTAGTTGCACAAGAGTATGTATTTAGTTGGCATCCTTAGCATTTCTAGTTGCACAGAGAACATAATACTGTGTTGGCATCCTACAATTTATACAGTACCTACAATTTATTAAACATTTTTTCTATCTACAATGTGCAGGTCTATGATTCAGACAGTAGCTACATGAAAAGAAGGGCATGATTTTCTGCAGATCAATGCAAGTGAACATATCAAGCAAGGTCTGCTACAGCAACTTCAAAGATAGAAGCAAAATCAGATTTCAACTATAATTGCCTATAGCTATTTTAGTTAGATTTGCACATTTAGATCAACAGTTTGATGGCAGTGTGTTTCAAATTTTGTGATGGCAGTGTGTGAACCTATTTTCTAAGAACTATATTTGCAGATTGTTTTTTATTAGAACATATCGTATATCGCTCGTCATCGTATATTGTTTGTCTTCTTCCAGATTTTTCAAGTTCCTGCCAAGGTTGCACAGTTTTGACCCATTTTTCCAGTTTCACAGTTCCTGCTTATAGTTGGATGCTAGAACGGGGTTAGTTGCACAAAATAGGTTTAGTGTTGTATAATCTATTGAGTTGGCACACAACACTCATTCAGTTGACTACCTTATTTGGCTTAGTTGCACGAAAGCAATCTACTGGTTGAACAGTTTTTCCGCAAACACACTATGCAAGATTCATTTGATTTTTGACAACCAAATACATGAGTTCTTGCCAAAGTTGCACAGTTCTGACACTTTTATACTTCCAGTTGCACAGTGCCTCCTCATAGTTTGGATGCTACAACTGGGTTAGTTGCACAAGAAAAGGTTTAGAGTTGCATAATCTGTTGAGTTGGCACACAGCACTCATTCAGTTGGCTATCTTATTTGGCTTAGTTGCACGAAAGCAACCTACTGGTTGCACAGTTTTTCCTTAAACACACTATGCACGATTCATTTGATTTTTGACAACCAAATATACAAGTCAAAGATGTGTGCAAGGAAATCACTACAAGGAGCAAGATATACAAAAGAGAATCTCGAAGAAGATGGGCAAGTCTTCTCACCTCTGGATCCTAAAGGTAGGTTTTCTTTTTCGTCCCTCCTCTCTTCTAATCTGGCTTTTTCTGGTCTTCTCTCTGATTTCTAAGCCCTCTTCTCTTCTCTTGTTCTTTTGTTCTGGCGATGAAGGTCCTGCAAACTGGGCAGATCCTTCTTTCGTGAGGAAGAAGAAGATCCTGCCTGGTCTTTGATCTACTTTTTTTATTGTCTTTTTTGTGATCTCTAAGCCTCTTCTCTTTTCTTATTTGTTCCTGGGAGCCGCCATGTTGTCCTTCTCTCCTAGCGATGAAGGATTCTGCAACCTGGGCAGATCCTTGTTTCGTGAGGAAGAAGAAGATAGCCAGGGCGCAGTTGGTGGGCGGGGCATGGTTTGGCGAGGAGGGTGCACGTGATCCCGCGGCTAGCTGGCGGGCGGGGCAGTTTTCTTTTTCGCTCCGATGGGCGGGGACCAGGTGGACCATTTGGGCGGGCGGCGGGCGGTTCCCTTTTTCGTTCGGGCGGGCGGGACCAGGTGGACCACGTGGGCGAGCGGGGGACTGTTTCCTCTTTCGCTCGAGGGGGGACCAGGTGGTTTCCTTTTTCGGGTGGCCGCTGGCTAGCGATCCCAGGGCGGCCGGCCGCCCACTAGACGCGTCCATAAAAGAAAGAGAGGGGCAGATTCAAACAATTATATCCGTCCATCTACAAAATCTAATGGCCTATAATCCTTCCGTGTTTAACCCAGCAAGCCACGCAATTAAGGCACTGATTATCACCCGTTCGAAAAGAAAACCCACGCACGCCCCGCACCACGATCCCACGCCCCGCACCTCCTCCCAACGACGAGAGCATGGTCGGGATTCCGCCCGTCGATCCTCCGCCTTCGCCCATCCTTCGCCTACGCCGCTGTCCGCCGCCCGTCGATCCTCCTCCGCTGCCGCCTCCCGCCGATCCTCCACTCGGCTATCGCGCGTAGATCCTCCACTCCGCCGGCGCCCCCTCCCCCCTGACCCCGCCTCCGCCCGCCCCGCCCCGCCTCCTCAGAGGAGGCCGTCAATGTAGGCCCCACCGCCAGCCCTCAGCTTTCGCCCCGTCCCCGTGCTCCCGACGCCGTGGGTGCTCGTGAGGATCTCCGTGTCCCGTGATTTCCCCCATTCCTGTTCCTAGGATTTCAACGCCTGCTTCGGTTCGTCTGGTGGTGCCGGTGTTCACTTTGTGCGCAGGTGGGGAAGGTTCTCATGGTCGGGGTTGGAGGCATCAGGTGCGAGCTTCTCAAGACCCTCGCCCTCTCGGGCTTCAGTGACATCCACATCGTAAGTTTGTTGTTATCTACTACATGGCCCCTTGCTTCCGCGCCCTTTGTTGACACCGTGCCTAGGTTTAGTTCGAATCTAGATTTGCACATTAGCTGATGTCCGCAGCAGCGCATTGGATGGCCAGTACGCCTCTGTGTTGGTAGCGGGATCTATGATGGTGGTAGCGTTGACTTGAAGCTGAAAAATAGATGCATAAACTGCTTGGGTCGCTATTCTATCGAAGGTTTTCCTCTAGGCTGCACTTACCTGCATCTGCGCTTGCTTGATTGTATTGAACTTAGGGCGCTGGTACTGCCTTCTTAGCTTGTGCATTAGGAATTTCATAACACTCCTTTGTTTGGTTTGACAAAATGGCACACCCTTGTTGTCACTGACTTGTGGTGTCAGGGGCCACCTGCCAATGTCACAAAGTGTGTCACTTGTGTCAAAGTTACAAACAAAGGTGTGTTGTTTTGCTAAAAGAATTCATTGTGCATAGCATAGGGCGAGCCTAGTTGGCTCATGTTTTGTGCACTGTTATGAAAGGTGATATTCTTCACAGCAGTTCCTTGAGGTTGATGTACCTTGTACGCAAAATAGTTTAAATAGACAGGGAGTCATCCTTGTTCAGGCAACCAGAGCTACACAATCAATTTGTTTGAGGCACTTCTGAATGTTCCATCTTGTTGCTTTTCTTACACTAAAAAAAATCTTGTTGCTTTTCTTATGCAGATTGACTTGGACACTTGTGTTCAGCAATCTGTACAGACAGTTTCTATTTCGGAAGAGTCATGTTGGACAGTCAAAAGCCCATGTAAGTATATTTTCTACATGAACATATGGTGGTTATAGGTATCTTGTGGAATTTTTTCATAATTGATGCCTGCTTATATTTCCACCATTGATTTTGTCAGGTTACTTGGGATGCTATTCTGAAATTTAGTCCAAAAATCTATATAAATCACACCATGCAAATGTTAAGGATGCCCATTTCAACGTAGACTTTTTCAAGCAATTTAATGTAGTTTTGAATGGCCTTGATAACTTGGATGCTAGAATACATGTGAATCGCCTCTGCCTTGTTGCTGAAGTTCTTTTGGTTGAAAGTGGGACCACTGGATTTCTCGGACAGGTGAGGTGACCAAATATCATGGTTTTTGTCTCTATATCTTTGCATCTCCCTTGTCACTAATGCCCGTGGGTATTTTTAAGCTTGTCTTTTGTATTTTGCTCATAGTACTCCTGTTACAAGGTGGCCAGTGTGCTAACCGTTGGTGGTCCCTTTTCATTTTATTAGTAAGATAGAAGAAATATTTACCCTAGGTGTACAACCTTCCAGTTGAGATGGCCATTGTGTACACTCTGATAACATGAGAGAGTTGGCATTTCTATGGGTAAATGTTAGTGCCTAAACTGGTTTGTGTAGCTTCTGAACCCCAACCAGGCACCAATTGAATCCTTCCGTTGCAAGTTGATGAGCCCTTAATATGAGAAAGAGGACATTTCTATGGTGTAGGGCCTAAATTTAATGACCTTGGTTTGGTGCTTCTCATAGTTTCCTTTTTCCAGATTAATGCCAATTTAAAAAAAATCAGCAAATGTTCGTACAAAGAATTCAGTAAGTACAAGAAAGGTATTACCTTCATTACTTTATGCAAGCTCTATTTTTAGTCCTGTATTGAATTCTCTAATCTTATGCAATCTGTGATACTTCCCATTCAGATTACAAATATTTGGCAGCTCGCATCCAGCGTGCCCCTAGACGCACATTCCATTTCTGCAATCGGTGGATGTCTGTCAAGTTAGAAATTACTTCCCTTTCCCAACAAGATCATGGATGGTACAATGCGGGTGGTTGCTGGTTTGTTTCTATTCCTAGCGACTTACTTTTATTTTACTCATTATAATTTATAAGTCATAATTCTGGATGACTTCCTTTGTTATACTAATGTGAGTGCTACCTTCAATTTTGTTGAGTTCTTGCATGGAACTCCCGATGCTATATACTCCCTCCTTACCAAAATATACGGCACAATTGACTTTTTTTGGTCTTCGATTCACAACTTTGAATTTGATTTTCACTTATATTATGTCTACACAAATTAAAAAATTTGCAAATACGATGATACCACTTATAAATGCTATAATCATATAATTTTTTTTGTATTACTGTGCAGAGTTGTGCATTAAAGACCATGCAATGTCAAGCGTGCCTTATATTTTGGGAAGGAGGGACTATGAATAAGGAAATTTAAAAAGTGAAGGAGCAACTTTATAATTTTTTTGCTGCTTCCGTCACATGCTTATCTTTGATGACAAGCTCTTTATCACACAATTTAGTCTCTCACGGATGTCTCTTACATGGGTGATTTGACTTTATATTTGGGCTATGTCTCTATTTTTATTAGCAACAACAAATGAAGCCTGACAGTTGCTCGAGGATGCTTCTGCTGTACAGACATAGTGGGGGACATTTAAGATGTATAGCTCATATAGGAGAGTCGAGAAATTCGCAGAACCTAAAGTTATATTTTCTACTGTAACCAGAAATATTCCACAACAACACACTAATTATAATGAGCATTGCAACAAAAATTCTACTTTTTTACTTTTCCATGTTTTTGTTTGAAATCAAATTTGGTACCGGCACTACTAATTAATGGCTTCAGTCAGATGATGACATACAATTATTGTATCGTGTTTTTCAGGAGGTTTCAATGTTTGAACGTTACTGTTTCTTGTCAATGAAGATTAGCTTTTTCCGTACGCGAACATTACAATTTGTTCAAGTTGGATGCCAGCTGTGTCCTGGCTTTGGTGGCAGTGCTCAAAACCTGCAGATTCTCTATCACTCTATTTACATGAACTTAGTTTTCATATATGTCTTCCCCTATCCCTTTTTTACATTCAACTAACTTGCTATCTATTTGCTTGGTTGAAGATGGGAGACTTGCCTATTGGTTTATATAAATGATAGGCTTTCCCGTTTGTTAGTAAGGAGTGTGGGCCTGAATCATCGTTTTCACTCATGTTTCATCTGGCAAGATCTTTCTTTGCATGGTTACACCTTGATAAACTGTGCACCAACTCACATGACAATAAATTGAATTCAAATCTTTGTTGGGCAGAAATGGTTCACTTATTTAACCAACTATCATGCACCCATTATTCTGCTATGTCCATATACATTTATGTTTTCTTTAGGCTTGGAACTTTATACATGATGAAAATTGATGTTGGCCAAAGTTAGGGTTGCCAACTAGGCACATCTTATTTCAATCAGTATCTATAGTTTCAGCTCATTAGCTTATGAAAGTACCTTGGAAAGTATGATACCATGCCATATAATGAATGTAATCTTGGTTTTTTTGTTGTTGTCATTTTCTTACATGTCTTTCCTTTTTAGTGATTTGCTGCCAAAGTATTATTGATCTCCAATGTTGAGTGTCGACAAATGAGCAATTTAAATGCCTTTTCAGTGCTGAATCTGGATGAAGAGGAATGAGAGAACATAATCTCGGTGAAGATATTTCAGTGAGACAAGATAGTGTGTACAATTGAACTTTTTTTCAGGAGAGCAGTAGAAAATTATATTGCTTGGTTTTTTTATATTCCTTTTCCAATGTAATTTTACGCATTATTGGCTTGGAATAGATGATATCTCACAAATCAAGTTTGAATTACTCAAATAATCATAACATGGTTGGGCACGGTTGTCCAATACATTATCGTATGCCAACCATTGTTTGCATAGTAATTACCATCGTTTGTTGCGTCGTAGTAGCTGTATCATTGAAAAGAGTATTGATTGAGACGTGCGTTGCACGTACAAGTTTACTAGTAATAATAAAGAAAATTGGGTTTCTGTCGTTCGTCGTCGCTAGCGATTTTTGCATAAAAGTCCCTCGGTTTGTAAGAAATTAACCTGCAGTCCCTGTTTTTAGTGGGTCTCTATATAACGTTTCACTTTTACAAAAAAGCCCCTGTAAACCCCAGGCCCGAACCGGACCGCACCGCCGCCCGCAGCTCCATCTTGCCCCCGCTTGCCGCCTCGCCGGCGACCCCACATCTCCGCCACGCCTCGCCGCCGGCGACCTTCCTCGCTGGACCTCCGGCCGCTCCACCGCCTCGCCCCTCTCCCTTCTCCTCCTTCTAGATCTCCTCTCAACTCTCTCCCTCTTGCTCGCTGAATGGCCATGGCGCCGCCGACCTTCAATCTCGCCGGATCCGGCCGCCTCCATGCCAAATCCGCCGGAAATGGATCCACCCCTGCCAGATACGCCCGGATTCGACCAGGCCCCGCCATCGCCGCCACCGGAGCGCCGCCCCGCTTGACCTGCAGCGCCGCCGCTGCATGTCCCTGCCAACATCTGTACGAGGACGACGCTCGTCCCGCACGCGCGCAACACTCGCATGGGCCGCCGCCCCATCCGGCGCGGCATCAAGCCAAGGCCCAGCCCAAGCCGCATCTTCTGATTCAGTGATGATTAGGTTTTGTTTTTTCCCAGCTGAGAATTTGAGGTTGTGCGTGTACACTGTCAACAATATTTTCAGAAACAAAGTAATCGTGTACATCCTTGTATGGGGGAAAGGTGGGCTGTATAAGCACGGACATTAATCGAGTTCACTTTTTGTGCTATGTAAGCATGGACATTAGGCAGTCAATTTAGCCAGATATAAATTTCGTAAAAACATTGCATTTACAGAAGGAATATAGGTCACATATCATTTTAGTTG
Organism: Triticum dicoccoides; assembly: GCF_002162155.2. NCBI lineage: Eukaryota > Viridiplantae > Streptophyta > Magnoliopsida > Poales > Poaceae > Triticum > Triticum dicoccoides. The sequence continues at coordinate 436,996,399 of NC_041393.1, read as the reverse complement.
TAATTATTCAAATGGCTGACACAAGGTTCAGTACGAATAACATTATAATGTTCCAAATACTAAACCTATCTTTGCTAGCATTTAACAGCTCCTTTTCTTTGGCTGTTTCCCCTTTCCCTTTCTCTTTTCAAGCCATATGTACTCTCTCTTGTACTGTTGTTATGAGCTGTTAATGATATTGGGCACCACTTGGTGCCTTGTTCTGTTCAAAAAAAAAATGTTCCAAATACTATGACATGACTAAAGCTCAAATTTCTAAAGTGGTTGTCGTGCTTGCCGTCACAACGCAGATGTTTTCACATTTCATGGATTTATTGGTAAGTATGGATGTTGACTGATCCGCTTTGGTAAGTCATGTTTGCCTGCAGGGTGATGATGTCTATGCATCTAGGGAACCATGGAGATTTTAACATGTGATATTTCCTCAAGCAAACCAAGTTCTTTTGCAATTTGCTGCTCAAGTTGTGATATGTCGTTGTGGTCCTTTCCACTGTATTTATTTGACGTATATGCTTCCTGACAATACTTCGGTTTTGTACTACATGGTAAATGAAATAAAATTTCTAATATGCTAGAACGTACTATGGTAATTGTTAGTTTCATTAGTATTTCTTGGCAAACCATCGTTCTTTCTTGGTCTGCTGAAAATAATTGTCATCAATTTTTCTTTACATTGCCTATAAAGAAAGTGATGTTTTTAAGAGATATTTCTGTAACATGAGCAGTTATGTTCCTTCTCGTTACTTTAACTCTTCAGTACGTATATACTGGTGCTTGCTTCTTATATCCCATATATTGTTGAATTATGTGCTTGTGAGGCAAAACGGTCATGGCGGTCCTGCACAAGTGGTGAACGACTGGAAGGGGCGGCACCACGACGGTCAAGGTGGTTCATACCCAGCCGGGGAGGACGACGCACTGCGATGGGCACGGAAAGATGTTGCAGCAGCGAACGAGGAGGCGGAGATGCACAAAGGAGAGGAGGAAAAGCGCGCTCTGGTACTAATCCAAGCCCGCCGGCGACTCCCCCATATAGTACGAGTTTGTTACCCCCTGCCGCGGGGAAAGAATATTTGGATGATACAAGGGCTTAGATTTTTCTGTTTGTACGTGCTCTTATTGGGATGATACGTGATGATTAATATTGGATGTAACAAACTGAATCCTAGAACTATTGGATGCATATATTCCTTCATAGTTTAGTGGTGAATAGATAGAATTCACAAATGTTTTCATGGACAGTTGGATTCGATTTTTCATATTCCTCCCTACACAGGCTGGGCGGTTTGAGTACATGGAAACATAATTATATCCTACAAACCCTTATTTGGTTTGCTTTCATCTTTATGTTGTTGAGTAAAGAATCAGGAAATCATATAAGGTACCTTGTATCATCTATGTTTCCCCATAGTGTATTTTGTTTGTTTGCTTTGGCTATTGTTGCTGCCATCTCAAGCGCGACTGAAAATTGCCAACATCAGCATCTTAGTCAAAACAGTTTAGTTATTATACTATACAGATGAAGCTTAGTGTTTCCTATGCAGGATCACGATACTCCAATTTCTACATAAGTTCTCCTTGGTACCAATTTGCATATGTGCAGGGTCGGAGCCTTTGGTCTGTTTGCAACTAGAATTTGAGACACTGGTCCAGAGTAGGTGTTGGGAATATATACTGAAGGTATGGAACATATTTCTATTATTTCCTGATGGAATTTGAAAATTGTTCTTAAAAAGAAACATTATATTGGTGGTTCCTTATTTTTTTTCCTGTACAATTTATTAAACTTTAGCAATTCACGAAGCTTGCATACATATAGAAACCCAATGTAGATATTTGTTGTTGGTGATGATGAGAAATCATGTATTTGCATTCAGTGAGAAGAGCCTATAGCAAGTAGCTCCATGCGTCATATTCGTATTGTAGCTGGTATAAATTGAATGTAGGATGTAGGATCAATTGTAGAAAGTCTAAATATTTGTTCAGTCCACATAACTGGATTAATTAGTTGCCAATATATCGCTCGATTTTAAGCTGAAGATTTTCCCCCAAATTTTGTAGCATAATATTTTCTACTGAACATGAAGAGTTCAGAGCAAGTAGTGGAATAAAGGTGATGAACATAGCTGGCCTAACTTTTTTTTATTTGTTTGCTCTAGCCAAAAAGTTGGCTCAGCTTCTCCAATGTTATTTTGCCTGAGTCAATATCAGTACATGATATTTGTTTGTTCCAGCCAAAAAGTTGGTTAAACATTCGATGTGTTTGTTGGGCATCTCTGCCTAAAATAGAAGTTCAATTCTAAGTTCAAAGTTATCAGCATGTAGTATTGTAAGCTGATGGTTACCAGAAGAACATAACATTGATATTTTCTGACATTGATCGTAGCTTTGTGCAGTCTGAATTTTAGTTCAGACTTCAAAGTGCGACAAAAATAAAAATAGTTGTACTAGCTGCTTTTAATGGATGCAGATGCCGAGTCCCGGGCTTCCCCGAACTTGGCTCTCCAGGCTGCAATCGACGGAGGCCGGCCTTGCTTATCTCCCCTCATGGCCGATCAAGGAGGCGAACAGTGTCAATCTGTCATCGACACCTCAGGGTATGGCCGCCACATCTGGTAAAAATTTCACAACAGTACTATGATTGATTGAATGACAAGAAGCTTCTATTTCATCAGTTTAATTTAGTCCTTGGGCTATTCGTGGAGAACACACACTCCATGGTCCAGACTTGTGACTGTACTTAAGTAGAAGATGAAATTATTCTATGATCTCTTCATGGTTGATCACCGGGTTGCAAGTGAAATTTGTGTATGGACTGTGGAGCGTCAGTATCATAGTCATGAGTCGTCAGGATTCAGTCATGTGTATATATGAAGCGTAAGGGACTAGCTCATTCACACTTGAGATTCAGTAATGTTCTTACAATCATTTATTTATGATCTGCAGGTCTAAAAAACAAGCACCGAGTCCTTCTCCTCCATGAATCAGATGTCAACGAGGCAACACGAATCTGCATGAGGCTGAACATAAAAGAAACAAAATGGAGACAACTCGACGAGTTTAGGGACAACATGTCATCGACGTTGAGCACTTTTCCAGTCAGGGAAAGGATTTTTTATGCCGCGCTAGGACTTTTCGTGCTATGGATTGAAATAGTCCAGTGTCCAGTATTATGGGATTCACTGAATTCAATGCTGCTTCATACTTCAGAGTTCAGACATTTATATGTGCACAACATGTGCCTTCTAATTACGAGGTAAAAACTTCAAATTGTTTTTTCGTCTACACATATGCGGTGATGACGCTGGATGCTTCGTATCATCACAAAGAAGCCGGCCAAGTTCCTTAGTTCCTTGTGACTTCAAACGGACTGAATTTTGCATTGTAGGCGTCTACTGTTTCTGAATTTTGGGGTGGCAGCAACAAGGGCGAGGAGCATGATCGTGACACAGAGATGGGCAAGTGCAGGGAATGCAGGCAGCGGAAAGTTGTTGCGTTGCGGTTACCAACTACAGGGCCAAATATGTCGCCAGCCATCCGCGCATTAACTAATTTATGGCAGGTGAGGATGATATATTTTTCTTTTATTATCAGTAGTCATATTTTTCATATTCAAATCCAGATGTAAATGTTCTATTGCCTTGTACCATACGGAACTATTGACTGTGCTTGATCTAGCCAGCTGGTATTTTTTTATAGTTGTTTCTCACGAATGAAGGTAATTATGATAAGCATCGGCATCAGGCCAAGAAACAATTTTAAGAGAACTGAAATATGCTAAAAATAGTGAGGTTGAAAGTTTTTTCCATTAAGTACTAATCTAATGATATATATGTACATCAAAGGTTGCCTGCCAGGAGCATTGTCTCCATTCCATTGGTTTGCTGTGCGTTGAGCATTTATTTGCAAGATGCGATATAATCCAAGGCACCTACCTGATAAAGAGAGAAATCATGTATATAATCTTTGTATAGCAGTATACATGTGCATATGTTTTAGAGTGATAACATGGCCATTGATAATTTTGTTATTAAATAGTGCTTTTGCTGGAGATGGAAATTCATAGAGATGACGCCCTATTGATAGAGGCGAGTGGACTGGAGGTGTGCGTTGCACTGAGGGCAAATCAAAGGCTGAAAGTTTGTCAAATTTCCTGTGCTTGGGTATGGCTGGTTTGTAAGCAAATGAGGATACTCTGCCTTTTTACAGTGGTATATTGTTTAGTGAGGGGAAGGTACTCTCTTTTTCTAGACGGAAGATCATCTGCTTTGTGGCAAGGGGATATATCGTGTTACTTCTCCCCCGTTTTTGTATGTCTAAATTCAGTAACAAGATTATACTCCTTGTTAATTTTCCACGGCGTAACTTCGTAACTACGCGTTTCTCGTGTCGAGGCCAATATGCTTAATGAGTCGGTTAGTTTTAAGTAAGCATAAAAAACATTGATGTGCGATCTTTTATTGGTAATGCAGTGAACAAATAAATACTTGAATGTGAACCACTCTATTTTGTGCATCAGATATGGCAAGGCTCTCCTTGTGTTTTTTTTTCTCTGTTTCTTGTTTTGTTTGGAAAATGACATATTATTAGCTCCAAGTTATTGTCTGGAGAAGGTAAGACTAGGACATGAAGAGAAAGTAACAAAGCAAAGAAATAGTGGCAAATAAACGAAATGAGACATTTGAATGATATGTTGTTTTTTGAAAATCATCATTAACTCATTATTAATGTAGTGGTAATACGTTGTTGCGCGCTGGAGAAGACACTGAGTGCCTGTTTGCTCCGGCTCATGTGTCTAAAAAATGTTCGCAATTTTGAAAAAAAAGTTCATAAAATAAAAAAGTCCACGATTTTGAATAAAATCCCGTGTATTAAAAATTATTGATGAAATTGACCAAAATGTTTGCTAATTTAAAAAAATTCATGCATTTTAAAAAACATCATAAAATTTTAAAAACAGTTCATGAATTACAAAAGAGTTTATTGATTCATAAAATGTATGTGAAATTCAAAATAAATCCACCAATTTCGAAAAAAATGTTTATCTATTCTGGAATTGTTCTCCGATTAAAAAGAAAATGCTTTAAAACAGTTCAAATATAAAAAAATGTCACAATTTTTAAAAGAATATTTGTAAAGAGTAAAAAATGTTCACAAAATTGCAAAAATCTTCATAAATGATCGAAGGTATGTTGTTAAACAGTAATGCTTCTGAGTCTTCGTGAATATACCCGCGTGAATTTTGAAGAATTAACTGTTGGGGTGGATTGGAATATTATAGTATGTTTTAAAAAAAGTTCCTTGAAATTTAGAATAATTCTTTGAATTACCAATTTTTTTGACAACCATGATACTTTTTTGAAAATGTGACCATTGCTTCAATTTGTGAATATATTTATAAAAAATAAAAATTTCTTGCATTTGTGAACAAATTTCAAAATCATGCGATGAGATGTGAACAAAATGTGGTCGTCGCCATTGAAGCTTATAATTATTTTTTCTCCCGTTGCAACGCACGGGCCCTTTTGCTAGTCAACTAAAAAAACGAAAAACAAATGGAAAACCGCTCACGGACAGAATGGGCTGGCCCAGTCGCGTCTGGCTTCAGCGAAGCCTCCACTATTTGGAGCTCTAGACGTCCAGATCAAGGGAGGATGGGGGTGGAGGGTTGGAGCAAGGTGACAGGGGGTGGGGGCGCAACTGGCATCTCTCCGAATTTTTGACCCGAAACCTCCAAAGATATATAGTGGTTTATGTATGAAATATTGACCGGATCTGACTGGCGCCGGCGAGCTCAAGGAAGAGATGTTTCTTCTGAATTTTTTACCCGAAACTTCCAAAAGATGGTGGTTTATGTATGAAATGCTGAGCATTCTAGAGCTGATACTGGTCGAGAGGAGGCTGACTTGCATATACGCTGATACTTCCTTTTGTGATTCTAGTTAAAACTTTGTCAACCTCATGAGGGGATAGTTCAGGTTTGGTGTATATCGTTGATGCTTCCACTGTTCAGGTTTGATGTATTTTCCCTTGGAGTGTTAACCGAACAAGCCAAAAGCCCTGTGTTTATTGGTTCCCTGCAGGACCGGTTCTGCAAAAATTGCTCCATGCATTGCATGCCCATGACGGAAGAAAAGTACATGAGGAAGTATTGTTACGATTTTTGCTTCTGAGACACTCAACAAATGCTTGGATGTTAACAGCTTTATTACAATGTATGGAGGCCTAGCGTCCTATTTCTTTTCAAGTCTAAAGCTATGTCATCCGACAGCTTTCATGGTCAACCTCCTGCATAAATTCAGATAACGCACATATTCTTTTTTTTTTGTTTGCGCAGTGGCACATATTCTGATAGGAGGAACAAACCGGCCGACTGAAGCAGCATCCCCAACACTGCCTGTTTGCAACTTATTAAGCTTTGTGCCGAAGAAAAAATAAGTGTTGAACATGGGGTGTAAGCGAACGACTGGGATCTGCCGCAGCCCCGTGTCGCCCCCCCGCGGGCGACCCGGGCGCCCAACCCTAGCCGCCGCCGACCCAACCCCACCTCCTTCCTCTCCTCCCGCCGCCGCCGGCGGGCGCCGCCGAGCAAAGCTCGCGCGGTGCCGGCGGCGGCGGGATCTCGCCTGCCTTCGCCTGGAGTAGGGGCCGCGGGGGGTTCCTCCCTCGGGCGCGGCGGCGGAACTCGGCGGCCGGCGCGTCGGGTGGCGCGCGCTGGTGGGATCTGAGGCGGCGGCCTCGCTGGTGCGGACGACACTACTCCGACGGCAGGGAGTGCTCGTCGGTGAGGTAGGCCGGATCCCCTCGGCTGCGCGGGCAGCGAGGTCCCGGTGGGCGCTGGTCGTGGCACGGGGAGGCCCCGGGCTCCCCTCGTCAGATCGGAGGCGATCTGATCCGCTCGTGATGCATGACCTCCGGCCGGCCTGGCTCATGTTGTGGCTGGTT
>NC_041393.1:436951800-436989202 GCF_002162155.2 Triticum dicoccoides | reverse complement strand
CGGCGGGATCTCGCCTGCCTTCGCCTGGAGTAGGGGCCGCGGGGGGTTCCTCCCTCGGGCGCGGCGGCGGAACTCGGCGGCCGGCGCGTCGGGTGGCGCGCACTGGTGGGATCTGAGGCGGCGGCCTCGCTGGTGCGGACGACACTACTCCGACGGCAGGGAGTGCTCGTCGGTGAGGTAGGCCGGATCCCCTCGGCTGCGCGGGCAGCGAGGTCCCGGTGGGCGCTGGTCGTGGCACGGGGAGGCCCCGGGCTCCCCTCGTCAGATCGGAGGCGATCTGATCCGCTCGTGATGCATGACCTCCGGCCGACCTGGCTCATGTTGTGGCTGGTTCGGAGGTGGCGGCAAGGTGCTTGGCCGGGGGAAACCTTTGGCCGCCGGTGGTGGTCACGGCGTCGATGGCGTCCCGGACGCCATTCCCTCCTTGGTGGCGGCGCCGAGGCTATACCTCCCCTGCCTCCCCCCTTCCCCTACGCCCGGGTGAAAACCCTAGCCCCGGTGGCTAAGCGGCGGCGGCGCCACAGCGTCGTCACCTTCTTGAAGGCGCCGATTTGGGCCTGGGGATGCTGGGTGTGCATGGCGAGTTTGTCTGGTTCCTGATGGCGGCCCGTCTGATCTACCGCGTTGCAGCTCCGTGGCTGCGGTGCTTATCTTCCGGCCGTGTCTCCGATGGCGACCTCGCCCTTCCTCACCTTGTACTTGCCGTGGTGGAGCGGTACTTCATCTCACTCATTGATGGCGGCGGAGATCGGCGGCATGGCGCCGTGGAGGCTCGGCGTCCGATGCGCCGAGATGGACTCGCGCAGGAGGAGGTAGCTGTCTGGCGTCATGGTGACGTCGATGGCTGATGTGGCCTTCACAAGGTAGAAGACTCAATATCATCTGAAGACGGACCTGTGGAAGATGGTGGCGACGACGCAAGAGTGTGTCTGACCGGATTGTGCCCCAGACCCGGTATGTGGCTCGGCTGGGGCTTCCGGCTTTTGATGTTAGGTTTAGGTGAGTAGTTTGGGTAGGGGCCCAGCTAGCATCCCTTCACCATATGGATAAGAGTAGTGGCATATGTTGTCAAGATGGTGGATTCAGGTATATTATTTGTAATACTTTGTAAGGTCCTCGAGAATAATTAATAAAGTGGCCGTATGCATCTCCCAGATGCAGAGGCCGGGGGACATCCTCCTTTTCTAAAAAAAATAAAATGTTGAACATGCATTGAGCATTTGAGCTCATACACATTAGGACATATGACGGCAATACATTAACTGAATCGCAGTATGAGTGAACACATTACTAAAACATAGAAAGGCAACAGTCACAACCAAGTGAAAATTAAACACAGGAACTCCTTTCATGACATGATTTTAGAATTTTACATTCCAAATGCCACGGGATCTTCAGCGAGGAATTGCTGAGACGTTCCTTCAGGCACTTCATAGTATTGTACCCGACGGCTATTGCCGGTCGTCAGGCCTCCAATGGAGTCAGGATAGAGACAGAATGTGGTCAAGCGATACAGAAAGCGTCCCTTCTTGCGCTCCTGACCGGCGCTGTCACCCTCAATCTTGAGCTCCTGATCAGCGCTGCTGTCGCCCTCAACCTTGAGCTCCTGACCAGCAGTGCTGTCGCCCTCAATGAAAACACACTGTACGAGGCAGAATTTGCTGGGTTCGCTCTCACTTCCTATGTAGATGAGGGTGGCGCTTACATGCCTCTCAGCTGGATCCTGGCTGAACAGCTTCTCCTCGCCGACTTTCCAAGAAAGCTTGGGGTTAGTGTCGTCGATGGGCGCAGAGTTAATTACACGATAGTACCACAATTGGGGCTGTGGTGGCGAATTGGTACTCGTTTTGAAAATTTTTACGTGTCAGTACCACGTTTGGACCGAACCGTTGCAAATCGGGCTAAACTTCGTATTTGTACGTATTGACGCTGGAACTGACCGCCCGGGCCCGCGCGTCAGATGCCACGCTGGCGAATCGGCACTCGCCCGCTCGCTCAATAGGTGCGGTCCGGCTCGAACCGGACCGGCCCGTGCTCCACTCTGTTCCTCCTCGCTCCTGCCTCCCTCCTTGCTCCTCTCTCGTCGCCCTCGTCACCGCCGGCAGCTTTGCCGGAGCGGAGCGCCGCCGCCCGCCATGGTTTTCGAAGACGAAAGCAGTAAGGACACGTCCAGCCTGCCGTACATGCACTCGACCTCATCCACGGACGGGCTTAACCAGGTGATTTTCCTTGAGCTAGGTCTAGGGTTAGGGTTTCAGATTTGGGGCTTTTTGATTTGGTTGATTTCGCTGGGTTTTGATTTGGGCATTTTGATTGTACGAGCTTCGGCAGGTCCCTTTCAGCGTTGAAGATCCAGATTACCAGGGGCTTGAGCTGGAAACGATGTCGCCATGTGAGAAGCACGGCAAGGCATCTGAGAGGCTTGTCGCATTTGAAGGAACAGACACAGTGAGAAGGTTCCTAGCATGTGCAGAGCCGGTATGAATTCTATGCTGATAGTGGGATATTATATATAGGTTGATAGTGTCATATTATTGTTGGTTTGACAGTGCCATATTGAACATGAGTGAACATGAGTACAAGGCCTGATTATTAAGGGCATATTCATATATAGGTTGATAGTGTCATATTATTGTTGGTTTGACAGTATCTAGGTGGATAGTATGTACTGCATATGCTTTGGCAGTTCACCAAATTTGCAGTTAGAGATTGCTCTCTCTTGTTTTGTAGCGATTAGCAAAATCTAGTTCAAAGCTGTAGCTAAGTGGTGCTGTAATTTGTCATGCTGTTATTTAGTGGGTAGGTACATCTCAATTACTAGTGTAGCTTAGTGGTGCTATTATTACCAATGTACAGTGTTATTGCTTTGCACTAGTTATTTACCTGTGCTTCTGAAGTAACATGTTTATTTTTTTTATCTTTTTGCCTTTTTGCAGGAAGGGCAGAATTGTGGGTTTGTTGAATGGGTTGATCACCAGTGGCCCCCAACAATGCAAAATGCATTGTTGAAGCTGTGGGCCATGGTTGAAGATAGCAAGAGTGCTAGGGTGAATGATAATCTTGAAAGTTCTTTCACTATCCACCATCTGACAGAAGAGAAGAACAAGCTGGAGGCCAACTATGACAAGTTAGTCCAAGATGTGCATGAACTTATGAGCTTCCAGGAGGACAGGGTGGTGGATTTCAGATATCTGCAGGATAACCTTACATATCAGCAGCAATGCAGAAGTGCACTGCTGGCTGATATGAAGGCACAGATGGCAAAGAAAGATGCAGAGTTTGAGAAGCTTAAGCAGAATTATGAAGTGCTACTGAACCTGACAAGAGCACAAGCAACAGTCATCCAGAACTTGAAGTTGAAGCATATTAAAGACAAGCAATTGTTTAGTGAAGATAAGATGAACTTGGAGTTGAAGAATGCAGAGCTCACAAAGTCTGAGGAGAAGCTCACCCAAGAGAAGCTAGAGTTGAAGCTTCAGATTGCTGAGCTGATGAAGGCAGAGGAGAAGCTGAAGGAGAAGATCAAGGGGATCCAGGCCATCTTAGAGAAGTGAAGAAAATGAATATGAGACTAGTGGGTAATGCTGACCTTTTGGGCATGATGGTTGTGTAGTGTATGGCTCTACTAATTGTGAACTATGTCTGTGTATGTATGTAGTAGATATGCTTTTCATCCTTTTGTGAGAAAAGGATGAACTATGCATTTAAACTCAAACTCCACTATGTATTTGTGATGGACCTGCTGTGTACCCTATAATATGTTGAACTCCAGTAAGTATTGTGTGTTATGTTGGCTAGACTTGAAATGATGATATATCATGCATTGGAAGATGGATCAGATATTCTGTGCCATGAGATGTAGACTAAAAGTTATGATTTCTCTTGCAATAGGTTTTATATTTTTATATTAGATGATTATGTTAGCATTGGAAGACTATTTGATGGTTATGTTAGCACTAGAATATTATATGGTTATGTTATATCATGCATTGGAAGCCCATGTTGGTTAGGTTAAGTTGGTTCCGTCGACCCCTAGCCACCGTAAACCCTAATGGTTAGATTAAGGTGGTTCCGTCGACCCCGAGCCACCATAAACCATCATGGTTAGGTTAAGTTGGTTCCGTCGACCCCTAAGCCACCATAAACCATAATGGTTAGATTAAGGTGGTTCCGTCGACCCCGAGCCACCGTAAACCATCATGGTTAGGTTAAGTTGGTTCCGTCGACCCCTAGCCACCATAAACCATAATGGTTAGATTAAGGTGGTTCCGTCGACCCCGAGCCACCGTAAACCATCATGGTTAGGTTAAGTTGGTTCCGTCGACCCCTAGCCACCATAAACCCTAATGGTTAGGTTAAGTTGGTTCCGTCGACCCCTAGCCACCATAAACCCTAATGGTTAGATTAAGGTGGTTCCGTCGACCCCGAGCCACCGTAAACCATCAAGTTATCCACCCAAGTGGCATCAATCCATCAACCATCAAGTTATCCCCAACAGAACCATCAAGATATCCATTGGCATCAGCAGAAGTTGCTTTAGTGGCATCAAACCCAAAAAAAACACATTGTAGTGGCATCAAACTCTAAATAGTATATCATTGTAGCATGAGCACAAGTTGGTGCTGTGTCATCAAAGCAAAACAAAGCACAATGTATCATCAGCAACAGTTGCTGCAGTGGCATCAAACCAAAATAAATCACATTGTAGCAGCAACACAAGTTACTGCAGTGGCATCAAACCAAAATAAAGCACATTGTAGAAGGAATACAAGACATTGTAGTGGCATCAAACCAAAAGATAACATGCCACATTGTAGCAGGTGCACATTGTAGAATCAACAGAAGTTTGCATCACCTTCTGCCACCTCTACTAGCATTGAACCAGGCCATCCATCCAGTGTGTGTGCCATCAGTTGGTGGAGGAGCACTAGAAGTTGAGGCACCATACTGCCTTGGGGTAGAGAAAGGCCTTGAAGAATTTGCACCTCTCCCAGCAGAAGATTGAGCACTAGAAGATGATCTTCCAGATCCTCTTCCACCACCAGCCCTTCTTCCTGCACCTCTACCAGCACCACTTCCACCACCTCTACCAGCAGCACTTCCAGTTCTTCCTCCTGGTGTTGGAGCAGGAGCCCTAGTTGTTGCAGGTGGAGCAGCTCTTGGTGTTGGTGTAGGAGCTTTAGGTGTTGGTGTAGGACCCCTAGTTGTTGGTGCAGGAGATCTAGCTGTTGCTGAAGCAGCTCTAGGTGTTGTTGCAGGAGCTGTAGGAGCAACACCTCTTGCTTGTGAATTCCTTCCAGCAGGCTTGGAAAACAATTCAAAGGAAACACAGTTAATAATACTACAAATAAGAAAGGTAATTTACAGAAACATCAAAATGAAGAACTAGTACAAAGGGGCTTACCACATGTTTGTTCTTTCTTAAGGCCAACTCAGGTTTCAACTGTTTAAGGCAGTTTGTGTATTTATGCCCTTGTAATCCACAATTGCTACAAGTTATTGTCCCCATTCTTGAGGTGGACTTTGGCTTTGGAACTTCAAATTTTCCCTTTATTCTCTTCTCTTTCCTTCTTCCTTTCTTCACTTTAAATGTTGGTGGTTCTATGTCTGGACCTGGGGTCTTTGTCCAGTCATGCTCACCAGGGACAGGATATATCATTGGTTCATATGCTGCCAGATAATATGGTTTCTTGAAGAATTTGCTTACAAAGTCCTCTGAAAACCTTTTTGCCTTGTTGATTTGCCTAATCAGTACACTATAACCCTAATTAGCAAATAAATGAGAAGAAAAAAAAGAGGCAGAAACAGAAACTTAAAGGACGCCGCCGAGCCCGTGGGTCAGCTCATGGCTATTGCTAGGGTTCGCCACCCATTGCTTTGCCAGCCGTACCCGCTGCTCCATGGACAGTGCGGGCTCAATGAACTCGTCGTCGTCGCTGGAGTACTCAGAGCTCGAGTAGCCATCGCCGCCCTCGATTGGAGATCTCCCCTCGATTCCTCCTGCCGCGCCGATGCCGAAGAGGGGAAGGTTTGCGCCGCCGCCATCGCCGTCGCCGCCACCGCCGCTGCCGCCACCACCGCCCGGGGGCGCCGCCGCCATCGCCGTACGCGCAGGGAGCTAGGGTTCGTCGACGAACAGAGACGGCGAGGAGGAACAGAGTGGAGCACGGGCCGGACCGCACCTATTGAGCGAGCGGGCGAGTGCCGATTCGCCAGCGTGGCATCTGCCCGGGCGGTCAGTTCCAGCGTCAATACGTACAAATACGAAGTTTAACCCGATTTGCAACGATTCGGTCCAAACGTGGTACTGACACGTAAAAATTTTCAAAACTGGTACCAGTTCGCCACCACAGCCCCAATTGTGGTACTATCGTGTAATTAACTCATGGGCACATAACAAAAGTAGAGTTGGCCGAGGGTGTCCGGTTCTTTGGAGAGCCCGACAAAGGCATTGAGGTGCTGGTCAAAGTGACCATGGCCATCGAAGGGCAGCGCCCAACTGCCAAGTTGTTTCCATGAAAGTTCCACCATGTCAAAGGCGTAGGTGGCCTCAGCGGCGTCTATCTTTGTGCTGACGATGAAGATCCAGGACTGAGGCTGCACGGCGTAGGAGGTGACGTCATAACGCTCGAATGGCGGTTCCGGGAGCTGTTCCCACGAGCTCTCCACGCCGTGAGAAGGATCCAGCGGGCGGTCCCGGTCCCGGTCCCAGATGAGCATCTCGAAGCTGCCTAGGCTCAGGCAGAACAGCTTGTTGCCGTCGGAGAAATAGATGGGTTGACACGGATAAAACTGCCCGGGGAAAAGGGTGAGGCTCCGCTCGCGGACGTCGACCATGGTGGTGAAGCCCCCGGTCATAGCACAGTTGCCCTCGTAGTACCTGCTGTGCATGGCCAAGATCTTGGTGCCGAAGGCTGACACGAAGTGCTGCGGCGCCCCATGCCTTGCCTCCAAGCGCAGGAACACCGGAGGCGGGGGCTTCGCGTCGGCCGGGGCTGAGATGGCAGAGCCGGAAGACGGGATTATTACCTCGCGGATGCTGTGCCCTCGCGACCAGTCATCGAAGACTAGGTAAACGCTAGCCATGATCCTAGTTCGTCCTTGCTCGTCGCTTGTTGATTGCCCTAGGACGGGATTCGTGGCTGATATAAAGGGACGAAACCCTGGGAACGTCGGACAGAGCTATGTATCGCGGTTCTAAGGGCATCTCCAGCCGTTGGCCCCCAGGAGGGTAAAAAATCGCCCCCGGGGCGCACCAGCGCTAAACCGCGCATTGGGGGCGTGATGTCTCCCAGTCGCGGCGCCCACGATTAGTAAAAAAAGTTAAATACGGCGCAAAAACGACTTAAATTTAACGCAAACATCGGCGAGTTCGTTCAAACTTAAACATATTTTACAAAAAAAGAAAAAAAACTACCGCGGGCTACCCTCGCCGTCTCCCTCGCCGCCCGCCTCGCCGCCCGCCCACGCGGTTCTACATGCCGAGGAGGCTGTAGAACCGCGTGTAGTCACCGCCGTCGTCGTCATCATCGTCGTCGTCGTCGCCGCCCCCGCCTACGCCTCCGCCGTCCCTGCTGCATCCCTCCCCCGGTTGGTGCGGCGGGTTGGACGGTCCGGGGGCGTCGTCGTCGTCGTCGTCGCTGTCGAGGACCACGACGCCGTGCTCGTCCTCGCGCCCACGCTTGCGGGCGGCGATCTCCTCCAGGGCCCGGCGCTGCCGGACCATCTCGTCGCGGAGGTAGTCGCCCCGCGCCCACCGCATGGCGTCCTCGTCGGAGAAGCCGCGCCGGGCTATCTCCTCGTACTCCGCGGGGAAGCCGGGCTCCGCTTGGGCTCGACGAGGACGAAGCGGCCGGTGGGTGGAGAGGCGTTGGCGCCGATGCGGACGCCGGAGCTGCGGGTGCGCGCGCTGACCGGCGTGCCCTGGGGCTCCGGCTTGACGGGGCGGAGGCAGGGCGAGCCGCCGGACGAGGAGGAGGACCCCCCGGTCTCCATGCGCCTCGGGGTCCAGGAGCTTCCCCGGCGGCGTGAGAAGGAAGGGGGAGCGGGGTACTCGAGGCGCGGCGTGTTGCCGCCCTCGATGTACTCGAGGACGGCCTCCAACGTGCGCCCGGGCACGCCCCACCACCGACGCCGGCCGGCGGCGTTGAGCCTGCCGGAGGGCACGACGCCGTTGGTGGCCTTGAGCTGCTGGGCGTCACGGCGGCGGAAGTAAGGGTCCCAGAGCGGGCTGTCGGGGACGTACTGTAGCCCCTCCCTCGCCGCACGCGGCAGGTTCGAGCGGATGCGTGCGATCTCTGCACGCTGCGCCGCGCCGGTGGGTACCGGGGGCACCGGCACGCCGCCCTCGCTGATCCTCCACGCCCCGGGCACCCGCATGTCCGGCGGGACCGGATACTCGGCCTCGTAAAGGAGGCGAGCCTCGTCTTCATGAAGATGGCGGCGGCCGAAGCCGTTCGTCGCCGCGCCGTTGCCTGGGAAGCGCTCGGCCATGGGTGTGAACTGGAAACGGCGAAAGAGAGGAGAGGAGAGGGAGGAACGACGACGGCGGGAGAGTGTGAGTCACCGAGTGCGCCGGGGCGCGTCATATATAGGCCGAGGCGCGCGTGCCACCGTGTGTACGCGTGGCGGGTGAGGGAGGGCGAGGGACGCGCGTCGTCCGGTCTTCACTGCGCCGCCCGTGAGGCATCAATGGTGCAGGCTGACCGGCGCGGCAGCGCGCGGCAGCTTTGACATTGATTCGCCGCGGGAAACGAGGCGATGAGGACGACGAAGGACCGAGAAGAGAGCCGTGTCGCTGACGCGGGCCCGCGGCTTTTTTGCGCCAAAACAGTTCGCCCAGCGCCCCCGGGCGCCCCCCAGCGCGCCGGGTTCGGGCTGGTCCACCGGCGCTGTTTTCGGCCCAAGCCGGCGAAAATCGGATTCCTGGGGACGCGACTGGGCCGTTTTTTCAGCGCCGGCCCGAAAAAAATACCTGGGAAGGTCTTTCCGGGGGCGCGACTGAAGATGCCCTAACGCTCACACCTCGCGCTGGTAACGCTGAAGCCTCGCTAGCCCGCTACATGGGCCGGGCCCAGCGCGTACGGGCAGCCACGAGCGAGCACAAAAGCTTCGCGCCACTCACTAAATTAACTTTTCTCTGTTTTTCTTACTAAGTTTTTTTTACTCTTTTGGTTCTTTCTGGTTTTGGGAACATTCTGAACCTTCTTTCGCTGGTTTTTATTTTCTTTTTTTCTGGTTTCCTCTCATGGTTTTACCGGTTTTATTAAAATGAAAAATATTCACAAAGATGTACTCGGTTTCAAAAAATGTCCGTGGATACGAGAAAAGTTCATGGATTTGAAAAAAGTTCATGCGAATTCAGAAAATGTTCGTGAACTTTAAGAAAGTTCATGCGAACACACAATAATGTTCATGAATTCAAAAATATTTCTTCAGAAAAATTGTTGTGGCCATTAGATTTATTAGCTTGCATCCGTTTGATCTATGCATGAAAATTCTCTAGCATGCATCATGCATGAGTGCATTCTAAGTGGGTTATTCCATTTAACATGCACAATTTTTCATGTTAAGACTTCTTTTGCTCATGCAGAATTTTTTAACATAGTTTAAAATGTAAAGACTAAATTAATATTCTACACAACATCTAGAAACTATATATTCAATTCTGTGGCAGCCCGCGGGGTATCATCTAGTTTGAAAAAA
Organism: Triticum dicoccoides; assembly: GCF_002162155.2. Taxonomy (NCBI): domain Eukaryota; kingdom Viridiplantae; phylum Streptophyta; class Magnoliopsida; order Poales; family Poaceae; genus Triticum; species Triticum dicoccoides. Next base: position 436,979,497 of record NC_041393.1, on the reverse strand, counting down.
TGTTCTCCTAATGCTCGATTATTAAGCCTAATGCTTCATGGCAATCTCTTTTCAGCACAAGTAATTATAACCACGGGTTCAGAGATTATTTTATAGTTTGAATACATATGCATAAAAACGGGAAAAAGTGGGTCAAACAGAACTAAAAAGAAATTATGAGAATCCACCACAATGACAAAAGCAACTCCAAAGGAGGTGAGAAACCCACATGATCTTCAATAGCCACTTGACAATAATATTGCCATATGGAAAATATAAGAGCAAAATCTCAGTTGGACATATATTTCCTCCTTATATTTAGGCATGACAGCTAGATGGTATCAAGTTTCAGCATCTCAAGCACAATCCTATAACATTTTGAGTTTTTCATCGGCCAATATACATGTTCACAAAACAAGGACACTTAGCATAATAAATCATAACAGTTGACTGATGCACTTCTAGACTAGGAGACAACCATTTGGAAATCTAACGCATCGACCTGACACTACTGCTAACGAGGCTCATGATGATTGCCCTAGCATCCCACCGTTCGTATCGTAGCCCACATTGTCATCCTCCGGCACGATGCTTTCAAGCAAGCAAGTATTTCTCAAACTCCTTGAGGTAATCCAGGAGCAACACGACAATGAAGAGAAGGAACCCACCAAGGTAGTTGATGTTGCCAACACCCCATCTACCGTCGTCGCCTCTTTTGCCGAAATTGGACGAAGGGAACTAACCACTTCCATCGTCCAGATTAGGCCCTTGAACTTCCCCAGAAACCATAAACAATATACCACAAGCAAAATTAAGTGGACTGCCCACTCCGATAAACTAGGTTCATTTTGAATTGTTCTAGTGTGAGAACGGAGGAAAACCACCTTTGGAATCTGATCATTTGATAGTCGCGGTTGAAGAAAATATTTTCAGGAATAAATCTTATGTTTTTTTTATCAAATCAAGCGATATGATGCGGACCCCTAACCCGACCCTATAGCCTCTGCGGCTTCCTCTCTCCATATTTTTTCAAAGAAGCTTGTTCTGGGGTTTTTCTATATCACATTAAATGGTACGATTTCTATCTACAGATCCAAACATATTTTTATGGCTATTAGTTATTTCGTAAAAACGGAGAATTTTGGTTGAGTGTTGTATAAAACATCATGAATTGTGAAAAAAATATTTAGAAAAAGGTCATGCACATGATTTTAAAAAATATGTTATTAAAACCCACGCCTTGTTCAACGTTGTGTTGTATCGCAAATAAACCCATTTCCTTTGCCGCCCCATCTCCCTCATATTTCTCCAGAAAAAGACTTTTTTTTAGGGTACGCCAAAGGCGTACCTTAGCTTTATAGAAGGGAGAAAAATATGTACAAGAGATTACACATGTGCTAGTTAAAGGTCACAAGTCGACCCTAACCAACCCTCCACGCCACTCCCTAAGGCTACTCGACTACTCTATATCTATATGTCCTCCAAACGCTCCTGCTCTTGCCCAAGTCTTGAGATCATCGAAGATCAGGTCCACCGTATCCCATTCGTTCTTAATCAATCCGGTGCCAAAAACCCTCGCGTTCCTTTGCTTCCATAACGTCCAACAGATTAGCATCACGAAAGTGTCAAAGCCTTTCCGAGATTGCTTCTGTATTCGCTTTCTGCCTTCTGACCACCACTGCACCAGCCTCGAGATGTTGGATGGGCATAAGTCAGCCATCAGACCTATCCTGGCGATGCAACGGAACCACACTTGCCGCGAGAAGACGCATTGCAGTAATATATGATCAACCATGTCCTCCTCCTGATCACACATGTAGCATGGTGAGATTTGGTCCTGCAACCCATGCCTGGCTCTCCTGTCTGATGTCCAGAGACGATATTGCACCGCGAGCCACATGAAAATCTTGCACGCAAGAGGTGCCCAACACTTCCATATTGCTCCGAAGGAATGGAATATAGTTCCTCCCTCACACAACATCTTGTACACCGAGGATGCAGAATATACGCCCGATGCACTCCAGGCCCAGATGGGGCGGTCCTCAAACTGAGCATTCAGCTGGACCTCCATGAGCATCTCCCAAAGCCCGATGAACTGAGTGAGACCCTCCGTGCATAGGTCTCCTACAAGATCATCCATCCATGAATGCATGTGCATCGCCTCTCGCACGAGTGTCCTGTTTGCAACTTGCGTCCGCACCTTTGCCACCACCAATGGGGCAATCTCTTTGATTTTTGCACCATGTATCCAACGGTCTTTCCAAAACAAGATCTTGTCTCCCGATCCAACTTCCCACTTAACTAGGCTCCCAAAGGCTTGATCCACTTTTTTGTCCGCAGTCAAATTGAGTCCTTGCCAAGGCCTAGACTCATCCGTGCTTTGGCCTGCACACCTTGGTCCATGAGACAACACATTTGCCCCCATGTACCGCCTCCGTCCCGGCCCAGAAGAAAGCCCTACAACCTTTGTCCACTCTTTCCAGAGCCCATTTTTGCGCCTCCGCGATCATTAGGTGATGTGTAGCGCGCGCCCTCATGACTTGGTTGACAAGTATGAGCCTCCCAGGTCTCGTCACCTTTGCCATCCTGGCAAAATGTGTAGTGCTGTATCTACAATGGGCTACCACTCGGATCTTTTTAGTTGCTTTATGCTTAGTTGGAGCCCTAGATACTTGCACGGAAAGTTGTCAATCTTCCATGGTAGAGCAGACTTGACAAGCTCCTCATCCTCACTTTCAGCCCTGATCATGATCGCCACAGACTTGGCAAAGTTTACTTTGAGCCCTGACGTCACTCCGAATATGGTGAGAATTTCCTTGACGAACATGAGATCTGGCCACGTTGGCTTTATGAAGAGCACCACATCATCCGCGTACAGGGACAAGCGTTGCATAGGGCTACATCCATTGATGGTACTCAACACTCTAGCCTCATGTGCCTTGCTGATGATAGCCGTTAAAACGTCCATGGCAATAACAAACAACAAGGGGGATATTGAGTCCCCTTGCCTAAGCCCTTTGGCATGCATGAATTTCTCACCCGCGCAGCCATTCACCAAAACTCTCGAGCTGGCAGTGGTAAGAAAAATCACGATCCAAGAGATCCAATGCTCCGAGAAGCCTTTAGCCCTTAAGACCTCAAACAAGAACGGCCACACCAGGGAATCAAAGGCTTTCGAGATGTCAAGCTTGAGCAACACTCCCTTGGCTTTCCTCCTATGCATCGACCGCGCCATTTGCCGAACCAAAAGGAAATTGTCGTGTAAGCATCTACCCTTGATGAACGCGGACTGGTTGGTCTGAAAAAGCTCTCCCATGCGTGGTCTTAGCCTAGTTGTCAGCAGTTTGGATGCTATCTTGGGCATACTGTGCACAAGGCATATCGGTCTGAAGTCAAACACAACACTCGCTTCCGGGGACTTAGGTATAAGTGTGATCAAGGCTTGGTTAAGCCTTCCAAACCCCCTCCCATTGCCAAGGAAAAGCTTATGGACCGCCGCAACAATATCCTCCTTGATTATCTCCCAAGCCTTTTGGAAGAATAGGCCAATAAATCCGTCCGACCCAGGTGCCTTGTCCGAAGGCATCTCCTTGATAACCCCCCAAATCTCGTCTTCTGTGAACACATGATCTTGCTCGGAAAGATCGATACGCATGACGCCTAGGCCCTCCAGATCCAGAGTGAAGTCTCGAGCACTATCCTTGCCGAGCAACTCTTTATATGCAATATAAAACGCATCCTCCTTGCCATTTTGATCCGTGATGATGTGTCTGTCCATGATCAAGGAGGGTATGTAGTTTTTCATTCGTCTTCCATTCGCGACCAAGTGAAACAGCTGCGTGTTGGCGTCTCCTTCTTGCAGCCAAGAGATTCTCGATCTCTGCCTCGCAATGGTCCTCTCAAGGGAGGCTAGCCCTAGCATGAGTTTTTTAAGCATACTTCTAAGCCATCTCTCCTCCTCCGTTAGCACTCGACTTTCCTGAGCACAGTCAAACCGCAAGATGACTATGTTGGCGATAGCAATTTGCAGTTTTATGTTGCCTATCTCCTTTTGTCCCCATGTTGCAAGAGCTCGGGCTGTATTACGGAGCATAATGTCAAGTCTCATGAAGGGATCCGTGATATCCGGGTCGCAGACCCAAGCCTCCTTGACAACATCCAAGAAACCGTCCATCTTGACCCAAAATTTCTCAAAACGAAATCTCCTCCTGACGTGCATGCGCTCATGTAGCGCAAGGTGAAGCGGGCAGTGATCGGAGTACTCCGTAGATAGCACTTGCAGCAAGAAATCCGGGTGGTCAAGCTCCCAGTCGACGGAAACAAAGGCACGGTCAATCTTTGTGAGCGTGGGCGTATCCCTTTCGTTGCTCCACGTGTACTTTCGTCCATGCAGAAAGAGCTCCTTGAGCACGTTATCATCCATGAAACGCTTGAACTTCCCCATCATTCTCCTGTCCAAGTTGGAGTTGCTTTTGTCTGCCACGTATAGGATAAGGTTAAAGTCTCCTATAACTAGCCAAGGCCCTGGGCAGAGCGATCTACGCTCCGAAAGCTCATTCAAGAAATTGATCTTGTGCTCATCCTCCTGCGGTCCGTATACTACTGTTAGCCACCATGGCACTCCCTCCGTGGGCGAGACATATCCAGTGATACTATGGGAGTCGTTGACAAAATTTGTCAAGCGTACCCTCGTGGTGTCCCAAGCCAGAAAAATGCCCCCTCTAGTATCCAACGCCGGCAAATATGTGAAACCATCATAAGTCGGTCCCATGCATTGCAAGATTAGAAAAGTGTCCACCACCTCTAACTTAGTTTCTAAGATACATACAATTGCCGCACGGACAGAGTCCACGAACCCTCTAAGCACCTTCCTTTTGGCCGGATTGTTAAGCCCACGAACATTCCAGCACACTAACTCCAGGGCGTTGAACGACATCTAAAAAGACGTCTCCAACACCACAGGTGCAAACACACCTACTGCGCCAAGATCGGCTCAGCCATCCCTGCCTCCTCCGCAAGATTGAGCGGAATCGCCTCCCCGAAGATCACTGCTATGGCTCTCAACTGTGGCTCCTGGAGAGGTGAGTCAAACACCATTCACAGCTGACCTAGCGCATCCTCCGAGACCGCCAGTTCATCACAGTCAAATCCCAAGGTTTTGAGTAGAACTGTTTCAGCTGCTGAAGCTTTCGTCTTGCTTGTACCACCGGCACAGACGGACCGGGTTGCACGGCGTGGCGTGAATGGGCCCTGCCCTGTTTTGCCCCCACGAAGCCCTTCAAACTCCTTGAGAAGCGGCGGTGCTAGCTTTTTGAGGAGCCCAGCGCAAAACGCCTTGATATTACCCAGTGCCGCCATCTCCTTGGCAGATAATCGCTTCTCTTGGTGTACAGATGCCATTGCACCAGCTTCCGGAACGCGTCCGCTATGCAGCCGCTCCTGCATGCATGTAGCTCTCGTGGTCACATCGGCCTCCACCACATCCGCCTCGGGCTCTTGGATAGTGGGACCCAGCTCTGTAGTATCTTCTGCTGATCGTGCCATCTCCACTGTTGTCGCTAGCTGTAGAGCATCCGAAACTGGTGCCCACCCATCTGTGACTTTGTCTGGCAGAAGCACCAGCGAGGCATCAGGCTGCATAGCCCCCTCTCCTGTTCCCGCATGGGGTTGGGTGGTGGTGGCCCCCACGGGACATCCCATCACCGGACGCGCCGAATCCTCTGTCCCGTCATCCATGCTGGGATTGATCGGGATTAGCTCCACCACTGGCACGGCCAGGTTGGCCTCGCCCAACGTCTCTTTCTCAACTGCCTCGCCCAGAGATTTGTCCGCTTCCTCGGGATCAGAAGTAGGCACGTTCTCGACTGCCTCCCCCGAATTTCCTGCGCCCACATCAGTTATCTTATTGGCTCCGGTCCTTATCTCTTCCTGGTCAAAAGCGGTCTGCCCCTGCCCCGGCACAGCGATTGGCATCGGATCGGCCACCACAGCTGTGAGGCCTGGCCCAACAGCCAAACTCCTCCCTGGATCTTCTATGGCCAGCTGCGGCTGCTGCATAGCAGGAGCACGAGCATCTGTAGTCACATCCTCCTGACCCAAGCCTGCCGCAGTCACCATGGAGCTGGCCCTGAGCGCGCATGCCGTCGCCGCCGCGCCAGCATCCATCGGCGGGATCCTCCAAGCCGATGGCCCAATCCGACCGAGCAAAGCCTGTCTGTACGAGTGGCCCGGTGCGCCTCCAGCCGGTGCCCCGCCACGGTGATCACGGACGCCCCTTGTCCATGGCATGACACGCCACTCGCCCTGACCGGAGTAACCTCCGGAGTCCTCCGGCACTCCACTTTGTCCGCTCCCATCTGAGCTAGGCGGTCTCAACCAGCGCTCCGGACCCTCATGGTCACGAATTCTCCCAATGTGGATGATGGTTCTGTACTCCAGCAATGCCCGGGACGTAGGCATTCGAGCGCTCGGTCCGGCATTCGTCTCCGGCTCCGGCACCCAAAGGCGCTTGTCCACCGGCACCTCCTCCGGGTCTACACACCAGGCTCGCAACTTGAAGAGGGAGAGGTCTTCTCTGTTCTTTGTTTCTGGTGCCAGACTCTCTATCAAACAAGCCGAGCCAAGCAGCTCCGCCGCTGTCTCAATCGTCCATGCATGAGAAGGAACTCCCTCGATCATCAGATCAACTTGTGACCGCATAACCCTGGTGACTGCCTGCGCTTGCTTGAGCCACGGTTTGACATATAGCTTGAAGAAGTCATGCTCGACAGTGCCTGCCGCAAGCGCCCTGTTGCGAAGGTCTAGCGCCGCGAACACCACAAGGAAGTCCTCCGGATGAAACTTGTGAACCGAGAACCTATGACGGGGAATGCACAGCTCCGTGGAAATAGCCTCAGCCGCCTTCTGGCACGACACCGCCGGTCTGTTGCCGCCCACATACGCCACCACTGCCAAGCGAAGCCGCATCTCAACATCGCCAATCTCCTGCGTCCGACGGAGCACACAAACGCCACCAGTAGCCGCGGCTGCAGCTGCTGTTGCCTGCTCGAACCCCACAGGTGCGGTGTCCACCGGGACTGGCGAGGACCTCTCCAGCGGAGCGGTCTGCCTAGCCGTCGGCGACAGCCTGTGCGCAAGTCCAGCCTGCATTAGCTGCTGCGAAGACCGCGCTACCTTGGCAACAGCGTCTCTCCGGAGCTCTTCCTCCGACCTTGGGCTCCTCGGCCGCTTGCACTCCGTGGAGATGTGGCCCTCCAGTCCACACCGGATGCAGAGCGGGAGGAATTTGCATTCCTCTCTTCGGTGTCCCTCCCGAAAGCACTTGAAACAGAGGCCGAACAGATCAGCCGAAATCTCCCTCCTTTCCGGCGACGAGGCAGGCGAGCGCGACCTGGATCCTCCCACCGCCGTCATCTTCTGGAAAGCTTTCCTCTTGCACCATAGAGCTTTGCGTGAAGGCCCCGGCTTGCGCCATGGGACTGCAGATCCCGCAGTCGGCCCAGGATTGGCACCAGTCGGCGCGCCTCCAGCACCGGTTGAATCACCCTCAGATCCGGACGAGCCCGACAGCCCGGGCCCGGAGACGATGGGCTGGAGCCTGGAGGACACCGACGCCGGGCTCGCGGGGCCGTCCGCCATGCCGGGCGCGAGCGGAAGCGGGAGGAGCCCGTTGGGGCGGGGGGAGAACGGGAGCTCCGGGCCCCTCGAGGCCGCCGGAGACAGAGGAGTGGACGCCGGGGCCGGGGTGGCCACCGGCGGGAGGAGGGAGAGAGAGGGGTGGATGCCGGGGCCGGAGTGGCCGCCGGCGGGGGAGGGGCTCGCTAGGGGCGGGGGAGGAGATGTTGTTCCATCTTAGCAATGTGGTGAAACCAGAAAAAGACTTTTTGTATGCCACATTACTTGATACGGTTTGTGTCTCCAGAGCCAAACATATTTTCTATTAGTTGGTAGAAACTGAAATTTTGGTTGCAAGTTCATAAAACATCATGTGTCGTGAATTATTCAAAAAAAGGTAACGCTCATGGTTTTGAAAAATAATAAGGTATTTAAAAAAGACCGACTCGTTGCAAAATAAAAAGTCGCGATCCAAAAAATTGATAAATAAATAAACCCATTTCCTTTGCCGCCCCGTCTCCCTCATATTTCTTCAGAAAAAGACATTTTGTATGCCACATTACGTGATACGGTTTGTGTCTCCCAGACCCAAACATATTTTCTATTAGTTGGTAGAAACGGAAATTTTGGTTGCAAGTTCATAAAACAACATGTGTCGTGAATTATTCAAAAAAGGTAACGCTCATGGTTTTGAAAAATAATAAGGTATTTTAAAAAAGACCGACTCGTTGAAAAAAAACCGTTGTAATCCAAAAAATTAAAAAACCACATGCGGTGAGCGTGGATCGAACACGCGACCTTGATATCTTCAGTCTGACGCTCTCCCAACTGAGCTATCCCCGCTATTATTCGTTTCCCCACGTATTTAATATTTAACATAGTTTGGGCATACCAACTGTTAAAGCTCATATCGGAAAGAAGGATGCAAACTTAAGAGTGTGTCCTTTTTGTATTGCGCGATAATTCATCAGGTGTGTCCTTCTTTGTGATCAATTATCTTTGCGCATTTAGAGTGGATACGAACTCACAAACATTATCTTGTACACGCTAGACATTTGGATAAACAAAAGGATGCAAATCTAATCGTTGAATCTGACTGTAGGTTCTATCACTTACCCTTCTCTAAATACAAATACAGACATCCCATGACAAGTCAGGAAATACTCCCTCCGTCCGGAAATACTTGTCATTAAAATGAATAAAAGGGGATGTATCTAGATGCATTTTAATTTTAGATACATCCTTTTTTGTCTATTTTGATGACAAGTATTTCCGGACGGAGGGAGTAGTTGCCAGCTCTTTACGATAACTCTCAGGGAAGACCACACCAAGGCTGAGATCCGTTGTTCCTAAACTCTTCACAAGGTGTAGCGAAAGCTTCCTGGGTTCTCTCTCAGGCTAACATCAAAGAAAAATTAGCAAGTTAAAATGTCTCGCAGAATGTCACACCAAGAGGAAGATCCATTGTCTATCATAACATGGGAACAATCTGTACTTGTCTATCATGCTCCTTAAGGAAGTAATTTTCCCAAGAAGCAGTAAGAAGACTGGCCGCATTCTTCAGTACTCAGGTACAAGAATATTAAGTGTGGAAAACAAATTTTATGGAATGCTCCCATATTGCCAGGTGAGTACCAATTTCTTCAAAGGTCTGAAGTCCAAACTAACTAATTGATCCTGAGTAGAGCCAGAGCTGATGAATAATCATCATAAATTTTAACATTGAATGTCAACACAAATGCACATTTAATCTGAATGAACTATTTAAAAGTCGAGTTCCAGCTCTTGAACTTGGAAAAATGTCAAGTCCACATGTACGCTCATCAAGATTATCAAGATTCTTGTATGTGTCAGATGTGCCACAAAAAAAGGGCACTTTTGAGCCACCCAATTTTCAAGCCGAGCTACCCGAAAACAAGCGCGCTTTTGAGCCACCCTACTTTCGAGCCCAGCTATCATCTATGTTTATTAGTTTTTCTGCATAGGTCCACAGCCTAAGGCAAATTCAACATAGACTGCATGGATAGATCTTAATTTGGATATTACGAAAAAGGGTTTTCCCTCACTTTATATTATAAAGTACAACCGCCAAGCATCCAACAACATGAAACTACAAGTTCAGGGTACGAACAACAAATAGACGAGGTCCGACTGGGGGCACAGCCAAACAAGCCCCAAAGACAAGAAAAAGGCAACTCTAATCAGGCTCCAGTGGTGGGGGTGGTGATGGCGGGGCCACCGCGGCTGCAGAAGAGCGAAGACCTGCGACGATGGAGTCGATGAAGCCATGATCACGCCACTTGCTAACCGGTCTCCAGAGCTGTAGAAATCCACACATTTTAAAGATGGCATCAGTGACACGGCAAGGAATCACGTGCTCGATCACCAGTTTATTACGACAATTCCAGAGGGTCCACGCCAAGGTACCCACTACCACCCAAAGGGAGGGTCCACTAATAGGGGGGAATCTAGGATCTCCCTGAACAAGTCTGGGAGACTATCATGGCACCATGTCCCACCCACGACATCCCGGAAACAACTCCATAGGAATCGTGCAGCCGGGCACCGGAAGAAGATACGGTTGGAGTCTTCCGGAACTCCACATAAGGGACAAAGGCCATCACCCAGGCCATTACGCTTCTTGACCTCCGCGCCCGAGGGCAGGCTGCCGCGAACCCATTGCCACAAGAAGGTACGAATCTTAAGTGGTAACTTGATCTCCCATAGTACTGTAAGCTCATTGGGACCCGGAGTCGGCAAGATCGCGCGGTATAAGGATTTAGTGGAGAATGTCCCAGTCGGCTCAAGGTGCCACGCAACAGAGTCCGGTTCGAGCGAGGGAGTGTGCAGAGCCACGCACTCCAAAAGCTCGTCCCATTGCTCTCGCTCAAGTTCCCCAAAGGTGCGACGAAAGGAGATGGCGCATATGTCATGAAGGGTGGCTCCCACCGAAAGACGTGGGTGGGAGCAAATCGAGAATAAGGCATGGAACCTTTGCGCGAATGGTCTGGTTCCCGACCATCTGTCCAGCCAGAACAATGTATTGGAGCCCGAGCCCACAACAATCGACGTGCCGATCCGGAGGATCGACATCAATTGAATAATTGACTGCCAAAATTGGGATCCCCCAACCCGGGGGGCAAAGGCGAGAGGTTGTCCGCGTAGATACTTTGCGCGGATAATATCCAACCACAGGCCGCCGGCACCAGTCTTAATGCACCACATCCACTTGGCGAGAAGAGAGATATTCATACGTTTTGAGGAGGTAACACCAAAACCACCTTGATCCTTGGGCTTGCAGATCTCGGACCACTTGACCATATGGTATTTCTGCTTATTGCCTTCTCCCGCCCAGAAGAACCGGGAGAGGTACTTGGCGATCTCCTGATGAAGGGATTCATGCAAACTATAGAATCTCATAATATACAAGAGCAAGCTAATAAGGGATGAGTTCATCAAAACCACCCGTGCCGCCTTGGAGAGTCACCGCCCTTGCCACGGTTCTACCCAAAATTGGAGCTTGGAGACCGTAGGGCGGAGGTCCTTTTCCTAAAGGCGAACATCACTAATCGGCATGCCGAGATAGGTCGTCGAGAAGGATCCCAAACGACAGTTGAGGCGGTTGGCTATACGGTCCGCCTCCTCCGCGGAGTATCCAAGCACCATCACCTCGCTTTTCGTGAAGTTTATAGTAAAGACCCGACATCTCCTGGAAACAACATAGGAGCAAGAACTTGAGGTGTTGGATATCCTCATCCGAGCCCTCCACCATCAGAATCGTATCGTTCGCGTACTAAAGATGCGTTAGCTTTCCATCATCGGTGAGATGGGGACATATACCTCTTAATTTGGATATGAGTGATCAATGGATAAGATTTAACAAGAACTGCTGGAATTTTGTCTATTTTTGGCCTAGCCCAATAGCAGTTTCAGAAATTCCTAATAAATCATAGAGGCCCACGCAGCCCATTAGTGCAAGGCAAGAGGTGAAACTAAAGTTTAGTCCCACATTGCTAGTTTAGAGGGAGTTGGACCTCTTTATAAGGGAGGCTCTTTCCCCACTTGTATGAGCATGAGAAGACATCCACGCGCGCTCCTCCTCTGCCGCCCGCCTCGCCACGCCTCGCCTCGCCTCGCCTCGTCATGACGCGCCGCGCCGCGGGTTGCGGGAATGAGCCGAGCCGATGCCTAAATTTTTGCCACGCACTACGGGTATACGAAAGGTCACTCGGAAGCTGAAACATTTTTTCTGTAGCGGACACTGAATCCGAACGGCGCGCCTCTTTGGCTGCTGCCTATTCGTTTCGTCTCCCGCGTTCCCTTCAGCTCCTGGCGCAGCCTCTCGCCTCCTTCTCTTGCGCCTATAAAAGGAAGGTCGCTCCTCTCAGAGAGACGCACAAGAACTACTTCCTCCTCTCGCCACCGGTTCCTGAGCACTGCGCTGCTGCTATGATTTTCCCCATCCCGGTTTGCGGCGTGCACCGCAGCTCGGGACAGTAGGCCTCCGAAACCGCACCTCTTTGAGTCTTGTACGGGAGAAGGGTGATAAGGTTTTTGGGGAGCGCTCTGTGCGACTAGTAACTCCTTCGGCCCGGACGCCCCGGACTCCGATGACTACTTCCCCAATGACGACTACTTCCCTGACGTCGACAACCTCCTCGACGACATGGAGGACACCGAACCCAAGTCCAGTGCCTCTGCTCCAGCTGCTGTCTCGTATGTGTTCTTGTTTTTCCTGTTAGAGGTCCTGTCACAGTTGCTTCTTCTAGTGTTTTCCTTAGACATGTTAGGATCTACCTCATATATGCATCTTGATCTACTGTCTGCTCTAGAGATGATCGGTTCTACCTCATATATGCAGATATTATTTACCTTCTCTTTATCAAATCGCATGACTTGTTTTATCACTGCTATACTAGTCATGCTTTATCTAGTATTTCTGTTAATAAAATCATCCGGTAAATTGCTCATATTTCCAACAATCCAAAAACCTTATTATAGGCAATTTACCCTGAGTGGTTTTGCTGCTTCCATGAGACCTCCTATGTTTGAGGGTATCCACTATAAGAGGTGGCGCGTGAGAGCAGTCTTATGGTTTCAGACCATGAGCTGCTATGACGCCACTCTTGGCAAACCTGAAGGGGAGCAAGATGCCCAACAGGCACAAGCTTTTCAGAAAATGGATACCTTGTTTAAGGCTGCTCTCTTGAGTGTTCTTGGTGAGAACATTGTTGATGCTTATGCATCAATTGATAATGGAAAAGATAAGTGGGATGCACTCGAGGCCAAGTTTGGGGTCTCGGATGCTGGCACTGAGCTGTACATCATGGAGCAATTCTACGACTACAGGATGACTGAAGAGTGCTCCATGGTTGAGCAAGCTCATGAGATACAGTCATTTGCTAGAGAACTTGAGCATTTCAATTGTATCCTACCGAACAAGTTTATTGCCGGAGGTATCATCACTAAGCTTCCTCCCACGTGGAGGAACTTTGCTACCTCACTGAATCATAAGAGGCAGGAGTTTTCCGTTCCGGATCTCATTGGTACTCTTGATGTGGAAGAAAAGGCGAGAGCAAAGGACAACCGTGCTCGAGGTATTGAGGGAGGTTCTAGTGCCAATCTGGTACAGAAGAAGAACTTCCAGCCCCACAAGTTCAAGAACAAGGACAAGTTTGATGGTAAAGCAAAGTTTGATGGGAAGAACAAGGCTGTGCAACACACGAACTTCAAGAAGAAGAATGACAAGAAGAAAGGTGTTTGTCATGTGTGTGGAGATCCTGATCATTGGGCTCCTAGTTGCCCCAATCGCTATGACAAGTGTCATCCTGGGAAAGGCGGCAAGATCGCTAATGTTGTCATTGGAGACACTGACATGAAGGATGTTGGGTATGGTATATTTCCCACTATTCTTTTAGTATGTCATTCTCCTGATTGGTTGATTGACACAGGTGCTAATGTGCATGTATGCGGTGATATTTCCATGTTTTCGTCTTATCAGACCGCAGGGACTTCAACCGTGCTGATGGGAAACAGTTCAAGTGCTTCTGTTCGTGGTGTTGGCACGGTTGATCTGAAGTTTACTTCGGAGAAGATCGTGCGGCTGAAGAACGTGCATTATGTCCCCTCCGTCAATAAAAATCTTGTTAGCGGATCTCTTCTGTGTAGAGATGGCTACAAGCTTGTCTTTGAGTCAAATAAATTTGTAATTTCCAAGTATGGAACCTTTGTTGGTAAAGGCTATGAGTCAGGAGGCCTATTTGGTTTATCCTTATGAGATGTTTGCAATAAAGTTGTTAATCATATTTGCAACAACAGTGAATCAAATGTGTGGCATTCACGTCTTTGTCATGTTAACTTTGGTTGCATGTCGCGACTAGCGAAGTTGAACTTAATCCCTAGTTTCACCACTGTCAAGGGATCCAAGTGTCAAGTGTGTGTGCAAGCTAAGCAACCACGTAAGTCTCATGTGACTGCGAAAACGAGAAATCTTGCACCACTAGAACTCATACATTCAGATCTATGTGAAATGAATGGTGTTTTGACAAAAGGTGGAAAGAAATATTTCATGATGTTAATTGATGACTCCACTAGATACTGTCATGTGTATCTTTTGAAATCTAAGGATGAGGCTTTGAACTATTTCAAGATCTATAAAGCTGAAGCGGAAAACCAACTTGATCGAAAGATCAAGAGGCTTAGGTCCGATTGTGGTGGAGAGTATTTCTCAGATGAATTTGATTCCTTTTGTGTGGAACATGGTATAATCCATGAGAGGACGCCTCCCTATTCACCTCAGTCAAATGGGGTGGCCGAAAGGAAGAACCGTACTCTAACTGATTTGGTTAACACCATGTTAGACACATCGGGTCTCTCCAAGGCATGGTGGGGGAGGCGATATTGACAGCATGTCATGTCCTAAACCGAGTTCCCACAAAGAACAAAGAGATAACTCCATTCGAGGAATGGGAGAAGAAAAGGTTAAAACTCTCTTATCTACGAACCTGGGGTTGTTTGGAAAAAGTCAATGTGCCAATTCCAAAGAAGCGGAAGCTGGGACCAAAAACTGTGGATTGTGTTTTCCTAGGATATGCTTTCCATAGCATTGGTTATATATTCTTGGTTGTAAAATCTGAGGTACCTGGCATGCATGTCGGTACGATCATGGAGTCAAATGATGCGACTTTCTTTGAAGATATCTTTCCCACGAAAGATATGGCTACCTCATCTAATCAGGAGATGCCTAGTTCATCGAATCAGGAACCAATTACAATTACTGAACCTGCCATTTCGATGGAACACTTTGAAAAACCTGTGGAGGAGAACAATGAAGTTCCTACTAGGAGCAAGAGACAGAGGATTGCAAAGTCCTTTGGTGATGATTTTCTTGTGTATCTCATAGATGACACTCCCAGTTCTATTTCAGAGGCCTATGCATCTAAGGATGCTGACTACTGGAAGGAAGTAGTTCGTAGAGAGATGGATTCCATCTTGGCGAATGAAACTTGGGAGATAACTGATCGTCCTTATGGGTGCAAACCTATAGGATGCAAATGGGTATTCAAGAAGAAGCTTAGGCCTGATGGTACTATTGAAAAGTACAAGGCTCGGCTCATGGCAAAGGGTTATACCCAAAAGGAAGGTAAAGACTTCTTTGATACTTACTCACGTGTGGCTCGACTGACCACTATTCGAGTTCTACTTTCACTAGCTGCCTCACATGGTCTTCTAGTTCATCAAATGGACGTTAAGACTGCTTTCCTAAATGGAGAGTTGGAAGAAGAAATTTATATGAAACAACCAGATGGGGTTGTAATAGATGGTCAGGATGGGAAAGTGTGCAAGTTGCTGAAGTCTTTGTATGGACTCAAGCAAGCACCCAAACAGTGGCATGAGAAGTTCGAAAGAACTTTAACAACTGTAGGCTTTGTTGTGAACGAAGCTGACAAATGTGTGAACTATCGCCATGGTGGGGGAGAGGGAGTTATGCTTTGCTTGTATGTTGATGACATATTGATTTTTGGAACAAATCTGAATGTTATTAAGGAGGTCAAGGATTTCCTATCTCGCTGTTTTGAGATGAAGGATTTAGGAGTGGCTGATGTCATTCTGAACATCAAGTTGTTGAGAGACGATGATGGTTGGATTACATTGCTTCAATCTCACTATGTGGAAAAGATCTTGAGTCGCTTTGGCTACAGTGACTGCAACCCCTCTCCAACAGCATATGATGCTAGTGTGTTGCTTCGAAAGAATCGAAGAATTGTTAGAGACCAATTGAAATATTCTTAGATTATTGGCTCGCTTATGTACTTAGCCAGTGCTACAAGACCCGACATCTCTTTTGCTATTAGCAAACTGAGCCGGTTTGTCTCAAAACCAGAAGATGTGCATTGGAAAGCTCTAGAGAGAGTTTTGCGTTACTTGAAAGGCACTGCAAATTATGGAATTCACTACACTGGGCATCCAAAGGTGCTTGAAGGGTATAGTGACTCAAACTGGATCTCAGATGCTGATGAGATAAAGGCCACGAGCGGATATGTATTCACTCATGGAGGTGGCGCTGTTTCTTGGAAGTCTTGCAAGCAGACCATCTTAACGAGGTCAACAATGGAAGCAGAACTCACAACACTAGATACAGCTACGGTCGAAGCAGATTGGCTTTGTCGGCTCTTGAATGACTTGCCGGTTGTTGAGAAACCTGTACTGGGTATCCTTATGAACTGCGATAATCAAACTGTGATCACGAAAGTGAATAGTTCAAAGGATAACATGAAGTCATCAAGACACATTCAGAGAAGGTTAAAGTCTGTCAGAAAAATGAAAAACTCCGGAGTTATTGCATTGGATTATATCCAAACGTCTAAAAAATTGGCATATCCTTTTACTAAGGGTCTATCACGTAATGTGATAGATAATGCATCGAGGGAGATGGGTATGAGACCCACAATATGAGTTGTTCACAGTGGTAACCTATTCTTTGTGATCGGAGATCCCGTGAGTTAGATGTGGAAGACAAGCTGTTGGTCAACTTGGAGGAGAGTACCTTTACTATTAAAAATACCACTCCATGAAGATGCAATACTCTCCTAAATCTGCATGGCAGGTTGATGTATATCTTAATGTGTTCTAAGAGGATCTTTGAAGTAGAGATGTTGTCCTGCAGAACATCTTTTGAAGAACGCACCTATATGAGTCTGATTGTTAAACGTCGCAATCTATGAGAGTTGGTTTCTCTCTAGTAAACTCATGAAAGGTCTCAGAGTATGACGCATAAGCTCCATCCGCGGGGAAGACCCACGGTAGCCACGTATCGGTCAAGGCTTTGTGTGAAGCTAGATTTACAGAAAACTTGCAGTTCAAGGCCCAGTCCACTGTTCAAGTTGCTTACTAGTGTAGCATAGAGTTCTAGGTGGAAGTTCAATTTAACAGTCTCCACTGCAGTACCGGTATATAAAACAGTGTTTTGGAACCAAAGGCAAATTTTGTGTGCCTCTGGGATCTCGTGGGGGATTGCTGGAATTTTGTCTATTTTTGGCCTAGCCCAATAGCAGTTTCAGAAATTCCTAATAAATCCTAGAGGCCCACGCAGCCCATTAGTGCAAGGCAAGAGGTGGAACTAAAGTTTAGTCCCACATTGCTAGTTTAGAGGGAGTTGGACCTCTTTATAAGGGAGGCTCTTTCCCCACTTGTATGAGCATGAGAACAAGAGGGGCATCCACGCGCGCTCCTCCTTCGCTGCCCGCCTCGCCACGCCACGCCTCGCCTTGCCTCGTCACGACGCACCGCGGGTTGCGGGAATGAGTAGAGCCGATGCCTAAATTTTTGCCACGCACTACGGGTATACGAAAGGTCACTCGGAAGCTGAAACATTTTTTCTGTAGCGGACACTGAATCCGAACAACGCGCCTCTTCGGCTGCTGCCTAT
Source organism: Triticum dicoccoides (assembly GCF_002162155.2). Classification (NCBI taxonomy): domain Eukaryota; kingdom Viridiplantae; phylum Streptophyta; class Magnoliopsida; order Poales; family Poaceae; genus Triticum; species Triticum dicoccoides. The sequence goes on along the minus strand of NC_041393.1, from coordinate 436,961,976 downwards.
TCGTTTCGTCTTCCGCGTTCCCTTCAGCTCCCGGCGCAGCCTCTCGCCTCCTTCTCTTGCGCCTATAAAAGGGAGGTCGCTCCTCTCAGAGAGACGCACCAGAACTACTTCCTCCTCTCGCCACCGGTTCCTAAGCACTGCGTTGCTGCTACGATCTTCCCCATCCCGGCTTGCGGCGTGCATCGCAGGTCGGGATAGTAGGCCTCCGAAACCGCACCTCTTTGAGTCCTGTACGGGAGAAGGGTGATAAGGTTTTTGGGGAGCGCTCTGCGCGACTACTGACTCCTTCGGCACGGACGCCCCGGACTCCGACGACTACTTCCCCAAGGACGACTACTTCCCCGACGTCGACAACCTCCTCGACGACATGGAGGACACCGACCCCAGGTCCAGTGCCTCTGCTCCGACTGCTGTCTCGTACGTGTTCTTGTTTTTCCGTTTAGAGGTCCTGTCACAGTTGCTTCTTCTAGTGTTTGCCCTAGACATATTAGGATCTACCTCATATATGCATCTTGATCTACTGTCTGCTCTAGAGATGATCGGTTCTACCTCATATATGCAGATATTATTTACCTTCTCTTTATCAAATCGCATGACTTGTTTTATCACTGCTATACTAGTCATGCTTTATCTAGTATTTCTGTTAATAAAATCATTCGGTAAATTGCTCATATTTCCAACAGGAACTACAGTTGACATCCCTTCTGGGTCTTAGAATGTGAGACACGTCGGTCGTGCAAGTCACAAATCTATTTTAGACCAATAAATAAACATGTGTGGTCACTAGAAATTTAGAGAGCACACATACATATACTTTGGGATCCAAACCATTGTGTTTGGCAATCTCCATCTTCCTCGTCAAATACTGGTGCCACACCTTCGATCTATCAAGCTAAAAATGAAACTGAAAATGAGTTGCAATCTTCCAGCAGAATAAATAAGAAATTTCCAAAAATGTACAAGAACATGCAGAAATTTCCAAATCTCACCCCTCTCTCGGATCCGCGGTGGCGCGGGCGTCCTGATCCGCGGGGTGCGGCTTTCCCGGCAGTGTGGCGGATCCCGGAGGTGGCGGGCTCGCGGCGGTGCACGGGCACCCAGATCCATGGGTGTGGGACTCCCGGCAGCGTCCGGGCTCCCGACGGCGGCGGGATGGGTCGACGGCGGGCTTGGGCGATGGCGTCGGCCGCGCGGTGCCGGATCTCGTCGCTCGTGGCGGATCTCACCACTCCAGCCATCGTGGAGGAACCTGGACCTGGGGCGGCGGCCTCATTAGGCATGGCGACGACGCCGTCCGCTAGTGCGGGGGGAGGGGGGGGGTGGATGGACAGCATCTTGACCGTGTGGGCGGTGAGTTGCCAGTGGATCTCCTCCGCGCTGCAGGCCTTCTCCCGCTGCACTTGGTGGCTTACGATCGCGGTCGTCGGCCCCGATGCGTTCGTGGGGGCTGGTAGAGGTGACATCGGACCGGAGGAAACTCTGGATGACTCGTTCATCCCGATGGTGGCGACAACCAGGGTCATCATTCTCCTACTTGTAGGTGCCGTCGAGGTCCCTACCCTCTACCCTGACCCCATGCCCGGGTGAAAACCCAAAATTTCCTTAGATTGGGCGGCGGCGACACTGCATGTGTCATACCCTTCTTGGAGGCACCGCCTAGGGCGTTTGGGTGCTCGGTTAGAGGAACTGTCGGCGGTGGGGATGGGACTAGTGGCAGCAGGTGGTGTTCGCGACGGAGGAGCGCCGTGGCATCTGGCACGTCGACATTGGTGGGTCTCAGCGGCATGGAGCATCGGGGTCTCGCCGGTGGGCGTGTGATGATGGACGAGCACAAGATGGTGGCGTTGTATGGCATCGTGGTGGCATCGACGGTAGCTAGACCGGGCAAGGTAGGTGCAGCAGTACAACACTGAAGATGGATTGGTGGTAGGTGGTTGTGACTGTCTCATACCCGACAGGCGTTCTGGTTGAGGAGTGCGCTGGACTGGTGGGTGCCCCATACCTGGCAGGCGTCCTGGTTGGGACCTTAGGTCTTAGATGTTAGGTTTGGCTGTGAGGTCTGTTTGGTATTAGGCCCAGACTATCAACATCCTTCATTAACTGGATAGGAGTAGCGACACATGTTGCCTAGACGGTAGCTTTAGTCTTACTGTTGTATGACTTTGTAAGGTCTTGTGTGAATAACTAATAAAGTCGCTGCATGCATCGTCCAGATTCAGAGGCCTCCTTCTTTTCTAAAAAATGTAATCAACTCATGTGCTCCATCCTCTGTAACCTAAATGAAAGATGGGTGTTTGCGTCATTGATGTGATTAAGAATATAGGATGTTGTGTTAGAGGAATGTTGCTTTTCGGCACAACATGAGTTCAGCGTAATGCTATACTATTAACTTTACTCCTAACATTAATATTTTATATAATTTTAAATATTGTATGAAATAACACATATTTGAAGTTATACGATTAAGAGAGAGTGTATATTAATTCTTTAGGGTATGTTCAACGCCGACCCTCAAATTGTCTGCAACCGTCCGAATTGCATGGCCCGGACGTGTTTTGCCATCCAGCACGGGCCTTTATCGGTCCGCCGACTAGTACGGACGTGATTTTTTCCACAAAGTGGGAACAAACTGGTGGGCTTTGCGGGTGTCTGGACGATTGCCACACCCGCTTCTAACTGCCCTGGCCCACCCAAAAACCTCTCCCTCGCCAGTGCCTTTCCCGCTCAAAGCCATATGCCCACATTCATGCCACTCTAGAGAAGCCGCTCCGCACTGGCGCTGCATTGAAGCGGCTCACTGGCCGAGGGTGCTGCCCGCGCCACATCCCCTGTGTCCGCTCCTATTCAATGCCGGAGAGACGTTTACTGGATGTAACCAGACAAATATTTGGCACACCCGTTCAATGCCCGCCCCTCCGCCTGCCGCCATTAAACAAACTCGCTGGTCAAGAAACCAAGTCCGGCGCCCGCACATTCACACACCTGGCCACTTAGCCTCACTGACATCAACTATTCAAAGGTGGCCATACCCGGCTCATAGCACACCAAAACCCATATGCTCCACATCTTCCTCTTGTGCACCACATCCGCCATGAACACTATGTTGGAGAGCCTCTCGTCAGAGCGGAAGCACTAGGTGTCCGCCCTTGCTGCCGCCTAGCAGAGCAGTCATGCCAGGCGGATCGAGGTCGGCATCCCAGCCAGTTCCCCCGAGGTGTCAATGACGACCCCACGATGAAGACGGATTTCGACAACGTCTCAGCATCGGAGCCTGCACTGGTGCATGCCGGCTTGACCATGGAGCAGGCGCATGCGCACTTCACCGCCACCATGGCGGAGGACCAGCTGCGCTGACATCTATGTTGGCATTTCAGTGGGCACAGGAGGAATGACGGTACAACTTGTTCCTCCTCGAGCAGCACCGGCTGGCGGAGGGCCAAATCTACGACGAGCTGTGAGCGAGGAGGCTATGGCGGCCACGGCCACGGCGAACCCCAACTTTGTGGCCAAGCAGCGGGCGCTCTACGATGGCGCACGTGCTCAAGCAGCCGCTCGCAACACAGAGCCGTCGCAGTCGGACGTGGAGGTGGCACAGGCGATCGAGGATGAGAACGCCGCCAGTTGCGTGTCCTACGCCCTGCCATCGAACTATCGGGGCGCATGTGGCAGGAGGACAGTGCCAACCCGTCCACATACATCACCGATCTCATGTCCACTGGAGACGGACAGGCCACGGACTCTGACGAGTAGAGCATGTGAGGCGGCGGGGCATTGTGTCCCAAGTGGGCCAGTCTATCTCCCATGTTCTAGTCTTCCTCGCCTGCGACCGTACCTTCACTTTGCGTCTTATCCCCTCCTCTCATGGAGACGACATATGGAGGACGTGGTCGCTGGAAGGGAACAACAAGGACCTGGACGACGGCCGCTGCCATAGGCTAGGTTTAGGTCCGGCCTCTTTTTTTTTGATGAAAATTGTCCGTAATGTAATGAATATGTTCCTATTTGTATGAAAGTCATCCGGTTTGCATGTAATTCGCCCGGTTTATTGAAATCCGGTTTGAAATGTATGCAGATAGCTTTGGTGTCTGGCTCTCGCATCTATGTGCGGACTGGTACCCTCCGGTCCGCGGACGGACGCGGTAGTTGCATAACTTTTTTTCAAATTTTAGAGGCTTGGTTGTTATTTCACCCCGGAGTCCCAAATTTCTTGAAGATGGCCCTATGCAGAAGGAACACGCGAGGCTGAAACTTCCCCGCATGAGCGGTTGGTGTATCGTGCGCTCGAAACCAACACCACAACCTCCAAATATGAAGGCTCATGGGCTAGATATGGCGTGTGGTCTATACTTATTATTTTTCGAGAAAATGCAGAAGACCTTTGCATTTCATTTCATTGAAAAGGAAGGGTTTGAGTTACAATCCTTCTAGCATGCAAACATACAATGCAAAAGCGCAAAATCAGCGAACACCCCAAGTCTGGCGTGAGAGCTCTAAGTCCTAGCGCTACCGCCATGGCCCAAAGGGCCACCTCGTCCTTGATCTTCGTCATCAAGGTAGTGATCGAGGGGCGGGCTATGTCAAAGACACAGTCGCTACAATGCTTCCAAAGCATCCAGGGTATGAGCAGGGACACGGAAGCGAGGACCTTGTGCATGGGCTTGGGCGTGAGCTGTCTCTCGGAGAGCCACCACGTGTTGATCGATGGATCAATGTCGGGCGGGTTGCAGGGTACCCTCATCTAGCTCAGTGCCTCATACCATACCAGCCGAGGGAAGGGGCGGGCGAGGAGGATATGTTGTATGGTCTCCGCCGCCTGATCGCAAAGTGGGCAACACCTCTCTGTATGTGCCAAATCTGGACACGACTCCTGCCCCCCCCGCGTCTAATCCATGCACTGCCGCGCCGCCCCCTGTCCCCCATGCTCGGCTCCAGTCGAGAATCCTGCCTCAGGAACCGACGGGCCGGAGCGGTCATGCCTTTGCTCTCCCTCGCCGCTCCCCGAAGCTACTTACGAGCAGCATCTAGGCCTCATCATCGCACCTAATACCTCGCTGCAGCCTAACCCGCCCCGCTCGATCACCATGCACCAACCTCCAGTCGCCTCGCGCACTGCTACACGCAATGGATCACGCAGCCCTGACACAAGATTTGCTGCCCACGCGGTCCAACAGCATCACGACGAGCTCGTACAGAGATGCCCTCCTCTCCTCCCCCCGCGACCACAGTCACCTATAGCCCCATCTCCCATATATACCACATTGGCATCTTCCACCCCTCCACCTCCGCTCGCAACCACCACACTCCACCAAAAGGAGGCGATGCTGCTTCCAGTGTCTCGCCCTAGACCATCGCGTAGAAGACTGCCGTGACCCCGTCCGTTGCGCACGTTGCTGGCAGAACGGCCACCACAGCCGCGATTGCAGGTATCGCCGGATCTGGCCCCTCTTCCCTTCACATCCTGACTCATTTCCCCTGACCCCTAACCCAGCTTTCTGCTCTCGCAGCATAGACCCTGGCAGCTCCTCATTGGCAGCGGCACGCGAACAACGCACTCTCATGATCGGCCAAGTCCCCATCATCCTCTCCGAGCCTTTCCCCGCCGTCTGCATTCCTTCCCCCTTCATTCTTCAGGGCACCCTTGTTGCCACAATCGGGGACCACTTCCCTCCCCCTTCGTCTCCACGCATCTCAGCTCATCCGCCCACCCCCACCACTCCATACCACGCCACCATCCACACTCCCACATACCCCTTCAACACCCAAGAACTGCGAGATCGTCTCTCCGACGTCTTCATCGCTTCATAGTATACTAGAACCACCTCACATGTGTCCGAGTCTGACTCTGATGACGAGCTGCCACGTCCAGCCCATGCAGCCGAGGCTGGGCTGCTGCCTCCCTATGGAGACATGCCGCTTGTCGTTGCACCACCCTACTTAGTCAGCTACCCGCGCCGCTTTGCCTTCGCTCACCTCCAAAACCTAGATCCCAACCCTATCCCCCTCATTCGATGCGCCATCCAACACGCCTGTGGCAACCCCGCCTTCATCATGGGTGGATCTTGGCGTGGGGTGGCCTGCCTCACCTTCCACTCGCATGTTCCCCGCAACGATGTCGTGCGCCATAGCCCCATCGACTTTGAAGGTAATGTCGTCACTATAGAACTCATAGAGCATACCGACCGCGCCATTGCTGTCTTCACCGACCTCGCTGAGATCGAGGTCTCTGAATTCCCACACGATCTCTGGCACAACGATGGTGTCCGTTTCGCCCTTGCCTTTCTGGGCAATGTCTGTGCCGTTGACGACTTCTGTCTCCACGACATAGACTATACCTCTATCCAAGCCCTAGTGCTGCTCTAGTCCAGCAAACCAGCTCCACCTGGCATTGTCATCCAACTTCCTCCCATCAATGAGATCAAGATAGCCAAAGTAGTCGAAGTCTCGCGCTGGCACCACGGCGAGGGTGCAAACCCATTTGGTGGTGACTCCTCCGATGGCGACTCTGCCCCGCTCTCCCAGCGTAGTTCTCCACGCCACCACTCCGCACACAGCCTCGCCCCAGTCATTTCTGCCGCTAGAGCTAGCTGGCGCCGACCCCTCCTACGGTGGCACCAGACAGGTTGCTACCCATGCCTCCAACGCCCCACGCGTGCTCACTGTCTCTCCTGGCCACGGGTCGGGCGAATCTGCTCTGTCTTCGCCTCCCCAGGCACCTAGCACTATGCGCCAGCCCCTCATCATTTCTGATAATGACTTGGCTGGCTCTGAGGCCATGCACGCTCCGCTTCTGCATGGCGCTCACACCAACTCAGTGGACGTGGTCCATGCACCTGTTGCCCTAGCGGGGGCCACACCTGTCTTTCGCCCGGCCGCACAGGTCGGGTCTGTTGTGCCACCTGCGCCACCCACACGCCCATCGACCATGATTCTGGATGCTGGCACTTTGGCACAATCTGACACGTCCGCCTTCACGGCCTTTCTGCCGCTTGCTGCCCGAGCTGACGCTCCCCCAACCTTCACCTTTTCTGCTGGTTAATTGTCACGTGCAAACGGTAATGCCCCAACCTCTCCTAAGCTCAATCCATCAAATCTTATAGCCTCGGTTACCAGTACACTGACCCCTGCCATCGCGGACGCAACTCTCTCTCTTCAGGACCTTGACACTCATGAGAGCACCATATGCAAGGAGCGCGGCAAGTCGGCCCGTGACCAATCCTACTCCAAGGACAAGCTGCACCGTAGCTCGCGGCTGGCCGGCAAAGAGGCCAAGTACTCCCACATGCTCGCCAAGGCCGTCAAGGCAAAGGCCGCTCTCCTCTCGGTTGCAGACGTGGGCACTGCCATTGATCGCGCCATCCAGGACGCCCACCTCGACGTTGCTGACGCCCCCTACCTCTGCTGAAGACCTGGCGGCTATTGCACTTCTCTGTGGTGCCGATGACGTCCATGTTGACGCCATCCTTGGATCTGAGGCATCTGCCTCTGGTGATGACGAGGCACCATGATCAGCTCCCCATGCGCGCTCTGCTCGACGAGGCCCCTCCAGGCGCTCCCAGCCGTCTCCCATGCTTCGCGCTCTCTAAGTGTGTCGTGGCACTTTTGGTCTTCGTGCCTGCCATCTTTAGTCTTAGTATTGTCATCGCGATGTCTTGTAACTTTTGTTTCTGTGGAACCGATGCATCTCGACCCTGACTATTGGTGTATGAGCCCTTTTAAATGAGTAATGTCACTTTCTCTATTTGCTCCTGGAATGTACGTGGTTTAGGCGATGAAGCTAAGTGCTCAGACGTCCTCTCTGAACTGATTATGATCAAACCCCACATTGCACTCCTGCAAGAGTCTAAGCTTGAGACTTACTCCAAACCCAAACTGATATTGTTCTTGCCCCGTCATCTTGACAATGTGTTCTCTCTTCCTGCAGTGGGCACAACTGGTGGCACCATCTCAGCCGTCAGCACAACTTCCCTCCAAGTTATCTCACTTTCGCACCTCACCTTCTCCTCCACCTTGATACTTCAATCAACGGCATGTGATTGCAACATTGCATCACCAATATCTATGCTCCCTCCTCACACGCGCTCAAATAATCGTTCCTTGATGAACTACTAACTATCTCACAACCAGACGACTCCCCCTGGCTAATCGCGGGCGACTTCAACCTACTCCGCTTCCCCTCTGACAAAAACAATAATGCCTTCTGGCAGTCTAAGGCTAATTCCGTGAACCAAACCTTAGATGAACTAGCCCTCATCGAGCTTCCATTCCTTGGTCGCCAATTCACTTGGTCCAACAATAGGGAAACGCATACCTTAGAGCGGACCGATCGCCTTTTTCAACCTAGCTTGGGCCGACGCCTTCCCTAACACATCTCTATCCTCACTCACACGCTTTACGTCCGATCACGTCCCCCTCCTCATCCACGTCACTACAACGATTCCCTGGTCGATTTTTTTCAAATTTGAGCCAGGTTGGGCCAATTTTAGGCCTTGTGGAGATATTGTCAAAAGGACCTGGGCCCCCTCCCGGTCCACACCGCCAGCCAACTCGGCCGCCACCCTCGCCTCTGCTCTAAAAAAATCTCGGACTAAGCTCAAAAAATGGAATCACGCACGTATTCCTACCCCCCCTCCACGAATATCATTGCAAGGTCGCAATCGCTGCGTTGGATCACGATGAAGAATCTCGGGCTCTCTCCCTACCAGAACTCCTCACTCACAAGATCATCATCTCTATTCTCAAATGCACAATCCAAGAAAAAATGACCTATTGGAGATGACATGCCAAAGTGTCTCGTGCCATCAATGGCAGGGAAAACACAAAATTCTTCCACATGTCAGCCTCCCAACGGTTATGAAAAAAATTAAGCTCACACGTGACAGCTCTGAATTCACCTCACACTAACACAAAGCTGAGATTCTAAGGGATTTCTTTGCCTCTCTCATTGGCACCCCAGCACAGACATCATGGCCTTTCGATCTAAACACTGTCTATCCACAACCTGCGCCTGGCCTTCATGTCCTCGATGAGCAATTCTCCGAAGAAGAAATCAAGCTCGCCTTCTTTCGAATGAACCCCCAAGCCAGCCCTGGCCAATATGGTTTTGGGCCATCTTTTTACAGAACCTACTGGCCCCTAGTAAAACATGCAATTCTCTCCTTCTTCTCCCAATTTCACCAAGGTGTGGCAGATACAGAATGCTTAAACCATGCTCATATCATACTCCTCCCTAAGAAGGACGCGCCAACCTCACCCGATGCCTTTAGACCAATTTGTTTGCAGAACTGTCCAATAAAAATGGTAGCAAAAGTCCTCACTTCACGTCTCAAGTCTCTTATACCTACCCTCGTTCATGGAAACCAGACTGGGTTCATCCCCGGCAGGAATGTCGCCGAAAACTACGTGTACGCAGCTGACCTCGTTAGCTCTTGCCACACTCGTAAACGATCCACCATAGTTTTTAAGCTTGATTTTTGCAAAGCCTTTAACTCCATGGCGTGGCCTGCCTTGGACAGTGTAACGCCCCGGATCCGATGCGCCGGGTGTCTGCCAGTTATTCGCTGTCATTGTCATGTCATTTGCTTGCGTGTTGCATTTTGCCATGTCATCATCTGCATTTCATATGCATGTTTTTCAAAACTTGCATCCGTTTGGGTTCTCCCAGTTCTCTCCGTTGTTCGTTCGGAGTCCGGACCATTCGCGCGCGCCCGTCGCCCCCTCTCAGACCTTGTTTTCATGTGCGGGTGTTAAACATTTTCGGAATGGACCGAGTCTTGCCAAGCGGCCTTGGTATAGCACCGGTAGACCGCCTGTCAAGTTTTGTGCCATTTGGAGTCCGTTTGATACTCCAACGGTTAACCGCGTAGCCCAAAACCCCCCTTCTCTTTGCAGCCCAACACCCCTTCCAAAGTGGGCCAAAACCCATCAAACTCCCCTTCATGCTCTCGGTCGTTCGATCACGATCGTGTGGGCGAAAACCGCTCCTCATTTGGACTCTCCTAGCTCCCAGAATCTATAAATAGGTGCCTCCCCCGAAATTCGCGGATGAAATCCACCCCAAACCCTAAAAATTCCCCTCTCTGCGTCGGACGTGTCCGTCTGCGCCGGACAAAGCCCGCGCCGCCGCCTCCGCGCCAACAGGCATCCGCCACGTGGCGCGCCTCCGTCGCCCCCGCCGCC
>NC_041393.1:436941024-436951247 GCF_002162155.2 Triticum dicoccoides | reverse complement strand
CCGCCTTCCCCGGGCGGTGCTACCGGAGCTCCTCCCGAGCGACCTCGCCGGATCTCCGCCCGCCGCCGCCTGTCTCCTCGCCGGCGCCCCGATCCGCCGCCTTCCGCGCCTGCCGCCGGCCGGATCCGGCCAGATCCGGTCCGGGGCCGCCTCCTCGCGCCTCCCCGAGCCTCTGGTGACCTCTTCCTCCATCTCCAACAACATCTCCGGCGAGAACCCCGGCCGTCCTTGTCATCCGCGCCCGGGTCAACCCTCAGATCCGGAGGTGATTTTCGTCTAAGTCCCCGAAATATTTTGCATAATGTTGTCCTGTTCATCGCATCATAACTCCATGCATACTGCTCCGTTTCGTTCATGTAATATATCAAATTGTTCGTCTCAACGAGTAATTCATTTCATTCCATTGCACCATGTTCATTTGAGCTCATCTTGATGCCTGAATCATCGTTGCAAGAGTGCTATATGATGTTGTCTGCTGTCTGTTAACATAACATGCTCATTTGTCATTTTTGCCATGTTTGATGTGTGCATCCTATGAGGTTGATATCCACATGTGTTTTGATATATGCCATGCCATCTTTACAGTGGTGTATTCCATGTATTTTTGTGATCATTGTGGTGACTAGAACAAGCATTCAAACTAGGCTTCGTGATGTTGCTGATTTTAGTCCCTGTTCTGCTGTTATTTTGATGCCATGTAAACTTGATGCTACAGAGAGATCCATGCATATTTTGAGATACTTCAGTAAGGGTGTTTTTTACATATGGTTATGCTCTATCCATTCATGTCCCTGCTTGCAATTATGGAGTAGTCTAACATGTCATTTTCATGCTCTACTTTTGCTAGAAAATGTTTCCTGGCAGACTGTTTACATGTTATTCAATCTTGCCAAGGTTGTTATAGTTGATCCTTGCATGCTATGAACTTGTTCTTGCCTTGGTTTATTTCATAAACATGTCTTCTTGCTGATGATATGATTATCTTGTCATGCAATGACTTGTGGTGAGTGAATCAAGCTTGTGAAGTAGTGTACATGCTGTTACTGTTTTGCTAGGCTGAATCTGTTATTTCGTGATGCTATGTAACCCTGCTGCTACAAGTCATTCTATGCATAATCTGGAGATGTTCACTAAGGGTGTTTTGGTCTACATGTTATGCTCTATCCATCCATGCCCCTGGTTGCAATTATAGCCTGCTGTAGTTTGTTGTAATCTTGCTCTAAAGTTGCTTAATGATGTTGCTGTCAGCCTGTTAACATTAATGTCAGTTGTTGCCATGATTGTTGTTAGTGATTCATGCACCCTATGAACTTTCTCTTGCCATGCTTAGCTTCATAAACATGTCTTCTTACTGTTTGTTGCCTTGCCATGCCATGTATTGCTCTGTGGTGAGTGGTTCAAGCTCACAAACATGCCTTCTTACTGTTGTTCCTGCCATGTTTGAATCTGTATTATAACTTGCTATGTTTACATGGGTGCCATCATATCTTCTGATCCTTTTTGGCTCATGGTCAGTAAGGGACTTTTGTTCTATACAATTAGTAGGTTCATGCCATGCCTTTTTTTTGCCATGATAAGTTCCTCTAACATGTTATTTGATAGCTCTAAACATTGCAACCTGATGTTATTTTCTGCAAAGTCTGAACTGTTATTATTTGCAATCTTGCCATGTGTGTTTGAGCATGTTCTAGTGATTTCTGGAGATAGCTCAGTGTTCATGTTTTGTAATGCTTTACCTGTACATCCTGCCCATGCCTTTTGTTTTCATATTGTGGTACTGTAGCATGTTGTTTTGGTGCTTACAATATGCCTAGTTGCTGTTTTGGACAGCTTGTCCTTTAAACTTGTTTCATGTGTGTGGGTTGCACCGTTGCTCCGTTTTGAGTGTGCTCCATATGAAACTTGCTTGATTTTGCATGTAGTTTTATATTATCATGTTGCATCCTTTTTTTGGTGTGTTTGCTTGATGTTTGAATGCATTTTGCATCAATGCCATGTTTAACTTGTTTTGCTCATATCTTCTAGGCCGTAATTCCGAATTAAATGAACTTTATATGTAAATTGACCAGAATCTCGTGTAGATCATATTGGTGCATCTTAACTTGCTGTTTAACAACTTGAACATAATGTTTATTCAGATCTGGACCAATTTCGAAATATGCATATGAGGACTTACCGGAATTGTTATATGTTGTTCCCGGCCTCATTTAAACTTGCCTTGATGTGTTGCTCTTGTTTGCATCATCTCTTGCCATGAGTAGCTTCATGTAGTATTGTTTTTCATCATGCTTGGTTGTGCATCATGTCTTGTATATGCGTAGTGTGTTTACCATGTTGTGTGCTTCTTTTCGATAGTTCCTTTTTCGTTGCGATCATGAGGATTCGTTCGTCTACGCTTGGTTCGGCTTCATCCGTTCGTCTTCTTCATGGACTCATTCTTCTTCCTTGAGGGATTTTAGGCAAGATGACCGCTACCCTGGATCTCAATACTATCATTGCTATGCTAGTTGCTTCGTTCTATCGCTTTGCTGCGTTACCTATCTTTTGCTCATCAAGCCTCCTAAATTGCCATGAACCTCTAACCTTTGACACCCTTCCTAGCAAACCATTGCTTGGCTATGTTACCGCTTTGCTCAGCCCTCTTATAGCGTTGCCAGTTGCAGGTGAAGTTGAAGATTGCTCCATGGCGGACAAGATTATGTTGGGATATCACAATATCTCTTACTTAATTAATGCATCTATATATTTGGTAAAGGGTGGAAGACTCGGCCTTATGCCTGGTGTTTTGTTCCACTCTTGCCGCCCTAGTTTCCGTTATACCGGTGTTATGTTCCCGGATTTTGCGTTCCTTACGCGGTTGGGTGATTTATGGGACCCCCTTGACAGTTCTCTTTGAATAAAACTCCTCCAGCAAGGCCTAACCTTGGTTTAACCATTTGCCTCAACACCACCTATACCCCTTCCTTGGGTCGGCCAACCCGAGGGTCATCTTTATTTTAGCCCCCCGGGCCAGTGCTTGTCTAAGTGTTGGTCCGAACCGAGCCGCCTGCGGGGCCCCCTCGGGGCAACTCGAAGTCTGGTTTTACTCGTAGCCTGTCTCATCCGGTGTTGCCCTGAGAACGAGATATGTGCAGCTCCTATCGGGATTGTCGGCGCATCGGGCGGTCTTGCTGGTCTTGTTTTACCATTGTTGAAATGTCTTGTAAACCGGGATTCCGAGTCTGATCGGGTCTTCCTTGGAGAAGGTATATCCTTTGTTGATCGCGAGAGCTTATCATGGGCTAAGTTGGGACACCCCTGCAGGGAATAAACTTTCGAAAGCCGTGCCTGCGGTTATATGCAGATGGAAATTTGTTAATGTCCGGTTGTAGATAACTTGACACCAGATACAAATTAAAACGCATCAACCACGTGTGTAGCCGTGATGGTCTCTTTTCGGCGGAGTCCGGAAAGTGAACACGGTTTCTGGGTTATGTTTGACGTAAGTAGGAGTTCAGGATCACTTCTTGATCATTGCTAGTTTCATGACCGTTCCGCTTGCTCTCTTCTCGCTCTTATTTGCGTATGTTAGCCACCATACTTGCTTAGTCGCTGCTGCAACCTCACCACTTTACCCCTTCCTTACCCTTTAAGCTTTGCTAGTCTTGATACCCATGGTTATGGGATTGCTGAGTCCTCGTGGCTCACAGATTACTACAACAACAGTTGCAGGTACAAGTTATGCGATGATCATGATGCGTGAGCGATGTTTGCTTGTATTGGAGTTCTTCTTCTGCTTCTTCTTCGCTCAGGGGATAGGTTCCAGGTCGGCAGCCTGGGCTAGCAGGGTGGATGTCGTTTGAGTTTCTGTTTGTGTTTCATCCGTAGTCGGATGTCGATCTTATGTATTGTGATGTTGTATCCGTGTGGCATTGTATGCCTTATGAATGTATCCCCATCTATTATGTAATGTTGATGTAATGATATCCACCTTGCAAAAGCGTCTTCAAGATGCGCTTCTATCCTTGGTGGGACCTTCGAGTCCCTTTAGGATAGGGTCACATCTTGGGCGTGATAGACAGGATCCTCACTATGCGTGGCTTCTCTCAAACCTTCCGCAACTGGATCCAAAACATTCTACACACGGGCAAAATGGCCATCTTACTCAATGGTGTTCCAGGCAACTGGATTCAATGCTAGAATGGCTTGCGCCAAGGCGACCCGGCCTCCCCCTATCTCTTTCTCATTATTGCCGACCTGCTCTAGCAACTAATCTTCCAGAACTCTGAGCCTACCCTCCACCATCCTATCTTCTCCCACCTCCCTCCCACCGTCCTCCAATATTCCAACGATACGCTCATCATTGCCGCCGCCTCCCCGGGAGCTACTGCATCCCTCAAAGTAATCCTAAACAATTTTGCGCAGGCGACGGGCCTAACCATCAACTTCTCCAAAACCTCGCTAGCCACTCTCCACACAAACTATACCATGGCCTCTACCATTGCACTGGCCATGGGCTGCTCCTGCGCATCCTTCCCTCAAATGTACCTCGGCCTTCCACTTGCCCCAACAAAGCCTCCAACCAACGCTTTCACTCCATTGATAGAACGAGCTCGCAAGCTTCTGACTGGCTAGCGCGCAAAACTACTGGACAAAGGTGACCGTCTCATTCTTATCTCCTCGGTCCTAGACTCCCTCCTCACTTACTTTATGTCAGTTTTTCGAATACCTAAGAAAACCCTCAAAATCCTGGACTCGCTTAGAAGGGCCTTTTTCTGGGCTGGAGACAATGCTTGCTCAGGAGCTCAATGCCTTATTGCATGGAAAAATGTTTGCTTGCCAAAACAATTTGGTGGTTTAGGGCTGAAAAACCTACATGTCCAAAATAACTGTCTACTCATGAAATTTGCTGCCAAAGCCCTTTCACCCGCACGGACACCATGGCTAGAGTGGCTGGATCTTCAACACCCCAATGCTTTAGTCTCTTCGTCCCCTATTACCTCCTTTCTTTGTCGCACAATTACTCAGCAAATCCCCACCTTACAAACAATCTCCGTTGTGCTAACCAATAGTGGCTCTCATATGTACTTCTGGTTTGACACTTGGTTAACCCCAAAACCCCTAGCTAACACCTTCCCTCACCACTTCTCACACTCCAACTTAGAGCTGGTTAAAGTGGCTAATATTTTGCGCTTAGGTATCACAGGTAACCTTCGTAATCGTCTCTCTCTTACGATAGAACAAGAGCTTGTGTCGCTTTTCGCTATTTTGCAGGACTTCATGCCTTCGACGGAGGAAGATGAACGGTTCCTAAACCGAGGCCTTGCCTTCTCCGAAAAGCATGCATACGGCGCCCTCATGGATACGCCAGAAAACAATCTCATTGACCCCCTCATTTGGGCACCAAGGCTCCTCGCAAGCTGAAAATCTTTGCTTGGCTTCTCTTCAAGGACCGACTCAACACCAGGGTGAACCTTGCCCACAAGCATATAATCTCCTCCGACGTGTGCCCACAGTGCACTAGGGTACCCGAAGACTCCATGCATCTCTTTGTCACCTGCCCACTTGCCAATAGGATATGGTAACGCATCGGCTTCCTGCCTCAGGCCGATGACATCGCCGATCTTTGGGATACTTCTCTGCCTCACCATCTACCCAAAAAAGCATGGCCTTTCGTCCTCAAGGCGCTACTATGGAAGATATGGGCAGCACGTAATGATATGTTGTTCAGAAGTGTTGATCAATGTTCTGTAATAACCCTAAGAGCCCTTATTTCTGATCTGGATCTTTGGTCACACCGTCTATTGGAGACCTGTGACAAGGAGGACGTCTTCTCGTGGCGTTCCTGCATGTTGCACCATGCCTATGTGATTCTGTACTCGCTGCTTTTGTAGCCTTTTGAGTAATATATTCAGGTGGGGGTGCTCCCCCCGGTGATTCTAAAAAAACAAAGTGGGCAGCGCGCGGGGTGTTGCAGTCCATGGCGGGGGAGGCGGCCCGCGGTCCAACAACGATCAAGATGGGCAAGCCAATGAAAGAACCTGACACGCGGCAGTGCCCAACACTTCCAGGTAAGCTTCCAGCCATCATAGGTGGTGGAGCCGTGGAAAGTGGCGAGGTAAGCAGACTGCACAGTGTAGGTGCCGCTTGAAGTCCACTTCCAAAGGTGGCAATCTGGCTCTGTGAAGAGAGTTGTATGCTCGATCATGTGCCATAGCTGTAGTTACTGGCCTCTCTCCTAGATGCCAATGGTGTCGTGGATGTCGTGCACCCAGCAGTTAGCCTGAAGGCAGTCTGCCACTGCCCGTAGCTTGTGGCCACGTTTTGGGATGCAGGAGCATAGGAGTGGTGCGATATCACGGACTGAACAGCCCCCAATCCAGAGGTCCTCCCAGAACATGGCCTGCTAGCCGTTACTGATCTGCATGGTGGTGGAAGCAAAGAAAAAGGCTCGCTCTTTGGCAGAAAACTGCCCTCTATAAATTATGGTGGTCGGGAGGCATATGACGAGTCCACTAGAGTGCCATATGTTGTAGACTCTGTTAGAGAACATGTAATTAAATTAATGTGGGAAAGTTGCCGTCTAACTCCTTTATACGAGCAAACCAAATGCATATAAAGTTACTAGAAAATGCCTATTATTGTTTTATTACGAAATTGGCTGCCATCAGAGAGTTTGCAACTTGATTGAACAAAACATTATTCTATATGATATACAATACAATGTTAACTTATCCATATTCTGCATGCTGAGTAAAGTCATCATCAAATCATGGTTTATAGTGGGAGGCAGTTGTATATGGCTAAACAACCAAAGATTGAATTCCTCCTGTAATATGCACACTCATTAGATACTTGGCTTAGTAACTCAATATATATTACCCGCCTGTAATTACCATTATAGAAGATCCTAGATCTTATATTTCTTAAACTAGCAAAACTTATAATAGTCAAACACAACAAGTATTTCTAGTAGCATAGAGCCTCTAAGAACGATAGGACAATAAATTACATAAACCTTAGTGACCATAGCCATCGTAACCTGTAAACAGAGAATATGGTCATGGCATATTGTAACACACAAGTTCCATTTTCGAATGCATTAACATAAGCAAAGGCTGAACTAGCCATCATTACCAGTATAAGCAGACACACTTACAGTTACATCTCCATTTTTAAGGACAATGCTCTAGTAGTCACCCAACACAACGAGCAAGGAGTAGCCACGGTCGAAATACCAATCGACATTGTCATCTTTCCCATAGTCATCGAGCAGGTCCATCAGATTGTCTGGAGAGTACTCCTTTCTCTTTGTCACATCCTCTGGATCATCTATGCAAGCTCATTGTGCCATCTGCTCACAACATGAACATAAGTAAGCAGTGACCGAGAGGCCAGAGGATCGCAAATAATAAACTAAGGGCATCTTCAAGGCCGACCCGCAAATATGCTACGAAATCCATCCACGGACAGGGACCAGTCCGTGTACACTGATGCGGGAATTGGCCATCCAACGCTGCCCGCATACACCCCCCCCCCCAAAATAGCCTGCACAGTCAAATAGTCGCATATATATAGTCTACAATAGTTCAAATGTTCGAATGCAGCGATAGTTCTAATTAAATAAGTTCAAATATTACACTCAAATATTGTTGTCCTCTTTAACCGCCCACATATACTCAATCATATTTTCCTTTAGGTGCTCGATGCCAAATTTGTTGATGCATTTGAACAAACTCTTCAAATGTGGCCGAATTTTGGTCAGAAAGTTTGATAGGATCACCCATATTCTCAAATTCAAGACTTGCAGCAGCATCCTCGCCCTCATCCTCCATGATCATGTTGTGCATGATCACACAACAGGTCATCATCTCCCACAAGGTCTCCGGATCCCATTGTTTAGTTGGTCCACGAGCAACTGCAAAATGTGTCTGCAGAACTCCAAATGCCCTCTCAACATCCTTTCTAGCCGCTTCTTGTATTTGGGCAAAGTGAGACTTTTTTCTGGCCAACTGGGTTAGAGATGGTGTTGACAAAGGTAGCCCACGAAGGATAGATACCATCAACCAGATATTAGCCTATGTTGTACTCATGCCCATTGACAGTATAGTGGCAATGATGAGCTTTTTCTTCAGTCAGCCTCGCAAATAATGGTGATCGCTGCAGCACATTGATGTCATTGTGAGACCCGGTCATGCCAAAAAAAGCATGCCAAATCCAAAGATCATGTGATGCAACAACTTCAAGAAATGATGGAGGGCTTCCTAACATGGCCCTGATATTGCCCTTCTAGAGCTTTTGGATGGTTCTTCCATTTCCAATGCATGTAGTCAAGAGATCCGAGCAAACTTGGCCACCCTCTTGCTTTCGAGATTACCAAGAGCCTCTCGGTGTGTGCGACATTTGGTTCTCTCAGGGATTGAGGTCCAAACACCGAGACCACGACATCTGCAAACTTGACCATGGCATCTCTGCATGTTCTCTCAGACATCCGTAGGTACTCATCCCACGAATCAGCGGCCGTGTCATATGCAAGCATCCGCAGTGCGGCCGTGCACTTCTAGTAACCAAAGAATCCAATCCTCCCACGACGTGCTTCTTTAAGATGAAGCAGTCATCAAAGGACCGGACCCCATGGTAGAGACCATCAAAGAAATTTTTGTGCAATCAAAATCGCCGGCGAAAATTGTGAGCGAAGAGGGCATCAGGGGCAAAGTAGTCGAACATCAACGTCAAATGGCCGCGCACCCTGTTGCGTTTCAGCACTCGATGACCCTTAGCCGATCCCTTGAAATTGAGAACATGCTCTTCTGCATGCTCCGCGTCTGCAAGGATCGTCTGCATCATGGCTGTCTCATTCGTATAGTCCTCTCATCGAACGAGCCGTCTGACGACTCGACATAGTGCTTGTATATGTACTCCATATCCGAATCTGTTGCTTCAAAGAAGAAGATCCAAAAAAATAGCATGGGTATTTCATTGAACAGTTGCTGGGTGAGTACCGTAGGAGTTGATAGTACCTATGCGGCGGTCGGAGGAGAGGTGTGGAACGGCGGCGAAGAAGAAGAAACTTAGATCATGGGTGTACCGCTGGAGGTGACAGACTCATCGAGTATCTGCAGGGGTGTGTCAGGGTGGTGGAGCGACAACGAAGGCAAGAGAGAAAAAAGATCGAGAAAATGGGAGGATGGGGGCGCGGGTCCCAGAGGGGTTTTGGGTGGGGCGGGGGTGTCAGAGTTCTACGTGTCTACTGTGTGGACTACCGCAAAGCCCTCCAGTTTGACTCAGGTTTGCCAAAAAAGTACACCAGGACCGCTCGGCGGACCGAGACAAGCCCGCGTAGGATGGAATAACACATTCAGACAGTGGACCACCCGGTCCGAACGTATGTGGGTGGTTTGAGGGTCCGCTTTGGAGATGCCCTAACACACGACAGTAAATAAGAGGACAAAATACCAACTAGTAATAGCAGGAGAGAAAACTAAATTGAGTATCGTCGCGATGCGAAGGAACCTTGGAAGCTCTGATATGGTAGAGAGCTAGGAGCTCATAGAGCTCGCGTTGCTGGTCCTCGCCCAGCCTGCGCCAAGTGGCAGTCATGGGAGCACGCCTGGTGGCCAAAACCTTGAGGTATCCACCGAACTCGTCGTCGCTGATGATATCGCTTTCCTGGTATGCCAGCTCATCTGACAGCTCGTCCGTGCCCATGTCCATGTCCATGCACTACAAAAAAAAGACACATCCGTGACATTTTGGGCCGAACGATTTTTTTTTCTGTCATACATATGACACTTCTATGACGATAATTGTGACAAAACCCGGTATCATCATAGGTGTGGTGGGCTCCTACTTCTATGACAAAAAATCATGACAAAAAATAGGCTTTTCATCCTGGGCGGGCCGGAGACGCAGCTGCATGACATTCTTTGGGCCGTCCATGATGGAAAAAACCGTGGTAGAAGCGAGGGCGAGGAAAATTTTGGGGAGTTCCCGGTTACGGTGGGAGGTAGGGGGCCGAGTGATGCACTTTTCTCTCGTACATGTATGTGCGTGTGTGCAAGGCGTTGGCTCTAACTGAACCTGAGTGAGGCATTGGGCTCTAACTGAACCCGAGCGATTGCACTGCAGGCTACGCGTTACTGAACCCGAGCGATCGATCGATGGCTGTTAACTGAACCCGATCGAGCAATTCCTTCGCTACTACTGCTAACTGAAGCCGATCGATTGGATGAACAGTGAGTGTT
>NC_041393.1:436925918-436940679 GCF_002162155.2 Triticum dicoccoides | reverse complement strand
GGTGTGGAGGGCTGGATGAACAATAGATGGTGGAGGGGTGCCCGTGGAGGGGTGGATGAATAGGACCCCGTGGTGTGGAGGGCTGGAGTGAACAGTAGACGGTGGAGGGGTGCCTGTGGAGGGGTGGTTGAACAATAGCCGGTGGAGTAGCGCGCGGTGGAGGCTGGATGAACAGGAGCCCGTGGAGGCTGGAGGAGGTCGACGGTAGCCCATGGAGGCTGGAGGAGGTCGACGGTGGAGATGAACAGTATCCCGTGGAGTCCCGTTTTGCGGTACACCACACCCCTCCCGATGAACATGGACCCCGTTTCGACCGTAGCGCTCCAACACAAGTCCGTTTGGTCTGTTTTGCGGTACACCACACCCCTCCCGATCAACAGGACCCCCTTTTCGACCGTAGGAGGTCCGTTTCCTCCGTTTTGCGGTACGCCACACCCTCCCGATCAACAGGACCCCCGTTTCGATCGTAGGAGGTCCGTTTCCTCCGTTTTGCGGTACGCCAGACCCCTCCCGATGAACACGACCCCCGTTTCGAACGTGGCCGGTCGAACACAAGGCCGTTTCCTCCGTTCCGCGGTACGCCAGGCCTCGTTTCCATCGCCTGTTCCGTCCAAGCCCTCCCGATGAACACGACCACACATTCCATTCTGACCCAGCCGGTTGGCTCCCACGCGTTCCGTTGCCTCCCGATGAACACGACGCATTCCGTTGCCTCCCCATGAACACGACGCATTCCGTTGCCTCCCCATGAACACGACACGTTCTGTTGCCTCCCCATGAACACGACAACGACACTGTTTCTCCATTCTGACCCAGCCATGGTCACGAGCCCTGGTCGTACGTATGCGCGAGTAGGCGTTCGAGACCCCGCCCGTATGTATGTACGTGGCCTTATTTTCTTTCTTGCACCCTGGCCATTGTACGTACGTGTACATGCTACACGCGCACCTCTACTACGACACGTGCGCGCCTCTACTACGACACGTGCACGCCTCTACATCCACCAGTATGTACGTACACGTTCGCGACCAGAATGACAACGCTACGTACGCTTCGACCAGATGGGTCCCGACTGTCAGGCAATTCCTTGCGTGCGAAGATGTAGCTGGTGGGCCCAGCAGTCAGGGGTGCGAATTGTTTTGTTTTTTTTGCCCGGACGCACTTCCTTGCGTGCGAACGTGTAGCTGGGGGTCCCAGCAGTCAGCTAGCGAATCATTTTTTTGCCCGGACGCACTTCCTTGCGTGCGAAGGTGTAGGTGGTAGGTCCCAGCAGTCAGGGGGGAAACATTTTTTTCGTGAAATACGATGGCCCGTCCGGTGGGTCCCCACTGTCAGGTGGAGGAATAATTATTTTGCGTGTAATAAGGACTAAGGAGGCACTTCCTTGCGGCCGCCGTGGACCCAGCTGTCAGCCTCTCCATGTACAATACTCTTCTGATAGAAGTCGGTCATTGACCACATTGACCACGCTGCGTCGAGAGCACCAGGGCGGTGGATGACGGCGAGGCCTAGGAAGGGGATGACGCGGAGCCAGGGAAGACGCGGCAGTGGATGCCCACGCGGAGAGGAGTACGACTGTACGAGGGTTTACTAGTTCGTGTGCCGTCGCTGGAGAATAATAGTAGGTATGGGTCAGTAGAGGGATGGCTATGCCAGTGATGGGAGTATGGTGGGGGCGGTGAGGCCTGCGCGGCAGCACAGCCGACCGCGGGGAGGAGGGAGCAGGCAGTCCCGCCGGCGCTTGTTTGAGCGGCTGGAGCAGGAAGAGCAGAGATTGAAGAAGCACGACAGCCATTGGATGGACATCCAACAGTCACTGCTCTCGTGTGTTGACTAAGTTGACAGGGCATTGCGTGTGCGTCAACCTTTTTTTTATGAAAGCATACGCGTCAACTTGTAGTAGGCTCACAAGTCAGCCTCAAATCTATGGAAAACAGCAGACAGCCCATCTGCCATTATTTCTAATAATGTACAGCCCATTTGCTAATTCTTAAGATTTTTTTGGAGCCCATCTTCTTTTTGTTAGCATTACACCCCATATTGTGGCCACGGTTAAAAAGTATACGAAATTTTGCATATTTCGGTGCGGTCAACTATTTTTAATCTAGAAATATTGATTCACATTCAAACTATTTTGAAAAATAATTTATATAAATATAAAATCCAAATATTTGTCCACGCATAAAAATCAATGGAATTTAAAATCTTGTAATGAAAAAAATTGAAACTAATTCCCGGTTTGATGTGTTTTAAAAATGTACAACCCATTTCTAGGCAAACCGAATGAAACTCTCCTCGTCTTGAAAGATTTGCAGCCCAGCAGGGCCGATAAAGCAACTAGGCCTTGTTTGGGTATTTCTTTAAAAAAATAGACCTGGGCTAGCCATTTTCAGCAAGAAAAAAACACAACTGGGCTCATGATGTGGTAAACATAAATAAAACCCTGGCTAGACGGGCCACGGCCCCCGCACAGCCCCGTTGTTACCCTGATCCGTCGCTAAAACTAGTATAAATAACAACTGCTTGTTCCTCAAAAAAAAAAACTGTGCGACCTGCTGGGTCCCTGGTGTCAGCCGCTCGTAGTGTAATTCTCTCATTTATTGACTACGTTGACAATGGCGTGAGCCCCAGATGTCCAACCATTAGGAGGAACCATATTTTTGGGCTTGTAATACAGAGGCACTTGCTTGCGTACTGCCATGACGCTGGTGGGTCCTTACTGTCATCCTCTCCACGTACAGTCATCTCCTTGTTCCTCTCGGTTGTTGACGACATTGACAACGCAAGAGGGCGGCGCACCGCGCACGGCTAGAGAACCAAGGCCGCAAGGCGGAGGACGACGGCGAGGCCTCGGACGGAACGAACAGGAGCCGTGGAAGATGCGCCGGTCCAGTCGCAGGCGGAGGGGAGTACGAGGGTTGACTGGTTCGGGTGCGGGTGCGTGTTGGGGCTGACGTCGCCGGAGAATAACAGGACGTGTGGGGGAATAGAGGGAGGGACTGGCCAACGTTGGAGGGTACGTACGGTAGGGCGGCGGAGGCACAACCAGCCATGAGATGCGGGAGCAGGCGGAGCCGACGGGGTGGTTCGGTTTGGGCGGCTGGAGGAAGAAGACAAGAGATAGAAGATACAAGACATATGTTGGATGTCAATCCAACGGCTGGTAGGCAGAATCGTTTGTTGACTGGCTAGGCTATTTCCTCGCGGGTCCGAAATGTCAGAATCCAAATCTGTCACGGTCATGCAGCCTTTCCAATGAAAATTTACAGCCCATTTGATGTGCTAGTTCGAAATAAGTTTGTGGGTGCTAGTGGGGGCTAATCACTTGGCTTCTGTAATGCACAGTGAGCACAAGCAGTCGGTGAGAGTGATGTTATGTCCCTTGGTTGGGATTTGTTACAATATTTCACTCTAAATTAAACGAATGGCAAGCCATGCCTTGTTTCAAAGAAAATATGACAGTCACAGCCGAGCTGAAAAGGGCAGGAACATCTAACTCCAGCTTACAAACTGTACGAAAGCACGAGGGTTAATTGTTCATCACGTTTACAAAAAAAACCCAGGTTGAAAAGGGCAACAACATCTAACTCCAGCACTGTTTTCGGAAGTCACAGTCAAATGGATCGGTCAGGTCCATAGAATGAACATCCAGGGTCATAAAATTTACTGGATTATGACCACAATATGTTGTAAATAGAAGCCCGACACGTTCAGATGCTCTTTTGCCCACCTAAAACTCCTGTTTTTGCTCTTCGACATACCCATCCGTCAAAACCATGCTGCTGATAAACTTAAGCCTGATGGACAATAGTAACCTCGCATTCAGCAGGAAGAATGTGACAAATCTAGTGTTTGCACGGTTGGCTACGTATCGTTCTAGCGTTATTGTCTTCAATCGAATCTCATGAGAAGTGAGAAAATCCTGATGCTTACGAATCCACCGATTGGTTATAACTTTCTTACCCCATCCTGTTGCCTAAATAGACATGAAGATTGAAAACAGTTAAGGTCTAAAAAAAGAGTGTCGAAAGAGCAACAGCTGAACGATTAATTCTAGTACACTATATGCGGGCTTCCGATGTGCGTGTGAAATTATCACCTTTATATACAACTTCTCTAGACATGGAAAGCATTGTAGCAAGCCAATAATCTTGTTCAGATCAAAACTAATCATTTGGATATATAAGATCTTGACAGAATCCAGCACCATTGATAGGCCATCCATGGAGAAACTCTTCATTGAGCATAGAACATAATATTAGTACAAAATGTGTACTCCAAGATGATATATAACTTATGGGCAGAAATTTAAAATGCAGCTTATGGTTACAAGTGTAGATGATAATATGAAGTACCTGAAGAACTGTGGAGCCAAACACCATATTGAAATGAGCACATAGATCATGTATTACACCCAAGGTCTCCAGTTTAGGCGCATACAGGACGGTTATTTGCAACGGTGAATAACTAGAATCAAGGATCAACCTTTGAAGTGAAGGGGCATCTTGGATGATGAGCTGCCTTCCGTCAAAAGAAATTCCAATTCTTACAAGGTTAGGCGACTTTATTTGGAGACAACCGATTCTAACTATGAAAACAAGCACCAAGCACTCCAGGGCAGGTCAACTGGAGTGGATGATGCTGTGCAATGAGGCCTTCGATATACGAACCCAAGTGAAAGTTTCTTGAGAAACGGGAGTCGAAGGTTTAGTACCAGATTGTCTGGTAGGTAGCACAGCACAAAGGTGGCGGTGTGGAGAGAGGAGGAAAACCGTGAGATAGACATCGGTTCTGAGGGCACAAGTTCATGGCGTTCAGTATGTGGTATGTGATTTCCAGGGGAATAGTACACCTCAAGCAGTTGTAGTTCTGTGAATTCAGGGGATTTCAGCCAGGTGTCCACCGTGCAGGGCATGGTATGCTTGCTCAGGTAGCATGACGGGATGCAGAGGCTTTGAACGGAGCCCTGGTGGGAGGAGATGATGGCTCTGGGGATTTCAAAATCATTGAAGAGAGATAGCTGACGACAGTCGAGATTAAGGGGCACGTCGCTCCATAGAGGGCACCACCGAATTGAGAGGACTTGGGTGAGACAGCAATCCTTGGTGGGGAGAAGCGAGATGATCTCCCCAAGGACGGCGTCCGGGAGATCGCTGATGCGGTCCACCCAAGATTCTACGAGTTCCTGGGATCCGGTGGGGGCAGGGTCGCCGCTTCTCCCCGCGCTGCCGGGAGCGGGATCTACAACAGGTGTCGCTGCTGGCGGGAGCCTCATCTTCTTGGCGCTGGGGTCAGCCGACTCCATTTTCCTCGAGGGCATCACGTCACGCTCACGGATTTGAGCAGAGTAACAAATGACAAGCCTAGTTGTAGTGCGAGTGAAGAAGAAGGGGAGCTGAGGTTTTTTCTTTAGTAGTGAGGAAGAAGGGGAGCTGGGGTTTTCTGTAGGTGTGAGGTGAGGAATTTGGGGGTACGAGTGGAGCAAGCTGACGTGAGGTGGGTGCGAGCGAGGAGGAAGAAGAGCACCCAGGTTTTTTTGGGGGGCTGTGTGCTGGGTGTGGGTAGCGCCTCTCATTCAGTAAATATAGGGCTTTTGAATTGATTTTATTATTTACCTAGTGTGGATGGGTTGTTTTCTCTTGGGCCCAGTGAAACAATTACTACTAGTACAGTGGAGACACTCTATAGCTGATACGTCTCCAAAGTATCTATAATTTTTGATTGCTCCATGCTACTTTATCTACTGTTTTGGACTATATTGGGCTTTATTTCCACTTATATATTATTTTTGGGACTAACCTATTAACCGGAGGCCCAGCCCAGAATTGCTGTTTTTTTGTGCCTATTTCAGTATTTCGAAGAAACAGAATATCAAACGGAGTCCAAACGGAATGAAACCTTCGGTAACGTGATTTTCTCACCGAACGTGATCCAGGAGACTTGGACCCTACTCCAAGAAGTGCGAGAGGTCACGAGGGTGGAGGGCGCGCCCCCTAGGCGCGCCCCCTGCCTCGTGGGCCCCCTGTTGCTTCACCGGCATACTCCTTCCTCCTATATATACCTACGTACCCCCATCAGATCAAATACGGAGCCAAAAACCTAATTCCACCGCCGCAACTTTCTGTATCCGCGAGATCCCATCTTGGGGCCTGTTCCGGAGCTCTGCGGGAGAGGGCATCTACCACGGAGGGATTCTACATCAACACCATAGCCTCTCCGATGAAGTGTGAGTAGTTTACTCCAGACCTTCGGGTCCATAGCTAGTAGCTAGATGGCTTCTTCTCTCTTTTTGGATCTCAACACAATGTTCTCCCCCTCTCTTGTGGTGATCTATTCGATGTAATCTTCTTTTTGCGGTGTGTTTGTTGAGACCGATGAATTGTGGGTATATGATCCAGCTTATCTATGAATAATATTTGATTCTTCTCTGAATTCTTTTATGTATTATTGAGTTATCTTTGCAAGTCTCTTCGAATTATCCGTTTGGTTTGGCCAACTAGATTGGTAGTTCTTGCAATGGGAGAAGTGTTTAGCTTTGGGTTCAATCTTGCGGTGTCCTTACCCAGTGACAGAAAGGGTTGCAAGGCACGTATTGTATTGTTGCCATCGAGGATAACAATATGGGATTTTTATCATATTGCATGAATTTATCCCTCTACATCATGTCATCTTGCTTAAGGCGTTACTCTGTTTTTAACTTAATACTCTAGATGCATGCTGGATAGCGGTCGATGAGTGGAGTAATAGTAGTAGATGCAGAATCGTTTCGATCTACTTGTCTCGGACGTGATTCCTATATACATTATCATACCTAGATAATCTCATAATTATTCGCTTTTCTATCAATTGCTCAACAGTAATTTGTTCACCCACCGTAGAATACTTATGCTCTTGAGAGAAGCCACTAGTGAAACACATGGCCCCCGGGTCTATTCTCATCATATCAATCTCCATTACTTTATTTACTTGCTTTGTTTTTACTTTGCCTTTTACTTTTTACTTTGCATCTCTATATCAAAAATACCAAAAATATTATTTATCATCTCTATCATATCTCACCCTCGTAAGTGACCGTTAAGGGATTGACAACCCCTAATCGCGTTGGTTGCGAGTAGCTAACGTTTTGTGTAGGTACGAGGGACTTGTGCGTGATCTCCTACTGGATTGATACCTTGGTTCTCAAAAACTGAGGGAAATACTTACGCTACTTTACTGCATCATCCTCTCCTCTTTGGGGAAATCCAACACAGTGCTCAAGAGGTAGCAAGAAGAATTTCTGGCACCGTTGCCGGGGAGTTTGCGCAAAAGTCAACCATACCAAGTACCCATCACAAGCCCTATCTCTCGGATTACATTATTTGCCTCTCGTTTGCCTCTCCCCCACTTTACCCTTGCTGTTTTATTCGCCCTCTCTTTCCCAATATCCTCCTCTCTTTCTCTTTTGCCCTTTTCTTGTTTGCCTTTGCTTGTGTGTTGGATTACTTGTTGCCATGGCGCAAGATAATACCAAATTGTGTGATTTCTCGAATACCAATAATAATGATTTCCTTAGTACTCCGATTGCTCCTCTTAATAATGATGAGTCTTGTGTAATAAATACCACTTTGCTGAATCTTGTTATGAAAGATCAATTCGCCGGCCTTCCTAGTGAAGATGCCGCTACTCATCTAAACAATTTTGTTGATTTGTGTGATATGCAAAAGAAGAAAGATACGGATAAAAATATTGTCAAATAAAAGTTATTTCCGTTTTCACTTAGAGATCGTGCTAAAATTTGGTTTTCGTCTTTGCCTAAAAATAGTATTGATTCTTGGAACAAGTGCAAAGATGCTTTTATCTCTAAGTATTTTCCTCCCGCTAAGATCATCACTCTTAGGAACGATATTATGAATTTTAAACAACTTGATCATGAGCATGTTGCCCAATCTTGGGAAAGAATGAAATTGATGCTTCGCAATTGCCCTACTCATGGTTTGAATTTATGGATGATCATACAAATTTTTTATGCCGGATTAAATTTTGCTTCTAGAAATCTTTTAGATTCGGCCGCAGGAGGCACGTTTATGAAAATTACGTTAGGAGATGCTACAAAATTGCTTGATAATATTATGGATAATTATTCTCAATGGCATACCGAAAGATCTTCGAGTAAAAAGGTGCATGCTATAGAAGAAATCAATGTTTTGAGTGAAAAGATGGATGAACTTATGAAGATGTTTGCTACTAAAAATACTTCTCTTGATCCCAATAATATGCC
This sequence comes from Triticum dicoccoides, assembly GCF_002162155.2. Classification (NCBI taxonomy): domain Eukaryota; kingdom Viridiplantae; phylum Streptophyta; class Magnoliopsida; order Poales; family Poaceae; genus Triticum; species Triticum dicoccoides. The sequence continues at coordinate 436,932,422 of NC_041393.1, read as the reverse complement.
TTTATCTACTTTGATTGAGAATAATAATGAATCTATGGATGTGAATTTTGTTGGTAGGAATAGTTTTGGAAATAATGCATATAGAGGGAATTTTAATCCTAGGCCTTATCCTAGCAATCCTTCTAATAATTATGGAAATTCCTACAACAACTCTTATGGAAATTTTAATAAGACGCCCTCTGAATTTGATAGTAGTGTTAAAGATTTTATGATTTCACAAAAGAATTTTAATGCTTTGCTTGAAGAGAAATTGCTTAAAGTTGATGATTTGGCTAGGAACGTTGATAGGATTTCTCTTGAAATTGATTCTTTAAAGCTTAAATCTATTCCTCCTAAGCATGATATCAATGAGTCTCTCAAATCTATGAGAATTTCCATTGATGAGTGCAAGGAAAGAACCGCTAGGATGTGTGCTTCCAAAGATGCCTTTATTAAAGTGTGTTCTTCTGATTTCTATGAAAATCAAGATGAAGATCTAAAAGTTATTGATGTGTCCCCTATAAATCTTTGTTTTGCTATATGAATCTTGATGAAACTGAATATGATCTTCCTTTACCTAGAAGGCGTTCTAAGAATTCGGAGTTTCTAGATCTTGATGATGAAATTGACGAAAGTGGGATTGAAAGAAATAAAAATCTTGATGTTGCTAAACCCACTATTTTGTATCTCAAGGAATTTAATTATTAAAATTACTCTTTGATTGGTTGTATTTCCTTGTTGCAATCCGTGCTAGATTCTCCTCATGCTTATAGTCAAAATAAGGCCTTTACCGAACACATTGTTGATGCTTTGATGCAATCTTATGAAGAAAAACTTGAGTTGAAAGTTTCTATCCCTAGAAAACTCTATGAGGAGTGGGAACCTACTATCAAAATTAAAATTAAAAATTATGAGTTTCATGCTTTGTGTGATTTGGGTGCTAGTGTCTCCACTATTCCCTAAACTTTGTGTGATTTGCTAGATTTTCGTGACTTTGAAGATTGCTCTCTAAACTTGCATCTTGCGGATTCCACTATTAAAAAGCCTATGGGAAGAATTAATGATTTTCTTATTGTTGCAAATAGGAATTATGTGCCTGTAGATTTTATCGTTCTTGATATAGATTGCAATCCTTCATGTCCTATTATTCTTGGTAGACCTTTCCTTAGAACGATTGGTGCGATTATTGATATGAAGGAAGGGAATATTAGATTCTAATTTCCCTTGAGAAAAGGTATGGAACACTTCCCTAGAAAGAAAATAAAATTACCATATGAATCTATCATAAGAGCCACTTATGGATTGCCTACCAAAGATGGCAAAACTTAGATCTATCTTCGCTTTTATGCCTAGCTAAGGGCGTTAAACGATAGCGCTTGTTGGGAGGCAACCCAATTTTATTTTGTGTTTTTTGTTTTTGCTTCTGTTTAGGAATAAATAATCCATCTAATTTCTGTTTAGATGTGGTTTTATCTTTTAATTAGTGTTTGTGCCAAGTAGAACCTATAGAATAAGCTATGATGATAGTTGATTTGATTCTGCTGAAAAACAGAAACTTTGCGCTCACGAGAAACAATTCAGTAAATCACAGAAACGTGATTTTGCATTGATTCTTTTTGATGCTGATCAATAAACAAATTTTCCAGTACGTCCTATTTTGGTAGAAGTTTTAGAGTTCCAGAAGTTTGCGTTAGTTATAGATTGCTATAGACTGTTCTGTTTTTGACAGATTCTGTTTTGCGTGTGTTGTTTGCTTATTTCAATGCATCTATGGCTAATAAATTAGTTTATATACCATAAGGAAGTTGGAATACAGTAGGTTTAACACCAATATAAATAAATAATGAGTTCATTACAGTACCTTAAAGTAGTATTTTGTTTTCTTTCACTAACGGAGCTCACGAGATTTCTATTGAGTTTATGTTGTGAAGTTTTCAAGTTTTGGGTGAATTCTTTTGATGGATTATGGAACAAAGAGTGGCAAGAGCCTAAGATTGGGGATGCCCATGGCACCCCCAAGATAATCTAAGGACACCAAAAAGTCAAAGCTTGGGGATGCCCCGGAAGGCATCCCCTCTTTCGTCTACTTCCATCGGTAATTTACTTGGAGCTATATTTTTATTCACCACATGATATGTGTTTTGCTTGGAGCGTCTTGTATTATTTGCGTATTTGCTTGTTAGTTTACCACAATCATCCTTGATGTACACACCTTTTGAGAGAGCCATACATGATTTAGAATTTGCTAGAATACTCTATGTGCTTCACTTATATCTTTTGAGCTTGATAGTTTTGCTCATAGTGCTTCACTTAAACCTTTTTGAGTGTAATAAATTTTGCTCTAGTGCTTTACTTAGATCTTTTAGAGCACGGTGATGGATTTGTTTTAAAGAAACTATTCATCTCTCATGCTTCACTTAGATTATTTTGAGAGTCGTTAATAGCATGGTAATTTGCTTAATGTTAATATACTTGGTATTCAAGATATGTGAAACATTCTTTTGAGTGAATTGAATACTAAGATAAGTTTGATGCTTGATAATTGTTTTGAGATATGGACGTGATAATATCAAAGTCGTGCTAGTTGGGTGATTATGAATTTGAGAAATGCTTGTGTTGAAGTTTGCAAGTCCCGTAGCATGCACGTATGGTTAAAGTTGTGTAACAAATTTGAAACATGAAGTGTACCTGGCTTGTGCATCCTTATGAGTGGCGGTCGGGGACGAGCGATGGTCTTTTCCTACCAATCTATACCCCTAGGAGCATGTGCGTAGTTTTTGATTTTTGATGACTTCTAAATCTTTGCAATAAGTATATGAGTTCTTTTGACTAATGTTGATTCCATGGATTATACGCACTCTCACCTTTCCGCCTTTGCTAGCCTCTTCGGTACCGTGCATTGCCCTTTCTCACCTTGAGAGTTGGCGCAAACTTTGCTGGTGCATCCAAACCCCGTGATACGATACGCTCTATCACACATAAACCTCCTTATATCTTCCTCAAAACAGCCACCATACCTACCTATTATGGCATTTTCATAGCCATTCCGAGATATATTGCCATGCAACTTCCACCATCATCATGACATACATTACTTTTGTCATATTGCCATTGCATGATCATGTAGTTGACATCGTATTTGTGGCAAGGCAACCATGCATTATTTTTCATACATGTCACTCTTGATTCATTGCACCATCCCGGTACACCGCCGGAGGCATTCATATAGAGTCATATCTTGTTCTAAGTTTCGAGTTGTAATCCTTATGTTGTAATCAATAGAAGTGTGATGATCATCATTATTAGATCATTGCCTAAAAAAAGAAAAAAAGAAGAAAGGCCAAAAGAAAAAAAGAAAGGCCCAAAAGAAAAGAAAAGAAAAAAAGGCAATGCTACTATCTCTTTTTCCACACTTGTGCTTCAAAGTAGCACCTTGTTCTTCATGTAGTGAGTCTCATATATTGTGCTTCAAAGTAGCACCTTGTTCCTCATGTAGTGAGTCTCATAAGTTGTCCTTTTTTATACTAGTGGGAATCTTTCATTATAGAACTTGGCTTGTATATTCCTATGATGGGCTTCCTCAAATGCCCTAGGTCTTCATGAGCAAGCGAGTTGGATGTACACCCACTAGTTTTCTTTTGTTGAGCATTCATAGCTCTAGTGCATCCGTTGCATGGCAATCCCTACTCCTCATGTTGACATCAATTGATGGGCATCTCCATAGCCCGTTGATTATCCTCATCAATGTGAGACTTTCTCCTTTTTTGTCTTCTCCACACAATCCCCATCATCATATTCTATTCCACCCATAGTGCTATATCCATGGCTCACGCTCATGTATTGCGTGAAGGTTGAAAAAGTTTGAGATTATTTAAGTATGAACAATTGCTTGGCTTGTCATCGGGGGTATAGAAGTTGGATCTTTGTGTGACAAAAATGAAGCATAGCCTAACTATATGATTTTGTAGGGATGAACTTTCTTTTGCCATGCTATTTTGAGAAGACATGATTGCTTTGATTAGTATGCTTGAAGTATTATTATTTTTGTGTCAATATGAACTTTTGTCTTGAATCTTTTGGATCTGAATATTCATATCACAATCAAGAAGATTTACATTGAAATTATGCCAAAGTATCACTCCGCATCAAAAATTCTTTTTTATCATTTACCTACTCGAGGACGAGCAGGAATTAAGCTTGGGGATGCTTGATACGTCTCCAACGTATATATAATTTTTGATTGATCCATGCTACTTTATCTACTGTTTTGGAATATATTGGGCTTTATTTTCCATTTTTATATTATTTTTGGGACTAACCTATTAACCGGAGGCCCAGTCCAGAATTGCTGTTTTTTTGCCTATTTCAGTATTTCGAAGAAACGGAATATCAAACGGAGTCCAAATGGAATGAAACCTTCGGGAACGTGATTTTCTCACAGAACATGATCCAGGAGACTTGGACCCTACTCCAAGAAGTGCCAGAGGCGGTCACGAGGGTGGAGGGCGCCCCCCCGGGCGCGCCCCCTGCCTCGTGGGCCCCCTGTTGCTTCACCGACGTACTCCTTCCTCCTATATATACCTACGCACCCCCGTCAGATCAAATACGGAGCCAAAAACCTAATTCCACCACCACAACTTTCTGTATCCGTGAGATCCCATCTTGGGGCCTGTTCTGGAGCTCCGCGGGAGAGGGCATCTACCACGGAGGGAATCTACCATGGAGGGCTTCTACATCAACACCATAGCCTCTCCGATGAAGTGTGAGTAGTTTACTTCAGACCTTCGGGTCCATAGCTAGTAGCTAGATGGCTTCTTCTCTCTTTTTGGATCTCAATACAATGTTCTCCCCCTCTCTTGTGGAGATCTATTCGACGTAATCTTCTTTTTGCGGTGTGTTTGTTAAGACCGGTGAATTGTGGGTTTATGATCCAGCTTATCTATGAATAATATTTGATTCTTCTCTGAATTCTTTTATGTATGATTGAGTTATCTTTGCAAGTCTCTTCGAATTATCCATTTGGTTTGGCCAACTAGATTGGTAGTTCTTGCAATGGGAGAAGTGTTTAGCTTTGGGTTCAATCTTGCGGTGTCCTTACCCAGTGACAGAAAGGGTTGCAAGGCACGTATTGTATTGTTGCCATCGAGGATAACAATATGGGATTTTTATCATATTGCATGAATTTATCCCTCTACATCATGTCATCTTGCTTAAGGCGTTACTCTGTTTTTAACTTAATACTCTAGATGCATGCTGGATAGCGGTCGATGAGTGGAGTAATAGTAGTAGATGCAGAATCGTTTCGATCTACTTGTCTCGGACGTGATGCCTATATACATGATCATACCTAGATAATCTCATAATTATTCGCTTTTCTATCAATTGCTCAACAATAATTTGTTCACCCACCGTAGAATACTTATGCTCTTGAGAGAAGCCACTAGTGAAACATATGGCCCCCGGGTCTATTCTCATCATATCAATCTCCATTACTTTATTTACTTGCTTTGTTTTTACTTTGCCTTTTACTTTTTACTTTGCATCTTTATATCAAAAATACCAAAAATATTATTTATCATCTCTATCAGATCTCACCCTCGTAAGTGACCGTTAAGGGATTGACAACCCCTAATCGCGTTGGTTGCGAGTAGCTAACGTTTTGTGTAGGTACGAGGGACTTGTGCGTGATCTCCTACTGGATTGATACCTTGGTTCTCAAAAACTGAGGGAAATACTTACGTTACTTTACTGCATCATCCTCCCCTCTTCGGGGAAATCCAACGCAGTGCTCAAGAGGTAGCAACAGCTACCCAGAAAAACAATTACTACTAGTACAATGGAGACACTCTACCGCTTGTGGCTCCTCCTAGGTCATTGAAACGTCTCCCTCTACTGAATGCCGTTATACTTTTGTTCACCGACATGCGGTCCATGCAGCGCGCGGGCCCAAATGCCATCCACCAAATTAGAAGGCAGTATGCAGGCGGAGAGTAACCCTGGTCGTAGCGCGGCAGTAACGAGCCATCGTATCACAAAACCCCACCCCCCCGCAGTCTAAGTTTGACGGACGAAGCAACCATCATTTCACTCTTTGCTGAATCCCCTTCTCCCTCACCGTCTTCAAGAAAGGCAACACTTGCATCTGCCACTGTTCTTCTCTCCTAATGAAGGGAAGGTAAGCGGATCCGTGATGTTGTTATATTTTCGTTCAGAGAAAAAAAGAACTTTTGCAAAGCAGTAACCGATCCTCACTCTCTTTTTTGTTTCATTGTGATTGTGATTGTGTTTTCCTTTTAGTTGTTTCCTAGTATTCGTCAGTTTCATGATGGACCAAGGAGAACCAGGCAAAGATCTGCCGATATTGGAGCAGACGCGGGAGGCTGATCCCCACAAGACAGAGAGCTCCAAGAAGATGGAGGCAGCCACCAAGCCGACCCCAGATACGCTCACGGCCACTACTGAGATGGTCAACGCCCCGTTTGAGGTTACAGCCCCCGTGGCACTGCAGGAGCATTTTTTTCCTTC
>NC_041393.1:436913096-436925501 GCF_002162155.2 Triticum dicoccoides | reverse complement strand
TCGATTGTGGTTTTTCATCTAAGTATGTGGTGATTAATAATGCAAAATTTTATTAGCTTCGATGCCATGCTATACATAGTGGTTTAAATAACTTGTGTTTCTTATACTGAAAAGTAATTCAGAATTTGTTTCTGTTTCAGTTAGAACCCTGATGCAGACAATGATTGTGTGGTTGTACATGTCACTCGCTATGAGGCGGATGACCCGAATATACGCACTGGGAAAATAGAGTTCTTAGGCTGTTGGATCCTGGAAGCCATTTGCGGTTATACCAATGAAGAGTTGTATTCCAGCCTCACTGTTGTCAGGCGTGTTGTCCAGGGTATACTGAAGCACAAGAAGTTCAAAGCTACTCCTTCGTTTGTGAGGCATACTGTTCTTGTCAAGCTTACACAGGAAGATGACGTGGCATACCTCCACAAACTAGTTTATCTGTGGCAAGGCCACAAGGTTGTCTTCATGAAGGTTCACATGATTGAGCTGCCGCGGGATGTCCTCGATGATGTTCATGGCAAGGTCCGTATTGTGTCCAGCCCAAATTAGATCGAGGCATGAAATAGTTGCCCCAACTAGTGTTTAATAGTAGTTTGGATTGTGTCTAATTATCCGAACCTTGCCTGTTATTGACCCCTCTGGGGCTAGTACTCTGTTTGAATCCATCTATGGGAACTGCTGCTACTTTTGTGTGCCCGTGAATCATGTGAGAACCATCGTAATTGTTGCCGAAACAGATGCGTCCTCACTAGTTTTTTCATGAATATGGCATGGTAAGACATAAGTTGTCACGGTTTATCATACAAGTAGTGTGTGTTTTGATGAAATAGAGCACTCGTTCGAGAACTGTGCGCCGACGTATACATAAGTACTTGTAAACACTGTTGGTGCTACCCCACTTGTAAGCAGTTGTGCAAAACACGACACATTGGCTCAGCTCGCTTCAACACTAGGCTATCGACCAGCTAACAATCAACAATCTGCTGTCTGCGTTTCAAAAAAAAACAATCTGCTGTCTGACATATAAGCAACTATGTATCTTGTTACAGTGGTTCATGCAGTTAATTGAGTCCACAATGTAATAAATTGCAAACGTTCACACGCTAGTCCAGCGCTCATGTGGAACACTCACATTAAACTCGTCTTCATAAAAAACTTGAAAAGCATAAGTTAAGCAATTTTATACATCTCAATGATTCATAGAACATAACAAACATATACTAGTTCACAGCAAAAGTCAAAGTTGTGAGAAGATTGACAAATCAGGAAAAAACAAGCAAGGCTTCTCTGAGCAAAGGGCCTCCCGGCAGGCTTAAATTTTCTGGAGTTCACTTTGGTTTTTTCTTGTTGCCACCATCCAGGGTTAGGTTCTCTCATTCCAGAATAACCAATTATAATTGTGGTCTCAGCTGGAATGCTGAACTGAACCATGCAGTGTACTGACCAGTTGAAATGCTTGTGCATTCCACTAAATTTAAGCACCATTATTTGCAGAAATAAGCAGACCACAATGCCTCTTGTCCGCGCACCTGTCCAAAAAACTGCCGTGCAGCCGTGCCAGCTAGTCCTCGGTCCGTGGAAGAACTGGCAGAAAGTGCATTCCGGACTAGGATGCAATTGTTTTTGCTTGTCCCTGCACTGCAATCAGGAAGTAAAACGTACAAATCAGCTTCTTTTAGATTGCGTTGGTCATTCTACCTTAGTTACTACCAATGTAGGAATACCTTGAAGACTGGAGGTTAGACGACGGCAACGAGGGATAGCCATCTCATTTTGCTCAGTTGTACTAAAACTGAGGTGTGTGCTTTTGATTGCGCGGATAGAAACGATACGGAGACAGACATCCCGAAACGATATGGAGACATACATCCCTGTTTGCGCAAATACGAAAGACGGTTATTTAAACAGTGACAGATATTTGCAGTGGTGTATGATTAACAACAGCATCTATTATGTTATAATTGGCACTAGATTGACAGTATGAAGAGTCCTTAAGTAAGTAGCATAACATCACATCAACAATGCCACTATATTAACATGCAGAACAATAGCATTAGTATTACTGTCATTAGATTAGCACATGGTCAATACATGTGCAATCAAATTTGTGCAGTTCCACTGGGATGAAGCAATGTTAGCGGTGTGAGAGTTAAGTGTAACTGCAAAAACACAATTCATGGGAAATAAAGCAAGACGGAAGCACTTCATAAAATGGTGGTGGCATTGCTTCAATTTATCAACGGCACTAGACCATTACTTATAGTTACATTAGGTGGCATTGCTTAATGCTTCATGTGATTTTACGTTAACGGTGGCGATATGGGCGTAGGGACAGCAAGGGCATAAAGTGGTGAGGCAGATGTGGCTGCCGAGAGCGGCAAACACTCAGGCAACATGTCTGCATTTGTCCCATTTTTTATCTCCTCGGCGACATTTTCCTATGTGAGCACAGGAAATGTAGACCTGCTCATTCTCATTTGCGTTGTCCCCCAACACCCGTCACTTTCTTTCCCTTTTCAACCAAGAGATAGGTCCACTTCCCCCCACCCTTCTCCATCCACCATGCTTTCTTCGTCTTTTCAACCAAGAGACCGGTTGGGTAGCCAGTATCTACTACTTTCCCCTGTTTCCTCTTAGAACCAAGTCCTAGTTTCATGCTACAGCTTTCCCACTTTCTTCCCTATTTGAACCGACTCTTAGAGTCGACTGTATGAACTAGCTTTACCTCTAATAATAGTAAAAGTCTAGGTTTATTTGGAACAGCGGACGGAAGTAGAAAAAGATCCACACGAAGGGAGCTGGGGAAGTAGAGCAAGGCAGGTTTCGAAGGAATATATACCCGAGGGTCGTCGGCATGTGGCAAAGACGGCGTCGGGAGGAAGAAGGGGTCGGAGGCACTCCCGAGCCGGCGCTCTCTCGGAGAGAATGGCACGGCCGCCGATCGGGACGCGCGGGCAGCCGTTGGTCTCCTCCCTCGCCGCCGACGACATCGTGAACAATGCACCTACACCCCTGCCCCAGTCGAGGTTGTCCGGCCGGATTTGTGACCAGCCGTGAACTGCGAGAGAGTGTGGACACCGATGTCTTGCTTAGATCTGGAGAGCATGAGAGAGTGAACGAGAGGAACCCTAGTAAAGCAAGCGCTAAGGCTCCTGCTTATATATATATATATAATGGAGTGATTTTGTTGTACCAGCTTCAAAAAAATGTGCTCCTACATGTACCAGTGAGTGGGTGTGAGAGAACTAGTGCGTGCGTGCACCACTTCTCTTCGTGAGAGTACAATATTCTATGCCCAAAGAACGTTCGCCGCAAGAGTAATAGTATAAGTGTGTGACGTGTGAGCTAAAATAAAATGTGTGCGACGTCTTTTGTTTTTTAGAAGTTTTGAGGGTAGGGTGTGATGAGCACATATGTGCGTGACGTCTACCTGCAGATAGATGGTGGGTGCGACATGCGAGTCTGCGAGAGGGCTCGCGAGAGTCGTGACTCGTGAGGGTGCGTGTGCGTGAGAGGGAGGGGGCACGTATCAATGCAATGCATGTATCCGTAAATCATTATCCGACAAACATTCACCACAATCCTTTTCCCGACGAACCAGTGCATATAGCTTTATTGAAAATTCAAACCTCGCAAACTTCTACCGAGTTTTCGTGTACCAAATTACACATGTAGAATACCCTGTATATATCATTTCATTCATCTTCGAGAGGTAACTATAAAGATGGGGGAGGAGTCTACAAAGTAAGACCATGGTATCACCCGCATCAATTTCAACCATCCTTTGGTGTCGAGGAATATCATAGGAACTCTATATGATACGATTTTTATAGGATTTTCCTTTAGAGCCAATTGGTTCATAGGAATAGATTCATATACTCCACATTTCAAAGGAAATAAACATGATATCATTTCTATAGCTTTAGAGACACTTGGTTCAAATGAATGGATTCCTATACTCCCTTAATATCAAAGGAAAATAAACATTAGCGTATATTCAATAGAAAAGTTCCTATGATCTGAACCAAATTACATATCTTTTCTAATCCCTCCTCATAGGAATTGAGATACATGTCATCTCTAGATTCAATAGAAAAGTTCCTATGATGTGAACCAAATGACATCTCTTTTCCAATCTCTACTCATAGGAATTAAGATGCTCCATGTCATCTCTTTCCCTACAACTTCCATGTATACATCTTCTATTCCTAAATAGACAGTACAACCCACTAGTAGCTTTTTTCCAAAACATGCAACTATGGCACAAGAACTATATAGTGTGCCAATAACTTTGAAAGATGGTCGTTGGATGAAGCTAATCTGACAGTGCAGAGATGGAGAATCCAAGCACTACTGGCGGTTGGATATCATCAACATTCCACCAGATCTGCCACATGTACAATTTAGAAGACTCCATGGTTGAACTTAAGCATAATGCACAAACCTCAAAACACAAGCACTTCTCCTTTGTTCTAGAATCTTCTGTATCATAATTGTTTTTTTCTAAATGAATTGCCATTATTTGTTTTTTACTTTATGCTTTACAATGCACAACCCCATGAATCTTAACATTTTTATAAAACTAATTGATTTTGAATGAGATGAACTATAAGAACTAAACGAACATCTACATCATGCATATATGACTCAAAGCTTTACATGCTATAGTGTGTATTTATTCATAATTTGGTTTCAAAATCTCATGCGTTCAATGCATCATTTCCTTTCGGTCGAACCTACGTCCACAATTTTTTGTACGTACCATATCTCCACTGATCCCCGAACCCAAAATGCTGCCTCGTTCCCGTAAAACCAAGCGGCCCACACATCCCTCGACTAAAACCCGTTTACTATGACGTGGCCCCGCACGCCGTAGTACTCCTACAAACCCTACAACCGCACTCATCATCGGTTTTCTTCAAGAGGACGAGGGAGGAGCCGATTTGTAGTGGAGGCGCTTTCAAAAAAAAGGATATGTAGTGGAGACCCCTACCCTAGGGTGACCTAGGTATCTGTCGCACGCATCATTGTTTTCTATTTTCTTTATGCTCTTGCGCCCTAGAGTGAAATGATGGTTACTTCGTCCGTCCAGCTTAATGCGGGCCCTAGAGTGAAATGATGGTTTCTTCGTCCATCCAGCTTAATGTGAGAAAGGTGGGGCTTTGTGATTTGACCCCTCGTCGCTCATTTTCTACTACTGTGGCGCTACGACCGGGGTGCCTCCAGTTCCAACCGCTACTCTGAACTGTAATTTGGTGCATCACACGTGGAACAAGATGGTGGATGGGCCGCATGTCGGCCAAAGGGGTCCTGTTAAGTGTGTCGCCGTTTCATGTGTGGACTGACCCTGCTTGAGTTGCTATGCCAACACGACAGGAGCAGCCTACCACTTGGTTTTGCTCCTTGGTGAATCCCGACTATATTGATCTAAAAAGATACGTGCTGAACTACCCTCTCCATCTCGTCTTTTTATTTTTAGGCATCTCGGTTTATAGGGCGTGCACGTAGTTCTAGGTCATCCATTTGACTAACTAAATATGAGTTACTAGTATGTCACCAAAAGTACTACTATATCATTGGATTCTTAAGCGGATGTAGTTGTATTTAAAAGTCGAGGGCGGGGCTTTTCCTGCATGGTAGGCGGGGCAGTTCCGCCTAGTCGGTTCGATAGAGACGCGAGAAGACGAGGGAGTAGGCTGCTACAAACGTAGGGCTGTGTGATTTGATAGCGAGCTACTACTGGACAGGTGGGGCCCCATGATTTGACTTGCCATTATCATTTTAATTGCGGCGCTACGATCGGCATGAGTCTCCCGATTCCTGACCACCTCCATACAGGTGCCTCTCCCAATGCTCCACCATGTAGTAGAGGCTGGCTCTTGCATGAGAGCCCACTTCTCCACTTTTTCCTTGCCTCTCTTTCCTCCACATATGCAAAAATGCCATGTAAAGTGCACTATTGTACTTACTTTTACTTGCTCCTACAGCTGCTAAGCTTGCCACATAGGCATAAAGTCTGATGTGGAAAGTTAATCAAGAAGAGATAGATTAGTTTGGTGACCCAAGGAAGAAATGGTGCTAAGTGCGTGTACCTAGGTGAAAAGACAATTTTGAGTCTATAGCTAATTAGATGAAGCAAACTTAGCAACACCATTTCATTGGAAGAGGTCACTCCTTGGAAAATGCAATAAATACTAGTACTCCATGTGTCCTAGTGTCAAAAACGTTCTTATATTATGGGATAGAGGGAGTACGAAGAAAGAGATGGAGAGGAGTAAAAAAATACACTTATACCCAACCTTATAGCTAACCTTGTTGTAGTATGAGTGACTAAGTGATGACTATGTATGACATGCCAACATCAGATAGCCTAACGCACCATGTTAAATCTCCAATGGTGCGACCGCGCGAGCGACGCGACGGTCGTGGTAGGCGCAAGCATGATACGGGCTGCTGGCAGCCCTTGGACCTGAGATCAAACGGTCGCATGCTAAGTTGCTGAAAAATTGCAGTATAACCCTCCGGGATAGGATATTTACCCATAGGTCTAGAATCATGCCATGCAACCGTTCGATCTCAGATCCAAGGGCTCTCGGAAGCCCGTATCATGGGAGAATGGAAAGCCACTAGCCTGCCGTTCGCACGCTGGCAGTTCGCTCCTACTCGTCCCCACACGTCCTTCAATACTACGGCAGTTTGCTCCTAGTCATCCCGTCCATTCACATTACGGTAGTTCCACTAATCCTAACCCTCCTCCCAAATCCATGGCGTCCCAAATCTCCACGATCGGCGGTGAGTACAAGGTTAGAACCATCACGGGCGATGAGTTTGACGTCATCTACACCCGTTCTTCCGCGACGGTGAAAGGATGCCTTTCTCGCTTCAGACGCATGTTCGAAGACTCAGACGATGAGCGGGTTGCTGGGCTAGATGTTGAGTACACCACAGTCTTGGGACAAGAGAAGGATCTAAAGGACGAAGAGAGGAAGAAGCCCGCCGTGATCCAGGTTTGCGTGCATGACTTATGCTTGGTCTACCACATATGCCATGCTGACGTTGAATGCCTGGATTTTAAGGACTTCCTGGAGAGCAACCTAGTCAAATTCGTTACTGTAGACTTTGGTAATGACAAAGAAGTCCTGGGTTGGATAGGCCTCATTGTAGGAAACACCTTCGACCTCCAGAAGAATCGGCTGGTGTCCTCTCGTCAGCCTTCAATGCTGACCCTGGCAGGAGCCATGGTTCATCCTTTGTACGGTAAACTGGAGAAACCTCATTAAACGTTTCATCGTTATGCATGGCAGCAGAATGTACTAGATATAGACCACATCCACTACGCTGCAATGGATGGCTACCTTTGTTTCAATATCTACAAGGGTTGGATGAAGAGCAAGAGCGAAGTGTGCGGTTCAAGCAAAGATGTATCGGCCAAGAGGAAGAGGGACAAGGACGAAGTCGAGGACGTGGACGAGGGCTCCTTCGAGTGAGTAAGGTGTCAGTATCGTTGCTCATGGTGGTTCTAATGCAGTGTCTATCGGATTAGTTGCATAGTTTAATTTTAGGTGTGCTTAGTTGAATTTGAGGGGTGTGTTGTGCTGAGCCCCAGCAGAACTATGTTATGTTTCTTCTTGTTACTTTAACTCCTCAGTATGATACATACTACTAGTATTTCTTTAATAGAATTTAGCACCCCAAATAAGCACGTACTAGCTTTTTTAATAGTACTATATGCATAATTTGGCGACGAGCGCTCTCTATATGTACCACCTTTTTTTATTTCAATTTTTGCTCCACGGGGCAATCCATCGACAGTACTACTGTACAAAAGTATACATTTTTTAAAAGGCTGGAGTACTGTTCATCACATATATAGCCAGTTAAATTCTCAACCTAGAACGACGTGCATGCCATGTAGTAAACCGATACGGAGGAAGTATAGTAAAAATGAGGTGATTCTATCGAGCGATCGGCGGGGGAGCATGGCCTGTCATGCGGTCCCACGTGTCATGATGTACCAAGGCGATGCGCGTGTCCCTCTTGAGGCAGAAGCAATACTGCGTGGTTTGAGATGATGGCGAACCGAAGTGTGAAATAATGGTTGCTTCGTCCGTCTGGGAAGGTGCGGCATAGTGATTTGACGTCTCATTGCTCATTACTACTACTGGGCCGGTATGAGTGGGGTGCGTCCCCCTGCTGTTCTGCACTGTTATTTGGTGCTTGACACGTCGACCCGGTTGCTATATGTCCCACATGTCGGTGACATGAAGTATAGAATTCATGAAAGGGAGCGTCGACGGAGGAGTATACTACAGAATTCATGAAAGGGAGCGACTTAGTTTTGGAAAAATCTGTTTTTACGGAGTACGTACCCACTAGGGTTTATAGGGCTCATCTAAAAAACATTCGTTTTTCCGTTTGATAAGTCTCAATTCTACTATACTAGTAGTACCATTACATGTTGGATTTCTAGGTGCGTTAGATCACTCGACGCAAGCAGTGTCAAGAGGAAACTAACCAATGCATGTACAAGTTCATGGAAATTTAGTGGTCATTCATGCATTCATTCTAATTAATGCCTCGGTAAACATAACTTATTGAGAAAAACGAGTGTACTAATTACTTGTGCAAACTACGGAATTAATTCGACCACTCACCGTCTACCTTGGTTGGAGAGATTTTGAAATTGAACCATAAGGCTGGTCATAGTGGGGAGTAACTTAGACTAGTAACATGCATATGTTACTAGTCTATGTTACTACTTCTATAGTGCATAGTATCATAGATTAGTATCATATGTGGTCTCATTTATTGTCATGCATGACACATAGAAGCATCACATTTATTATGTTACGGTATCTACCTATGTTACTATAACCATCTCTCTCTTCTTTAATTGCCTTCCACATAAGCATGTTTGCGTGTCCCAAGTACATGACACTACTTATGTTACCCCCACTATGGCCAGCCTAAACTGGAAAGGAGGGAGTAGTAACTTTTGTCTCGATTACTATTTGTGGCTTTTTATAGATGCAAAATGTATCTTTTTATAGTGGCCTTGTATAAGTAAATGGAGGGAGTACTAACCAAGGTACGTAGTAGGGACGAGGGGTAAACGGAGGGAGTAGTACTCCCTCCGTCTAGGTGTGTGGTCGTCTTACGAAAACCAAATAATCCCAAAACACTTAGGCGCAGTGCATTAAATTCTACCTCGTTCTTGTTTCTTGACATATCAACCAATAAGAGATGTGGGGTGTGCATGCTTTTAATGACTTGAGACTACCAAACACGACATGCAGTGGTTAGTTCATTGCATGCAATGCTATTAATTAGCAAATGAACATTAAGTTCTCTCGTTTTCTCCTCCTCCTTGGTCACGGTGCACAACCTAAGACGACTTACTCACCTAGACGGAGGGAGTAAAATTTTCTCCTCGTGCTGCGAGCCACCGCGCGCGTGGGCGAGGGAGCGGGCGTAAGGTGTACAGTAGTAGGAGTACTACTACTACTACTACTACTACTCGTAAGCAAGCTTCGCCTCATCCTGCGAGCCATCGCGCCCATGGGTAGGGGAAACGGCGTACTAAGCAAGCTTCTCCTTGTTCTGCGAGTTGAAGGGACACATAAAAAGTACTCCAGTGTATAGAGCCTTGCCTCTAAGGTAGGCCCCACATGGGTTGTCTCTTTTTTTAAAATAACACGTCAAGTCGCAATTTGTTTGTTCACCCGTGGTAGATGATCCTCCCTCCACCAAGTGGAAAACCAGTACACGTGCCAAATTACCACGTGGGCTGCCTTTTTCGTACAGAAATGAGCTCCACCGTGTACCCGCGCGGGTGTGGTTGGGAAAGAGATGGGAGTACGTGCGCCGTGCGTGCACCTCTTCTCTTCGTGCACGTCCCCCACCTACGTAGTGTGTGTGAGAGAGATACAAACCTAGACATAATGCGCCGTCCATCCCCATGCCTCCGCCCAGTCCGACCACCAGTCACCACCACGCCCCACTCCTCCTCACCTTATCTCTCATCTTTCTCCCTCCATTTTTATATACAAGGGGCCACTATCAAAATTACAATTTGCAGATATACAAGGCCACTAACACTAATCGATGCAATATTAATGGTGTTTGCCTCGTGGTACTAGCAAAGGAGAACATTAATTATCCCTTGCATGCATGCGGGAGTTTGTAAAAAATGCATCTTGATGTTTCGTGCAATGCACGGGCATCTTGCTAGTCCATGAAAACAACACATGGCTAAATTCCATGGCGAACGAGGGATTCAAATCTGTTGGGAGGGTCTGTTTTGATCTTGCCCGGGGTAGCCAAAATATTGGCGACCCTTTTGTCCACCGGTGCCTTTGCCACCGATGAACGAGGAATGGCTCGGGTGCTCATGCTGTCATGCATCCTCCAGCACACACGTTGGAGACGAGCTCGCACGAGCTGTGTTTTTTTGTCCCACAACGCCGCCCGAGCTGCCCGCAGACCGACCGGCGACCCGCAAATTACACCATCCAACCGGACGAAATTCACGCAAACACGTAGACAAACTGATATTTCATATAAGCAACGACGGAAATCATATAAAATACCGGATTTTCATACAAAGATGATGGATTTCATTACATTCAAATGAACTACGCGGTGCTAGTTCTGGACAGCACAGGTATATAATACCTGGCCTAAATGGTCGCCCGCTGATCGATTTGTGTTCCTCATGTCCGGCAGCACGATCACCGGACTGCCGGGAGCCCCGGAGGTATATGCTTCAGCGCAAAGGATGGCTCGCTTCCCCACTGCCCAACTGATATCATTGGCTAGTGCCGAAGATGATGGTGGCCGACACCGGTTCGAGTTCATCACCGGCCACTACTTCGCCATGGCCGGCACCGGCTCGAGTTCATCCTAACATTCTCCTCTTCCCTGGAGCCCATGCGGGGTCGATGAAGGTCCTCGCAACAAAAGCATCTAGCAAGACCCTGCTGTGTACGCCGGCGTCGCCTCCATGGTGGCCTTCATGGGACCCAAGTGGCGGCGGCCTCCCATGTTCTACTTCTCCTCGATGATGGCGGCGGACGCGGAGGCGCTGGCCACCGACTCGTTGCTCTCCACGCACCCGACTTCTGTCGCTGCTTACATGGCGTAGCCGCCGTCATGGGAGTCTCGGCCACAGAAATGGGAGACGTGGTACGAGGCGGCGGCGTGGACGGCAACAATGACGCCCGTGCGCCGCTCCTCGTCGAGCTGGCCTGGAGCGGCGAGTTGCTGAAGCGCGCGCCGGCTTGGGGCGGCAACTGGCTCTGTCGGGCGAGGGGAGGGAGGTGGATCAGCGAGCTGCATAGCTCGTATCCGGAGGGCTACCCAGCCGGCTTGGATGCGGAATAACTACTCTTTGTAAGCCATTGTAAGAGTGGACAAAATGGTGGACGAGATAGGGGAGCGGCGGAGGTGTGCAATTCTTGGCCAGCGTTTGGCCTCAGTTAAATAGGAGATTAAATAGACAGCGGACGGGAGGAGCTCGGCCGGCGTTGCGTTTAACGCCGGCCCGGTCATGAACGAACGTGTGTCCAGAGTGGGTTTCTCGGCTTCCACACGGGCGGGTTTCATGGAGGCGTTTGAATGCGGCACGGAGGCGTGTTCAGCCAGGCGTGCAGCGAGTGGCGCCCTCGACTCTGACCTAGGAAACCGTGATGTTCTTCCATTGACGTGTGGGCTCTTTGGGTGCATGGCCTGCATGTCAGTGACCCAACGCAGGCAGCGCACAGCAGAGGAACCTTTGGTGGGCCAGGGCGGTCAGAAGCGGGCATTTCATAAACCGGTGATTGTTAATTGAGTGTGACGTCATCTTTTTCATGTAGATAAGCCTACTATGTTTATAGCCCATTTGATATGTTGTGATTCATAAAGACCGCTGCAAACATCAATGTTCTGCTTATCACAGATAAGATTGATTAATACCTATAACAATCCATGTCCTTAACAAAGGGTGCATGCACGTATAAGTTGAGTGTGTGTCTTGCGTCATGTTCTGTGTGCATGCAGGCGTGCGAGTGTTGCATGCATGCATGGGTACGTTTCAGTGTTGCATGCATGGGTGCGTACGTGCGTGTGTTCGTGAGTGCATGTGTACGTGTCAGTGCTGCACGCCAGCATGCGTGCGTGTGTACATGTCAGTGTTGCACGCCTGCATGCATGCGTGTCTTGCGTGCGTGCATGTGTACGTTATGTGTACGTGTCAGTGTTGCACGCCTGCATGCGTGCGTGTCTTGCGTGCGTGCATGTGTACGTGCGGGGTGAGGCTACATGTCAGTCGACTGACTTTTTCATCTCTGGTCATTAGATTTTCCAGCCGTTGGATACGAAATCAAGGGCCTCCAGTTTATCATCAAACTCCACCCCCCTGAGCTGCCAGTC
>NC_041393.1:436846178-436912880 GCF_002162155.2 Triticum dicoccoides | reverse complement strand
TCTCCTGCGATCCCCATCCCACCGCCCAATGAACGCCCCCAACCGCCGATGACTGCCAACCAGAGGTCCCACGACTTCGAATACCCACCGACCACGAATTTATTACCATTTATGTCCTTCATATACGCGCTGACGGGTGGGCCATATGGTAATGTGCGCTGCTGAATGTGGACCGTTTGACTAGTCAATTGATCGTGTTATCAACAAATTACGGAGCTGTATGGTGAGCCACTGACCGTATGGTCACCCTAAAATGTACTCCTATTTTATTAACACAGTACAAACTCAAACTACCATTTCTTTCTTTCATATACGGGCCGATAGGTGGGCCCCACGGTTACGCGCCCCGATGGTGCAACACTAGTTGCGCCGCGTGGAACGTTTGACTGGTCAATTGATTGTGTCATCAAAAAAATACGGAGTTGTACGGGTGATCCAGTGACCGTATAATCATGACATGTATTTGTTTAACACGGTACAGACGCAAGGGCTCATATATACGCGCAAGCACTCACCGCTATAAGCGCACACAGGCGAACCCTATCCCCATGAGCACCTTCGAGAGAGTGGGCCAGCATATATGATCTTGAGATTTTAGGAAGTCGCCATAGGTGCCTCGTAGTCGAGTGGAACGTCTCCTCCCACTGAACGTGCATCGCCAGAAAATACTGAAATTAACACAAGATAAATGCGAGCACCAGGACTTTAACCTTGGTGGGCTCGAGAAACCACTGTCCTCCTAACCATCAAACCACATGTTGGTTAGCACGACAAAATGTATGTGGTGCCCGTGATGAGCTTATTCTGAAGTCCAGTGACCATATCATGCTTTCGCTTCAAATACAATGACCGTAAGTGTCGTCAACAAAATACGGAGCACGCATCAAATGCAAAGTCCGTCAGTGTCATCAACAAAATATTGAGACGTATTGTGAGCTAGATACCGTTGTACTATTGTATATGCTTATTTTCTTAGTGGACGATTGCGTGTGTGGTGTGTTGGGCACATCATTTCTAGTTGTGGTGGGTCAACATGAAGACTCATAGGTCGGTTCCATCCTGCGCCACTTATAGGTTGGACCGAGATGTGTTATACGAAGACCCATGTGGAGGAGTCGGCGTACAACACGAAGCTACCAGAGTCGCGGAGGACTCTATCCCCACTGGTGATAAGCCGACTATATATGATTTGTAACCCTAGGCCCTTAGTATGTTATACAAGCTTGGGGGCTAGTTCGTCGATAGTATACACACACACACACACAATGCCTGGTATTCACGTGTACTTTGTACACACCCCCATCACTAATATACAGTAACAGGAGTAGGCTATTTCTTCAACTGCAAGGGTCCGATCCGAACTAGGGTAAAACTTTGCCTCGTATTACCATCCAGCCTAACAGCCAGGGATATCCTTCCGAATGATATGATGAAATCATATCTGCCAACTACTAAGAGAGAGGTGTGTCGGGGGGGGGGGTGCAATGTGTGCGAGAGAGGCCTAAAGATAATGTGCGTGCGGGAGACACGTAGGCACATATATGTGCGTATAGAGGGCTAGTAGAGACCGTGCGTGTGTATATATGCATGCGAGAGAAATGGTGTTTTCCGACTGAGATTAGTGAAAAGAGTGGTACATAGTAGTCAGAAAGAGAGAGAGAGAGAGAGAAAAAGAGAGAGCATGTGCGTGAGACACCTCGACACCCTGAAAGAGATTTTGAGCATGTGTGAAAGAGAAATGCCGATGCATATAAAGTGTGTGCACTTATGCGTTAGATAGATAGATATATAACGTTTTTGTGAGAACGGGGCGAGGCATAGTGCATCTATGTGTAAAAGGCGGTTCTACGCATTAAACTAAAATATAAATGGCATTATTATTTTTGGATAAGATCATGAATTTTGCAAATTGCGTATGGACAAAAATCGGTCTATCAGACACCCATACTCTATTGAATTCTAGCATGTGCATGTGTTTATTTCATATTATCAATCCATAGAGTGAGAGCGGTTTGAAATACAGGCAATGGATGCTTTTGCAATTCATATATAAACATTAATTAGTGCACTCCATGTTGTTAGTGTGAAGCACTTTATACATTTGTCACTTGCATGGATACATTCCAAATTGCTAGCTACCAAATAGAATACATGTCGAATTCAACATAAAGGGGGTTTCGAAGATTCGAATTAATAGGAAGTGCATTCATCTATTTGAACTCGAGATAATGGCATTTGTAGATCAGATGTAAAAGGGGGCATCAATCTTTGTTGTGAGTTTGAACATGCTATATATATTCATACGCATATCTAACTTTTTATTTTTTGCAACCAAGGAGATTATATCTGGAACCATGCATGAACTGAGGTAAGTTGCATATTTTTTAATATATACTCGTGTACAATGTATATTCAAATGTACCCCCTCCATTCCAAAATAATTGTAGCTTTAGGATTTTCAAGAGTAAAGATTTGTGAAGTTTGACAAATCCTGAAAGTTCAATTCAAGAGAACCGAAAACATTAATGCTTCTGCTCCCAAATATTGAACGAAGCGCCAAATAGGCCTCTGGTCACCCGAAACCGCGCGAGACTAATGTTTGGTGGTAGGAAATTACTGTCCTGCCCGTGTAGCCTATCGGCCCGATGTCCAAAGGTCTAAACCGGGGTAGGTTTGTAACTTCACCAAGACGTCAGTCTCAACCGCCTCTGAGAAGCATTCATATGCTGTGGGCGCCTAAACACCCATGCGCTCGGCCGAAATCTATCCCACCCACATTTGGGACACCTGACATGACTGTCCTACCCCCAACCCACAATATGTCCGAAATTTTAGATGGGGGCAAAGTTTGTAACTTTCCCCAAATTTCAAACAAGCGCCTCTCAAACCGAAACATTGTTCCCCCTTAGTTCCCCGCCTCCCTCCGTTTCCCCATTCATACTCCATGGGCACGAAAACACCCTCTCCACCAGCCGTGAAACCCTAGCCTCCTCCATCCTCCACCCCATAGTGGCCAATCCACCGCCGCCCTCCTCCATCACGTCGGAGCCGGTACCCCGACGTCGTTGTCCAACGCAACCGCAACCGCAACACCCTCAAGGACTTAGCAGCTGAAGTCGAGGCAGAGCTGCCTCCACGACGCCGACGCCGACGTGCGCCGTACCAGAACCACTCTGACCATGCCGTCCTGTGCCTCACTGTTGCGGCTCCACTGTCGCAACCGTCCACCGCACCGGAGCTGTTCCCGCTACACCGTCGTTCGCCGCCTCGGATCTGCTTCCCCGCCACCGACAGACGGCCACCGCACCCCACTCAACAACTTGGCCATGGGTTCGTCCAAGGCTGCACCGTCCTCCACAACTTCTGGTTTCCAGCAAACAATAAGAAGATCGTCGGAAAAACAGAAGGAGGGCACAACACTGCCAGCAGAAAGAGGTACTCCTCTTACCTTATTCGTGCAAATCTTACGTCTGCGCTCACACCGTATTCATCCCACGAAAGAAACTAGTAGAGCGCTTCTTACTGCATCTTCTTCGTGATACTAAATGCACAAGGTTTCCTCCCTTTTACTATTCCACCTTTGCTAGAGGTCAGTAGCCCACCTGGATTTCAATTCAGGGTCAGTCGAACCGCAATTAAAAGAAGCAGCACCCGCTTAGGCGCGCGGAGCACCTAGTCCGCCTGTCCCCCGAGGAAGCGGCGCATCGGTGTCTATCATAGGGATGTGGGGCGCGGGAGCTGCTTGTGCCTGATCTGGAGGTCGGCGGGGCTTGAATGGATGGACGGGGGGCGGTGCCAAGCACGGCGGTGCGATGAGGTCGAGGGGAGGGCGCAGGCAGGGGATGAATATTGGGCCGATGGTTGCTGGCGTTTCGAGGAAGATCATCAACACTGACTGGCTGGAGGTAGATGAAGGCGATCAGCCCGTTCTTTGTACATCGGACGGTGCAGAAAAAATGGACTGACCTATTTGTTTTCAGTCGACTGCTATTTTCATAGAATCCTGTAGTAATTTAGTGTGCCGTGCATGTTGTAGAGCTATCATATGTCTCTTGTCATTTATTTCTCACTGACCTGCTATCTGTTACCTTTACACAGTACTAATTGTGCACACACTTCACCCATACTCACACTATTGTTTTTGTATGCATGGGTATTTCAGACTCTGACGTAGTGTTGATGAATGCAGAAAACAAAATACAGAAGTCGCTCCAGTGTAATTCGAAGGTAAGCACTAAGCGTTTCAGCGCTCTAATGGGTGCAGTGTCAGCAGTTGGAGACAGTAAACGTAGCTCTGCAGTTGATGATCTCAATTGCCACACACAACCATCCCAGGTGCTTGTTTTAACTTTGCGCTGTCAAATGTGGTTGCATGTTGCATATGGTGTCTAGCTTGTATTGCTTCCAATTTGGTTAAATTGCATTTGCTTACTTTACACATTATACCTTTCATATTGACATGCCTTCCTGTTTTTGATACATACTACATATGTCTATTAACCATGTTCGTACATCAAACTAATGCTCTTTTGTATCCCTCGTCAATCACTTATGATGAGACAGTCACCCGGGTGGGTTACTGTGAGACACCCTACTCGTTTAAAGAGTGCAGTGTCATCCTCCCCACATGATTCTCAATAAACATCAAGGCTAAATGAAGATAGTCAACGTAGCTCTCTAGTTGATCACCGCAATTCCCCCACACCACCATCGCAGGTGCTTGCTCTTACTTGGCAGTGTGATATGTGGTTGCATGTTGCATATGGTGTCTACCTTGTAATGCTTCTAATTAGGGTAAATTGCATCTCCTTAGTTAACACATTATACCTGTGAATATGACACGCCTTCCTGTTTTTGGTACATACTACGTCTTTCTATTAACCATGTTCTTACATCAAACTACTTTTCTTGTGTATCCCTCATCAATGCTCCTAATTTGTTAAATTGCATCTCCTTAGCTTACACATTATACATGTGAATATGACACGCCTTCCTGTTTTTGGTACATACTACATCTGCCTATCACACCATGTTCTTACATCAAACTACTGCTCTTGTGTATCCTGCATCTATACAGTCACGCGCGTGGGTTAATATGAGACGCAATACTCTTATAAAGAATGCAATTTTATCCTCTCCACATGATTCTCAAGAAACAACAAGCCTAAATGAAGATATTGAACGTAGCTCTGTACCTGAAGACCGCACTTCCCCTACACCACCATCACAGGTGCTTGCTCTAACTTCGTAGTGTGATATGTGGTTGCATGTTGCATATGGTGTCTAGCTTGTAATGCTTCTAATTAGGGCAAATTGCATCTGCTTAGTTTACACACTATACCTGTGAATATGCCATGCCTTCCTATTTTTGGTACACACTAAATCTATGTGTTAACCTTGTTCTTACATGAAACTACCTCTCTTCTGTATCCTGCATCAATCACTTACGATGAGTCACCTTTATTCGTTGCATATTGCATATTATTTCTAGACTGTTGCCATGTATTGCTTCTAATTTGGTCAAATACATTTGTTAGGGCACCCTTTTAATTTCGCAGAGTGATATTGGTTTCATCTTTCATATGGTTTCTAGCTTGCATCAATTCTAACAAGTTCAAGCACCTGGTGCTTAGTTTACACTTTATACATCATACATGTCAATATGTCACGCCATCCTGTATTT
This sequence comes from Triticum dicoccoides, assembly GCF_002162155.2. NCBI lineage: Eukaryota > Viridiplantae > Streptophyta > Magnoliopsida > Poales > Poaceae > Triticum > Triticum dicoccoides. The sequence continues at coordinate 436,907,197 of NC_041393.1, read as the reverse complement.
CATACATATTCCATCCTCCTATCATGCGGCTGCCTTACATGAAAGTAGTGTTCGTTAGTATCATGCATCAATGAGTTCTGAAGAGCAAATTTTATTCCTTTTTCTTGTGGGTTTGACTTGACAAGGCAAAATCAAGAAAGAGGAAGGAAAAGAGTAAGGAAGGTGATGATGGTGGTCCTCTGCAGCAATGTAAACGGAGCATCTGTACCGATTCTCCTTGTACTGATAGTGCATTACAAGGTCCAAGTCTATGCTCCCCTACTCCACCATCCAAGGTGCTTGCTCTAACTTGGCAGTGTGATATCTGGTTGCATGTTGCATATGGTGTCTAGCTTGTATTGCTCCTAATTAGTGTAAACTACATCTGCTTAGCTTACACATGATACATTTGAATATGACACGCTTTCCTGTTTTTGGTACATACTATATCTGTCTATCACACCATGTTCTTACATGAAACTACTCTTCTTGTGTATCCTGCATCAGTCACTTATGATGGGACACCTTTAAGTTGGCAGTGTGATATTGGTTTGCGTCTTGAATATGATTTCTAGCATGTATTGCTTCTAGTTTGATGAACACCACCTATGACGAGACAGTTTTAACTTGGCAGAGTGATATTGATTGCACCTTCCATATGGTGTCTTGCAGTGTTTCTAATTTGTTGAAGTGCCTTCTGCTTAGTTACCACATCATAGGTGTGAATATGTCAAGCCGTCCATTTTTTCATACATATTCCATCCTCGTATCATGACTTTGCCTTTCATCAGAGTAGTTTTGTCAGTATCATGCATGAATGAGTTTTGAAGAGAGAATGATATTCCTTTTTCTTGTCGGTATGACCTCACAATGCAAAATCAATAAAGCTGAAGGAAATTGGCAAGGCATTGGATGATGGTGGTCCTTCCGAGCAACTGAAACGGAGGTTCTCTACAGATTCTACTCCGCCATCCTCCCAACAAGATTCGCAAGACAATGCAATGCTAGACAGTCAATGTAGCTGTGTAGATGATGATCACATCTCCCCTACTCCACCATCACAGGTGCTTGCTCTAACTTGGCACTATTATATGTGGTTGCATGTTGCATATGATGTCTAGCTTGTATTGCTTCTAACTTGAATTGCATCTGCTTACTTTACACATAATGCCTGTGAATATGACACGTGTTCCTATTTCTAGAACATACGTGTACATGATGAGCACATCTCCCCTACTCCACCATCACAGGTGCTTGCTCTTACTTGGAACTGTTATATGTGGTTGCGTTTTCCGTATGATGTCTAGTTTGTATTGCTTCTGATTATGTTGAATTGCATCTGCATAGCTTACAACTTATACCTGCAACGATCACTTACCCATAAGACACATTTAACTTGGGACTGTGATGTAGGTTGCATCTTGCATTGTCTTCTAGCCTGTACTGCTTCTAATTTCTTGAAATGGCACTTATGACGAGACACTTTTTACCTGATAGAGTGATATTGGTTGCGTGTTCATATGGTGCCTAGCTTTCATTTCTTCTAATTTTGTTGAAATGCCTTCAGCTTACTATTTTTTCATACATCCATCCTCCTATCGTACGTGTGAATATGAAACACTGTCTTTTTTTGTATATATTCCATCCTCCTATCCTGCGCTTGCCTTACATCAAAGTAGTGTTCGTCTGTATCATGCATCAACCAGTTATGCAGAGCTAATTTTATTCATCTTCTTGGGGTTTTGACTTCATAAGGCAATATCGGAAAATAGGAAGGAAAAGAGTAAGTTAGGGGATGTTGGTGGTCCTCCGCACCGATGCAAACAGAGACTCTCTAGATTTGCCACTGCTACTGCTAATGAAGTTGAAGTCCCAAGTCTACATGTTGAGTTCATCTCATGTACTCCACCATCGCAGGTGCTTGCTCTAAGTTGACAGTATGATAATTGGCTTCATGTTGCCTATGTTGTCTAGCCTGTATTTCTTCTATTTTGTTTAAATTGCACCTGCCAAGTTTATACGTTATACATGTTCATATGACATGGCTTTCTGTGTCTAGAATACACTGCATCTATCTATCATACCATGTTCTTACATCAAAGTACTGCTGTTGTGTATCCCGCATCAGTCACTCATGATTGGACGCTTTTAACATGGCAGTTTGATAGTGGTTGCATCTTGCATTGATTTCTACGTTGTACTGCTTCTAATTTTCGAATTGCCACTTATGACAAGACACTTTTAACCTGGCAGAGTAATATTGGTTGCATCTTTCATATGGTGTCTAGCTTGCATTACTTCTATTTTCTTGAAAATCCTTCTGCTTAGTTTGCACATCGAAGCTGTGAATATGTCATGCCGTCCTGTTTTTCTTACACATTCCATCCTCATATGGTTGTCTTACATCAAAGTATTGCTTGTCTATATCATGCATCAATGAGTTCTGAAGAGTGATTTTATTCTTTTGTGTTGTGGGTACAACTTGACATGGCAAAGTCAAAAAAGAGCAAGCAAAACAATATAGTAGGGAGTGCTGTTACTCGTCGGGTGAAACGTAAAAGGATCTGCTGTCGAGATTCTGCTGGTACTTATAGTGCAGTAGAAGGTCCAAGTCCATCGGCTAAATCTACAAACACAGTATCACCTGCTCCACCAGCTGCAGCATCCGCTTCAATTGTACCAGCATCTCAACTAGTTACTCGTTCGTTTGCTCCAGAACTGGCCAGTTCCCAAGCTGCCTTCACACCTAACACTACTTCTGAAGCACTGCTGACACAACAGGACTTGGTAAGATCAGATGAACCTCATGAGCATCAAGACCAAGATGGTACATGACCGAGTCAAGTTGTAGTTGCATGCTCCTTTATATGTACTCTCACAGTTTGATGTACACTAACACTTTCCATATTCGTTGTTGAACTAGCACCACGGCGCAAGCAGAAACAGACATCAGGGATAATGCTTGACAGATTAACAAAATCTAAAGGAGGAAGAATGGAGATCCATTTTGAGGCAGGTTTAAAAAGGCCACGTGATGCTATAGAGTCAGCCAAGTTAGTATCAAAGGCAGCCGTTGCTGTTAGGTGCCATGCACGTATCCTCCCAACGTGGATCCAGTACATGAATGAGAAAGACAATACCCAGTTTAACACCTTCCTTGACCATTTATCCGTAAGTAATGTTATTCATCGCAATTAGTAATATTATCTTGCTCTGTCCCATACTTTCAAGCTTCCTCCTAATAAGACTCACATTCTTTTTTCAACAGATGAGGTTCAAGTTGGATCCAAAAGATGATACAACTAAACAAGCATGCACTCATGTTTTTCAGTCTGCTCTACGACAGTATCGGTACCACCTTAGAAAATCTCACTTTGAAGGCAAGGCTAACAATGAAATCGCCCAAACATCTCCAGTGGAATATATTACAGATGAAGACTGGACAACCCTCGTTAAACACTAGTCTGATCCAAAGTATCAGGTAGGCTATATGTATTTGATCAGACCACACATTGAACTTGTATTTATGTATGTTCCTTACAAGTGTATCTTGTTCTAGGCTAACTGTTTGAAGAACAAAACCAACCATTCTAAAGTGAAATTCCAATAGACAACAGGATCTTGTAGCTATATTGCACACTGCGAGGCTCTTGTAAATAGCTGCTACTTCCTTCTTTTTTGTGTGCCATATTATCGTATCTATATTGACTTGTTCCAAATACAGAGGAAAGCCCGTGCGGACCAAAAAGAACCTGAACCGAATGCCGTGCAAATCTTCAAGGATTGCCACACCAGCAAGATGAAGGGCATGAGCACACCAGTTCAAGCCGCTGTTGTAAGTCCTTACTCCTCCTGCCTTGAACTGATTGGTACTGCGATGTGTTCATTTAACTACTTGGTTTGCAGCCAATGTCAATTACTCTGTTCACTTTTATACACAGTTGTCTTAACGTATCATTTCACCTTACATGGTTTAAAAGAGATGAAGGATATTCTTTTGGTCTTGATCTGTAATCTAGTTGTTATGTTCACGTGCGCACACAATGATAAAATAGCCTGTTTGTTTTATATCTTTTTGCCCATGATATGAATGATGTCATACTATGTTCATCCTACTTTAAACCATGTCTCTTTATCCTTAGATGTCAAGGAATGTGGGGAAATAGACAATACAGTAGGCATCCTACATGGACATATGTTCTGAAAGTGATTTTATTATGTAGTTGGCACTACAATACATGCTAATGTATTATAGTAGTTCACCAAAATAAGTTATGTATAAACGTTTAACCTACTTTGTTAGTTTTTGTCTCATTAGTAAATTATCTGGTACACTAATCTACAAGTTCAAACTTTCTGGAAGCTATGGAACAAATGATTGAACAGCCACAACCACCTGAAGGTGACGAGGCTACGACAGGCACAATGTCACATCTTGCTGCAGTGCATCAGTATCTCTCCACTAACAGTGCAAAAAGCACCTTCCTGCGTAATTCTGGGTTGGTTGTCAAGGTAACCTCGTCCAAATCGCCTTCTGAACAAAATCTTCCTGCTAGACAGAGTGATATATCTGTTCTCTAGACACAAGTCCAATCCCTAATGGACGTTGTTTCGAAAACAAGAATAGTGGTTGAGAAATGTCGTCAAGATATGAATGGTTTTGAAACCAGACTATCAGACATTCGCTTCGTTGTTCAAGAGCAATGGCGGAAAAAAGGTGGAGATCGTGCTGCTCCATCAGATTCTATAGCCTGAAACATTAGCACTCAGGTCAAATGATTTGTGCTTCTATACATCTGATGGTGCTTTTATCTGGAAGGACTGTAAACTTTATGCCAACATGCCTTTTGTTGTATGGTTGGAATTTATTTTGTTGTGATACAACATTTATGATGCTGCCACAGGCTGCAGTAATTACGACGCTATTTTTGTATAGTGTAAGTTTATCTTAGTAATGTATTCGGTCGAAAGCTTCATAGGAGGCCAACATGCCAACATTCGTCGGGCCCATTCCAATTGGGCTAAAAACGATTACGGGCCAAAATTGGCATGTAGCCCACTAAGAATATCTGGGCCTAAATCAGCATAAGCTTTCATATTTTTCCGGTAAGCCTATGCCCATAGTGGGCCTTTAACAGGCCTAAACATAATTTGGGCCCTCAGTAAAATTTGGCCTTTTACAGGTGTAAATATCTCGATCCCATAAAAAACATGGGCCTTTAATAGACCGAAAGTGAGATTGGGTCCTGATTGTGCCAAATAACCCACTGGACTTAGCAGGCCGAAATGGTGGCCCATTTACGATGCGAATCTTTGACAGGCCGAAATTCGGACGGGCCGTAAATGCGTCGACCTAATACACAGGCCTTTAACGGGCCCGGACTTTGGTCGGGCTAGATTATCGCCATTTTTAAATGGGCCGTTAATGGGCCTGATATGACGTTGGGCCACATATGGCCCATGGTTTACGTCCGGTGTTAACAGTCAGGAAATGACAACAGGCCGAAAGTGGCCCAAATCTATAGTGGGCCTCTAACAGGCCGAATGTCAGACATGGCTGAATATGACCCAAATCCTTTACGGTCGTTTATGGGCCGAAAGTTTTGATGGCCTGTAAATGGGCCCAAATGAAGCCGGACCTTTAACAGGCCGGAAATACACCGGGTCGTAATTCGGCCCAATTACTTAGCGGACAGTTAACGGGCCAGAAGTGACCATGGGACACATTGATGACAAGTTTAGGACAGGCCGTTGACGGGCCGATTTGACAGAGAATGTTGGGCCTTTAGCTGGGCCGACCCATTATGGTCTGCAGAATCTTGTGGGCCTTTAGCTAGGCCGGCCCATTATGGTCCGCTAAATTTTGCGGGTCTTTAGCTGGGCTGGCCCATTATGGCCCGCTAAATCTTATGGGCCTTCGATTGGGCCGGCCCATTTAAACTTTGTGGGCCACTTTTGGGCCGGTCCATGTGTCAACATATCATAGGTCATCTCGACCGTTGGATGAGTGACATCTGTGCCAACGCGGAGCCGACACGTGTTTCCTCCAGCCAATGATGATTTTACACGTGGAAAATCCCCATTGGTCGGGGCTGTTAACGGGTTATCGGATCCAAAACCCGACCCGATAGCTTAATGGCGTTCTGTTACGGTGGATGCCACGTGTCGGTCACCCTTGACGAAAGCACTTCTGTGATGCGCGATTTATCATCTTGGAAGTGGACACTTCCATGATGATAATTTTGGTAATGTCATGGAACACTTCTACGACAACACAAGTATGACTATCTTGATTCTGTCATAAATTTGTCATGGATGTACATGCATGACAGAAAACGTGACCTACTGTGACAAACATGTATCATCACGGAAGTGTATTTTTTTTGTAGTGATGGCGCACGCGCGATCTCGCCGGGAGGAACTTGGTGGTCTGGAGCGGTGCGAGCAAGAGAGGATGATGAGATGGTACCAGCACCGCCAATCTCTGTGGAATCCCTGGTGGGATTTGGCCATTGGTTCCTGTCCATCTCTCCTATGATGATACCTTAATCGATAAGGGGTGGACACCAGAGAGAGAGAGAGAGAGAGAGAGAGAGAGAGAGAGAGACATGTGTTAATGTGACAAGTTGTTTAACATATGTGGAAAGTAATAAATGAAGAGAGAGAGACATGTGGTAACATAGCTAGTTACTATAGTATGAGTAACATCACATATACCAAGATAAGATGAGTCTATAGAATAATAAATGAAGTGTTGTATGATATCACACATGTTACTCCCCACTATGGAGGTAGTAACATAGACTAGTAACATATGCATGTTACTAGTCCAAGGCAACTTGAGGTATTTGGCTCTTGTACGCTTCGCTCATCCGTTGTGCCCTGAGAACGAGATACATGCGGCTCCTATCGGGATTTGTTGGCACACCGGGAGGTCTTGCTAGTTTTGTTTTACCATTGTTGAAATGTCTTGTGCACCGAGATCCCGAGTCTGATCGGATGTCCCGCGATGGAGGATTGTCTCCATGGATCGTGAGCTTGTCATGGGCTAAGTTGGGACACCCCTGCAGGGTTTAAACTTTCAAAAGCCGTGCCCGCGGTTATGTGGCAGATGGGAGTTTTTAATGTCCGGTCGTAGAGAACTTGACACCAGATTCAAATTAAAACACACCGATCGCGTGTGTAACCATGATGGTCTCTTTCTGGGTGAGTTCGAGAAGAGAACACGGTGGGGTTATGTTTGAACGTAAGTAGTTCAGGATCACTTCTTGACCATTACTTGTTTGCGACCATTTGCATAGCTTCTCATCTTATTCTTGTACTCATAAGTTAGCCAGCATACATTGCTTAGACACTTGCTGCAACCTCACCACTTATCCATTCCATACCCATTAAGCTTTGCTAGTCTTGATACCCATGGTAATGGGATTGGTGAGTCCTCGTGGCTCACAGATTACTACAACAACAGTTGCAGGTACAGGTAATGCGATGATCTGACGCGAGTGTGATGCTTGCTTGTTTGGAGTTCTTCTTCTGCTTCTTCTTTGATCAAGGGTTTTAGGTTCCGGGTCAGGAGCCTGGGCTAGCAGGGTGAATGCCATTCTTATTTTTCATCTGATTTCATCTGTAGTCGGATCCTGCTCTTCTGCTTGATGAATGCTACGTATTGATGTATTGTTGTATGAATGTTGTAACTTGTGGTGAGTGTAAGCCTTTATCTTGTATTCTCATCTATTCAGTACATGGTATGTTGTAATGATATTCACCTTGCTATTCGCTCAAAATGCGGTTGTGCCCCGATCATGAATTCATCACGTGATTGGGATAGAACCGCATCTTGGGCTCTACAAGTTGGTATCAGAGCCTTACCGACCTTAGGAGCCCCCTTGATTGATCGAACCGCTACCATTGTTGAGTCTAGGAGAAAACTATCTTGAGTCTAGTTATATCAGAGAGTATTATTTCTTTTTACTCCTCCTCCCCTTTATCGCTCTAGTGAGGACTCGTGACATAGGTGCTTTCCCACTCTTCTATCCTTTTTCACTCAATTTTTTCAGGATCATGCGGGTATCTTGGAATGGTCCGATATCATTGTGATGGGAATTCTGTCTTGGTGCCTCCTGACATTTAGGGGTTGTGGCAGTGTCCCGGGGAGTTGATCTCCAAGGTGTTTTTGTCACAATGTTTATCGTTTCAGTCTGGAATACCAGAGGAGGCCAACATCGAAAATGCTTCTATACTCTTTGTGGTAAGAGTAGTTTGTGTTGGGGAACGCAGTAATTTCAAAAATTTCTTACGATCACACAAGATCTATCTAGGTGATGCATAGCAACTAGAGGGGAGAGTGTTGTCTACATACCCTCGTAGACCGAAAGTGGAAGCGTTATGACAACGTGGTTCATGTAGTCGTACGTCTTCACGATCCGACCGATCCAAGCACCGAAGGTACGACACCTCCGCGATCTACACACATTCAACTCAGTGACATCCCACGAACTCTAGATCCAGCTGAGGTTGAGGGAGAGTTTCATCAGCACGACGACGTGATGACGGTGATGATAAAGTTACCGACGCATGGCTTCGCCTAAGCACTACAACGATATGACCGAGCTGGAAATCTGTGGAGGGGGCACCGCACACGGCTAAACAATCAACTTCTGTGATACTGGGGTGCTCCCTCCCCCGTATATAAAGGAGTGGAGGAGGGGAGGGCCGGCCATCTATGGCGTGCCCAAGGGGGGGAGTCCTACTCCCAGTAGGAGTAGGTTCCCCCCTTCCCTAGTTGGAGTAGGAGAAGAAGGAAGAGGGAGAGGGAGAGAAGGAAAGGGGCCCCGGCCCCCTTCCCAATTCGGATTGGGCTTGGGGGGGTGCTCCCTCATTGGCCGCCTCCTCCTCTCTTCCACCATGGCCCATTATGGCCCATTAACTCCCCGGGGGGTTCCGGTAACCTCCCGGTACTCCAGAAAAATGCCCGAACCACTCAGAACCTTTCCGGTGTCCAAATACAGCCTTCCAATATATCAATATTTATGTCTCGACCATTTCGAGACTCCTCGTCAAGTCTGTGATCACATCCGGGACTCCGAACAACCTTCCATACATCAAAACACATAAACTCATAATACAGATCGTCATCGAACGTTAAGCATGCGGACCCTACGGGTTCGAGAACTATGTAGACATGACCGAGACTCACTTCCGGTCAATAACCAATAGCGGAACCTGGATGCTTATATTGGTTCCTAAATATTCTATGAAGATCTTTATTGGTCAAACCGCATAACAACATACGTTGTTCCCTTTGTCATCGGTATGTTACTTGCCCGAGATTCGATCGTCGGTATCTCAATACCTAGTTCAATCTCATTACCGGCAAGTCTCTTTACTCTTTACGTAGTGCAGCATCCCATGACTAACTCATTAGTCACATTGCTTGCAAGGCTTATAGTGATGTGCATTACCTAGAGGGCCCAGAGATACCTCTCCGAAACACGGAGTGACAAATCCTAATCTTGATCTATGCCAACCCAACAAACACCATCGGAGACACCTGTAGAGCATATTTATCATCACCCAGTTATGTTGTGACGTTTGATAGCACACTAAGTGTTCCTCCGGTATTCGGGAGTTGCATGATCTCATAGTCATAGGAACATGTATAAGTTATGAAGAAAGCAATAACAACAAACTAAACGATCATAGTGCTAAGCTGACGGATGGGTCTTGTCCATCACATCATTCTTTAATGATGTGACCCCGTTTATCAAGTGACAACACATGTCTATGGTTAGGAAACTCAACCATCTTTGATAAACGAGCTAGTCAAGTAGAGGCATACTAGGGACTATATGTTTTGTCTATGTATTCACACATGTACTAACTTTCCGGTTAATACAATTCTAGCATGAATAATAAACATTTATCATGATATAAGGAAATATAAATAACAACTTTATTATTGCCTCTAGGGCATATTTCCTTTAGTCTCCCACTTGCACTAGAGTCAATAATCTAGATTACATTTTAATGATTCTAACACCCATGAAGTCTTGGTGCTGATCATGTTTTGCCCGTGAGAGAGGCTTAGTCAACGGGTCTGCAACATTCAGATCCGTATGTATCTTGCAAATCTCTATGTCCCCTTCCGACACTTGATGACAGATGGAATTGAAGCGTCCCTTGATGTGCTTGGTTATCTTGTGAAATCTGGATTTCTTTGCTAAGGCAATTGCTCCAGTATTGTCACAAAAGATTTCATTGGACCCGATGCACTAGGTATGACACCTAGATCATATATGAACTCCTTCATCCAAACTGCTTCATTTGTTGCTTCCAAAGGAGCAATGTACTCCACTTCACACATAGATCCCGCCACACACTCTGCTTGGAACTACACCAACTGACAGCTCCTCCATTCAATAAAAATACATATCCGGTTTGCGACTTAGAGTCATCCGGATCGGTGTCAAAGCTTGCATCGACATAACCGTTTACGACGATCTCTTTTTCACCTCCATAAACGAGAAACATATCCTTAGTCCTTTTCAGGTATTTCAGGATGTTCTTGAACGCAGTCCAGTGCTCCACTCTGGGATTACTTCCTGCTATGCTTATAGCAAGGCACACATCAGGTTTGGTACATAGCATTGCATACATGATAGAACCTATGGCTGAAGCATAGGGAATGACTTTCATTTTCTCTCTATCTTCTGCAGTGGTCGGGCATTGAGTCTGACTCAACTTCACACCTTGTAACACAGGAAAGAACCCTTTCTTTGACTGATCCATTTTGAACTTCTTCAAAACTTTATCAAGGTATGTGCTTTGTGGAAGTCCAATTAAGTGTCTTGATCTATATCTATAGATCTTGATGCCCAATATGTAAGCAGCTTCTCCAAGGTCTTTCATAGAAAAACTCTTATTCAGGTATCCCTTTATGCTATCCAGAAATTATATATCATTTCCAATCAACAATATGTCATCCACATATAATATCAGAAATGCTACAGAGCTCCCACTCACTTTTGGTAAATACAGGCTTCTCCAAAAGTCTGTATAAAACCATATGCTTTGACCACAATACAGGTAAATACAGGCTTCTCCAAAAGAACATGATTACCGTGCGGATCTTAGTCTGGAAGACCTATGAGGTTCGGTAGTAACTTGATCTGAAGTTTCATAATCATCACCATTAACTTCCTCACTGATTGGTGTAGGAATCACTCGAACTGATTTCTGTGATGAACTACTTTCCAATAAGGGAGAAGGTAAAATTACCTCATCAAGTTCTACTTCCTCCCACTCACTTCTTTCGAGAGAAACTCCTTCTCTAGAAAGGATCCATTCTTAGAAACAAAGATTTTTGCCTCTGGATCTGTGATAGAAGGTGTACCCAACAGTTTCCTTTGGGTATCCTATGAATACACACTTTTCTGATTTAGGTTCGACTTATCAGGTTAAAGCTTTTTCACATAAGCATCACAGCCCCAAACTTTAAGAAACGACAACTTTGGTTTCTTGCCAAACCATAGTTCATAAGGCGTCGTCTCAACGGATTTTGATGGTGCCCTATTTAAAGTGAATGCAACTATCTCTAAAGCATAACTCCAAAACGATAGCGGTAAATCGGTAAGAGACATCATAGATCGCACCTATCCAATAAAGTACGGTTACGACGTTCGGACACACCATTTCGCTGTGGTGTTCCAAGTGGTGTTAGTCGTGAAACTATCCCATGTTGTTTCAAATGAAGATCAAACTCGTAACTCAAATATTCTCCTCCATGATCAGATCAAAAAAAGGGCAGCCCGGTGCATGTAGCTCCCGCTTGCGCAGGGTCCGGGGAAGGGTCCGACCACTTTGGGTCTATAGTACGCAGCCTTTCCCTACATTTCTGTAAGAGTCTGTTTCCAGGACTTGAACCCGTGACCTCTTGGTCACAGGGCAGCAGCTTTACCACTGCGCCAAGGCTCCCCTTCCCTCCATGATCAGATCATAGAAACTTAATTTTCTTGTTACGATGATTTTCCACTTCACTCTGAAATTCTTTGAACTTTTCAAATGTTTCAGACTTATGCTTCATTAAGTAGATATAACCATATATGCTCAAATCATCTCTAAAGGTATGAAAATAACGATACCCACCACGAGCCTCAATACTCATTGGACCGCATACATCGGTATGTATTATTTCCAACAAGTCAGTGGCTCGTTCCATTGTTCTGGAGAACAGAGTTTTAGTCATCTTGCCCATAAGGCATGGTTCGCAAGCACAAAGTGATTCAGAATCAAATGATTCCAAAAGTCCATGAGCATGGAGTTTCTTCATGCGCCTTAGACCGATATGACCCAAATGGCAGTGCCACAAATAAGTTGCACTACCATTATTAACTTTGCATCTTTTGGTTTCAATATTATGAATATGTGTATCATCACTATCGAGATACAACAAAAATAGACCTCTCAGCAAGGGTGCATGACCATAAAAGATATTACTCATATAAATAGAACAACCATTATTCTCTTATTTAAATGAATAACCGTCTCGCACTAAACAAGATCCACATATAATGTTCATGCTCAACGTTGGCACCAAATAACAATTACTCAGGTCTAAAACTAATCCTGAAGGTAGATGTAGAGGTAGCGTGCCGACGGCGATCACATCGACCTTGGAACTATTCCCGACGCGCATCGTCACCTCGTCCTTAGCCAATCTTCGTTTGATCCATAGTCCCTTCTTCGAGTTACAAATATGAGCAACCGAACCGGTATCAAACACTCAGGCACTACTACGAGAATTCATAAGGTACACATTAATAACATGTATATCAAATATACCTTTATTCCCTCTGCCATCCTTCTTATCCGCCAAATACTTGGGGCAGTTCTGCTTCTAGTGACTAGTCCCTTTGAAGTAGAAGCACTCAGTCTCAGGCTTAGGTCCAGATTTGGGCTTCTTCACTTGAGTAGCAACTTGCTTGCCATTCTTCTTGAAGTTCCCCTTCTTCCCTTTGCCCTTCTTCTTGAAACTGGTGGTCTTATTGACCATCAGCACTTGATGCTCCTTTTTGATTTCTATCTCCGCAGCTTTTAGCATCACGAAGAGCTCGGGAATTGTCTTATCCATCCCTTGCATATTATAGTTCATCACAAAGCTTTTATAGCTTGGTGGCAGTGATTGAAGAACTCTATCAATGATACTATCATTAGGAAGATTAACTCCCAATTGAGTCAAGTGCTTGTGGTACCCAGACATTTTGAGTATATGTTCACTGAAAGAACTATTCTCCTCCATCTTGCGTTTATAGAACTTATTGGAGACTTCATATCTCTCAGTCTGGGCATTTACTTAAACATTAACTTCAACTCCCGGAACATTTCATATGCTCCATGACGTTCAAAATGTCGTTGAAGTCCCGGTTCTAAGTCGTAAAGCATGGCACACTCAACTATCGAGTAGTCATCAGCTTTGCTCTGCCAAACGTTCTTAACGTCATCAGTAGCATCTGCAGCAGGCCTGGCACCTAGCAGTGCTTCCAGGACATAATTCTTCTATGCAGCAATGAGGATAATCCTCAAGTTATGGACCCATTACGTGTAGTTGCTACCATCATCTTTCAACTTAGTGTTCTCTAGGAACACATTAAAATTCAACGAAACAGTAGCACGGGCCATTTATCTACAACAACATAGACATGCAAAATACAATTAGGTACTATGTTCATGATAAATTAAAGTTCAATTAATCATATTACTTAAGAACTCCCACTTAGATAGACATCTCTCTAATCATCTAAGTGATCACGTGATCCATATCAACTAAACCATGTCCGATCATCACGTGAGATGTAGTAGTTTTCAATGGTGAACATCACCATGTTGATCATATCTACTATATGATTCATGCTCGACCTTTCGGTCTTAGTGTTCCGAGGCCATATCTGCATACGCTAGGCTCATCAAGTTTAACCCGAGTATTCTGCGTGTGCAAAAATGGCTTGCACCCGGTGTATGTGAATGTAGAGCTTATCACACCTGATCATATCATGGTGTCTCGGCACGACGAACTGTAGTAGCGGTGCATACTCAGGGAGAACATTTATACCTTGAAATTTACTGAGAGAGCATCTTATAATGCTACCGCCGAACTAAGAAAAATAAGATGCATAAAGGATAAACATCACATGCAATCAATATAAGTGTTATGGTATGGCCATCATCATCTTGTGCCTTTGATCTCCATCTCCAAAGCTAAAGGAAATATGCCCTAGAGGCAATAATAAAGTTATTATTTATTTCTTTAATTCATGATAAATGTTTATTATTCATGCTAGAATTTTATTAACCGAAAACTTAGTACATGTGTGAATACATAGACACATCATATAGTCCCTAGTATGCCTCTACTTGACTAGCTCGTTAATCAAAGATGGTTATGTTTCCTAACCATAGATATGTGTTGTCATTTGATGAACGGGATCACATCATTAGGAGAATGATGTGATGGACATGACCAATCCGCTAGCTTAGCATTATGATCGTCTCAGTTTCATTGCTACTGCTTTATTCATGACTTATACAAGTTCCTCAGACTATGAGATTATGCAACTTCCGAATAACGGAGTAACACTTTGTGTGCTAACAAACGCCACAACGTAAAAGGGTGATTATAAAGGTGCTCTAAGGTGTCTCTGAAGGTGTTTGTTGGGTTGGCATATATCGATATTAGGATTTGTCACTCCGTGTTTCGGAGAGGTATCTCTGGGCCCTCTCGGTAATACTCATCATTATAAGCCTTGCAAGCATTGTGACTAATGAGTTAGTTGTGGGATGAAGTATTACGGAATGAGTAAAGAGACTTGCCGATAATGAGATCTAACTAGCTATTGAGATACCGACGATCGAATCTCGGGCAAGTAACATACCGATGACAAAGGGAACAACGTATGTTGTTATGCGGTTTGACCGATAAAGATCTTCGTAGAATATGTAAGAACCAATATGAGCATCCAAGTTCCGCTATTGGTTATTGACCGGAGACGTGTCTCGGTCATGTCTACATAGTTCTCGAACCCATATGGTCCGCATGCTTAGCGTTCGATCACGATTGGTATTATGAGTTTATGTGATATGATGTACCGAAGATTGTTTGAATTCCCAGATGTGATCACGGACATGACGAGGAGTCTCGAAACGGCTGAGACATAAAGATCGATATATTGGACGACTATATTCGGGCACCAGAAGTGTTCCGGAGAAGTTTCTGATAAAACCGGAGTGCCGGAGGGTTACCAGAACCCCCCGGGGGAACTAGTGGGCCTTGATGGGCCTTAGTGGAGAGAGAGGAGGGTCGCAGGAGGGCTGCCCCCTCCCCCTTGAGTCTGAATAGGACAAGGGAAGGGGGGCGGCGCCCCCCCCTTTCCTTATCCCTCTCTCCATCTCCTTCCTTCCCCCTCTCTTCCCTTGTTGGAATCCTACTAGGAATAGGATTCCTAGTAAGAATTTTACTTGGGGCGCGCCCCATGAGGGCCGGACGGCCTCCCCCTTGATCCTTTATATACGGGGGCAGGGGGCACCCTAGAACACACAAGTTGACAAATGTTTTAGCCGTGTGCGGTGCCCCCCTCCACAGTTACACACCTTGGTCATATCGTCGTAGTGCTTAGGCGAAGCCTGCGCCGGTAACTTCATCATCACCGTCACCATGCCGTCATGCTGACGAAACTCTCCCTCGACCTTAGTTGAATCTAGAGTTCATGGGACGTCATCGAGCTGAACATGTGCAGATCGTGGAGGTGCTGTACCTTCGGTGCTAGGATCGGTCGGATCGTGAAGACGTACGACTACATCAACCGCGTTGTCATAACGCTTTGATGTCTACTACACAACCATCTTCTTGTAGACGTTGTTGGGCCTCCAAGTACAGAGGTTTGTAGGACAGTAGCAAATTTCCCTCAAGTGGATGACCTAAGGTTTATCAATCCGTGGGAGGCGTAGGATGAAGATGGTCTCTCTCAAACAACCCTGCAACCAAATAACAAAGAGTCTCTTGTGTCCCCAACACACCCAATACAATGGTAAATTGTATAGGTGCACTAGTTTGGCGAAGAGATGGTGATACAAGTGCAATATGGATGGTAGATATAGGTTTTTGTAATCTGGAAATATAAAAACAGCAAGGTAGCAAGCGATAAAAGTGAGCGTAAACGGTATTGCAATGCTAGGAAAGAAGGCCTAAGGTTCATACTTTCACTGGTGCAAGTTCTATCAACAATAATAACATAATTGGAGCATATAAATATCCCTCAACATGCAACAAAGAGTCACTCCAAAGCCACTAATAGCGGAGAACAAACGAAGAGATTATGGCAGGGTACGAAACCACCTCAAAGTTATCCTTTCTGACCTATCTATTCAAGAGTCCGTAGTAAAATAACATGGAGCTATTCTTTTCATTCGATCTATCATAGAGTTCATACTAGAATAACACCTTAATACACAAATCAACCAAAACCCTAATGTCACCTAGATACTCCATTGTCACCTCAAGTATCCGTGGACATGATTATATGATATGCATCACACAATCTCAGATTCATCTATTCAACCAACACAAAGTACTTCAAAGAGTGCCCCAAAGTTTCTACCGGAGAGTCAAGACGAAAACGTGTGCCAAACCCTATGCATAGATTCCCAAGGTCACGGAACCCGCAAGTTGATCACCAAAACATACATCAAGTGAATCAATAGAATATCCCATTGTCACCACAGGTATCCCACGCAATACATACATCAAGTGTTCTCAAATCCTTAAAGACTCAATCCAATAAAATAACTTCAAAGGGAAAAATCAATCCATTACAAGAGAGTAGAGGGGGAGAAACATCATAAGATCCAACTATAATAGCAAAGCTCGTGATACATCAAGATTGTATCACCTCAAGAACACAAGAGAGAAAGAGAGAGAGAGAGAGAGAGAGAGAGAGATCAAACACATAGCTACTGGTACATACCCTCAGCCCCGAGGGTGAACTACTCCCTCCTCGTCATGGAGAGCACCTGGGTGATGAAGATGACCACCGGTGAGGTATCCCCCCTCCGGCAGGGTGCCGGAACAGGGTCCCGATTGGTTTTTGGTGGCTATAGTGGCTTGCGGTGGCAGAACTCCCGATCTATTGTGTTACTCAGAGGTTTCAGTATTTATAGGATTGGCATAGGTTTCACGTCAGGGGGGTCTCCAGGCTGTTCACGAGGTAGGGGGGCGTGGCCCCCACCCTCGTGGGCAGCCCGGGACTCTTGTGGCCCAACTCTTGCACTCCTGGGGCTTCTTTTGGTCCATAAAAATTCGTCAAAAATTGGCACGTCAATTGGACTCCGTTTGGTATTCCTTTTCTGTAAAACTAAAAAACAAGGAAAAAAACAAAAACTGGCACTGGGCTCTAGGTTAATAGGTTAGTCCCAAAAATCATATAAAATAGCATATAAATGCATATAAAACATCCTAGATGGATAATATAATAGCATGAATACTTCATAAATTATAGATACGTTGGAGACGTATCACGTTTCCGCTTTCGGTCTACGAGGGTACGTAGACAACACTCTCCCCTCTCGTTGCTATGCATCACCTAAAGATATATCTTGCGTGATTGTAGGAATGTTTTGAAATTACCGCGTTCCCAACAAAACCACCGTCATGATCACCATCGTCACCGGCTTGACACCTTGATCTTCATCGAAGCACCATTGTCGTCTCGCCAACTATTGCTTCTACGACTATCGCTACCACTTAGTGATAAAGTAAATCAATTACATGGCGATTGCATTTCATACAATAAAGCGACAACCATATGGCTCATGCCAGTTGCCGATAACTTATACAAAACATGATCATCTCATACAACAATTTATATATCATCACGTCTTGACCATATCACATCACAACATGCCCTGCAAAAACAAGTTAGACATCCTCTACTTTGTTGTTGCAAGTTTTACGTGGCTGCTACGGGCTTAGCAAGAACTGTTCTTACCTACGCATCAAAACCACAATGATTTTTCATCAAGTGTGCTGTTTTAACCTTCAACAAGGACCGGGTGTAGCCACACTCGATTCAACTAAAGTTGGAGAAACAGACACTCACTAGCCACCTGTGTGCGAAGCACGTCGATAGAACCCGTCTCGTGTAAGCGTACGCGTAATGTCGGTTTGAGCCGCTTCATCCAACAATACCGCCGAATCAAAGTATGACATGCTGATAAGCAGTATGACTATTATCGCCCACAACTCTTTTGTTCTACTCGTGCATATAACATACGCATAAACCTGGCTCGGATGCCATTGTTGGGGAACGCAGTAATTTCAAAAAAATTCCTACGATCACGCAAGATCTATCTAGGTGATGCATAACAACGAGAGGGGAGATTGTTGTCTACGTACCCTCGTAGAACAAAAGCGGAAGCGTTATGACAACGTGGCTGATGTATTCGTATGTCTTCACGATCCGACCGATCCTAGCACCGAAGGTACAGCACCTCTGCGATCTGCACACGTTTAGCTCGGTGACATCCCACGAACTCTAGATCCAGCTGAAAGCACAAGTGCTCCCTAGGTGGTTTTGGTAATTAATGTCAACATATCTCTTGTTGGACTAACACTTTTATCTAGTATTTTCAGACAAGTTCAACAGTGGAGTGGCATGGACTAAAGGATGTGGGAACTCCTTCAAGATGCTAAGGACAAAGGATTGGCTCAAGCTTCAAGCTCAAGACTCTTCATCTTACATTTTAGTGATCCAAGATCACATTGAGTCTATAGGAAAAGCCAATACTATCAAGGAGGGATGAGGTGTTGCTTAATGAGCCTCTTGCTTCATGTGCTTAGTGATATGCTCCAAAACCCTCAGCTACTTTCTCACATCCACAAATGACCTAAACCAAAAGCCAAAATCGGCCATACCGATTCCTTCTATCCGGCGCCACCGAGTTTGGATGTCTTAGCCACTGCCACAAACCCTAGGCAAATCGGTCTTACCGATGGGGATCTCGGTCTCACCGAGATGGGATTGTAATCTCTCTGTGTATGTCCATTATCAAAATCGGTCTCACCGAGTTTGAGCAATCGGTACTACTGAGATTACAATGCAAACTCTCTGGTTAGCTAATTACCAAAATCGGTCCCACCGAGTTTGAGTAATCGGTCCCACCGAGTTTGCCTGACCAACTCTCTGGTTAGCTAATTACCAAAATCGGTCCTACCGAGTTTGTGTAATCGGTCTCACCGAGATTACGTTATGCCCTAACGCTAACTATATCGGTCTCACCGAGTTGCGTTTCGGT
The DNA here is from genome assembly GCF_002162155.2 of Triticum dicoccoides. Classification (NCBI taxonomy): domain Eukaryota; kingdom Viridiplantae; phylum Streptophyta; class Magnoliopsida; order Poales; family Poaceae; genus Triticum; species Triticum dicoccoides. Next base: position 436,887,877 of record NC_041393.1, on the reverse strand, counting down.
CCCACCGAAAATCCTAACGGTCACTAGGTTTACTAAATCGGTATGACCGAGTTTGTTGATTCGATCCCACCGAGATTGGTAAATTGTGTGTAACGGTTAGATTTTGTGTGGAGGCTATATATACCCCTCCACCTCCTCTTCATTCGTGAAGAGAGCCATCAGAACAATCCTACACTTCCAGCATCCTATTTCTGAGAGAGAACTACCTACTCATGTGTTGAGACCAAGATATTCCATTCCTACCATATGAATCTTGATCTCTAGCCTTCCCCAAGTTGCTCTCCACTCAAATCTTCTTTTCACCAGATCCAAATCCTATGAGAGAGAGTTGAGTGTTGGGGAGACTATCATTTGAAGCACAAGAGCAAGGAGTTCATCATCAACACACCATTTGTTACTTCTTGGAGAGTGGTGTCTCCTAGATTGTCTAGGTGTCACTTGGGAGCCTCCGACAAAGATTGTGGAGTTGAACCAAGGAGTTTGTAAGGGCAAGGAGATCGCCTACTTCGTGAAGATCTACCGCTAGTGAGGCAAGTCCTTCGTGGGCGACGGCCATGGTGGGATAGACAAGGTTGCTTCTTTGTGGAACCTTCTTGGGTGGAGCCCTCCGTGGACTCGCGCAACCGTTACCCTTCGTGGGTTGAAGTCTCCATCAACGTGGATGTATGATAGCACCACCTATCGGAACCACGCCAAAAACATCCGTGTCTCCAGTTGCGTTTGAATTCTCCAAAACCCTTCCCTTTACATTCTTGCAAGTTGCATGCTTTACTTTCCGCTGCTCACATACTCTTTGCATGCTTGCTTGCTATATGTTGTGAATGTTAAATTTGTGCCTAAACTCCACTTAAACTTAAAAAGGGTTAAAAACTGCAACTTTGGTACTTAGTGTCTAATCACCCCCCCTCTAGACACCTCTTCTCAAGGTCCTACAAGTGGTATCAGAGCATTGGTATCCATTGCCTTGGTTTAATCACCATTGGAGGAAGATGGATGAGTCTACTTTGGGGAGTCTTAGACATAGAGTGCCTATTCTTGATGGAGAGTATTTTCATGAGTGGAAAAATGAGATGCTTGTAATTTTCAATCAATATCGTTTGAACAAGTACATTGCTAGTCCTTGTGCACCTTGTGTTGATCCTATGCATCCTACCCTTGATGAGTCTATTGACATGATTAGGAATGTTAGAACTGTTAATCTTATCACTAGAGGATTGCCTAGAAACTTGATTATAAAACTGCATACTCTTGAGTGTGCCTATACTATATGGAAATTTCTTGAGGAACGATTCCCTGATTATTCTTTGAAAAATCTTGATGAAATTCTCCATAAGTCTATTGCCTTGAGTAAGATGAATTCAAATGATCCTATGTTTGGTGATCGTCTATTTGAACTTACAAATCTTATGCGTGCCAAAGGAAATGTTGGAATTATTAGTGATATTATTTCTGAAGCTATAAAAGTTCATAGAGAAGATCATTGTCAAACTCACTCTAATGAATCAACCTCTCTAGGATTTGATCACCACATGATGATGCTGAACATGGATACTATGATGAGGATGATGAAAGTGATTTCGATCTTGATGATGCAATGAGACATTTTAGTCTTATGGCAAACTGAGGGAGTCCCAGACTAGGGGGTGTCCGGATAGCCGAACTACCATTATCGGCCGGACTCCAAGACTATGAAGATACAAGATTGAAGACTTCGTCCCATGTCCGGATGGGACTTTCCTTGGCGTGGAAGGCAAGCTTGGCGATACGGATATGTAGATCTCCTATCATTGTAACCGACTCTGTGTAACCCTAGCCCTCTCCGGTGTATATATAAACCGGATGGCCTTAGTCTATAGGACGAACAACAATCATACCATAGGCTAGCTTCTAGGGTTTAGCCTCCTTGATCTCGTGGTAGATCTACTCTTGTAACCCACATCATCAATATTAATCAAGCAGGACGTAGGGTTTTACCTCCATCAAGAGGGCCCGAACCTGGGTAAAAACATCATGTCCCTCATCTCCTGTTACCATCCGCCTAGACGCACAGTTCGGGAACCCCTACCGAGGTCCGCCAGTTTTGACACCGACATTGGTGCTTTCATTGAGAGTTCCTCTGTGTCGTCACCGATAGGCTCGATGACTTCTTCAATCATCATCAACGATGTAGTCCAGGGTGAGACCTTCCTCCCGGACAAATCTTCGTATTCGGCGGCTTTGCACTGCGGGCCAATTCGCTTGGCCAACTGGAGCAGATCGAAGGCTACGCCCCTGGCCGTCAGGTCAGGTTTGGAAGTTTGAACTTCACGGCTGACATCCGTGGGGACTTGGTCCTCGATGGATTCAAGCCATAGCCGAGCGTGCCACACTGTCGCGGCGAGCATGATTTAGCTCTGCGGCCGGACAGTACCTTGAAGGCCGCACTCAGAACCGCTCCGACCTCCAATTCGGAGCCAGCTTCGCAGATTGAGGAGGGATGCCTAGACACCGCCTCGGGGGCTGCATCCTCTACGGCGATAGAGCCGAACACTGACTTTGTCCCTCATAAAGCTCGTGACTCCAAGGTGCTGGACTCCTCGCCGGACTCCGAACCTCCCGCGCCCACCCCGATCGAATCCGATTGGGCGCCGATCATGGAGTTCACCGCAGCGGACGTCTTTCAACACTCACCTTTCGGCGACATCTTGAGTTCGCTTAAGTATCTCTCATTATCAGGAGAGACCTGGTCGGACTGCGGTCAGGACGGTTGGGATGCGGACGATGAAGAAATTCAGAGCCCACCCACCACCCACTTGGTAGCCGCTGTCGACGATTTAACTGACATGCTATACTACGACTCCGAGGACATCGACGGTCTAGACGATGATGCCGGAGACGACCAAGAACCTGCGCATAACGGGTGCAGGAAAGCCACCCCAGCCCACGACGTATACATGGTGGACACACCAAAAGGAAGCAACAATGAGGAAAAACGGGACGTGGCGAAGGACAACTCCCCCAACAAACAAACAAAGCGGCGACGCAAGCGCCGCCCAAAGACCGGCATCGACAAAAACGGCACCCATACGGACCCGGCCTTAGAGCAGGACGAAGCAGAGGACGACGCACATGTCAACAAGCAGCCAGCCGGACATGAACTGGACAAGCAACCCATCCCCGGCGAAGATGATCTCACATCACCAGAGCATATGAATCTTCATAAAAGGCTCGTTGCCACTACAAGAAGTTTGAAGAAGCAAAAGCGGAAGCTCAAAACAGCGGAAGGCGCACTCAGAATGAGATGGAGCAAAGTACTCAACACCACAGATAAATGTGGCGCTAGTCACCAGATAAAAAGCTACCCGAAGCGCAAGCTGTTGCCCGAATTTGACGAGGAGGCCTTAGAGCCCCCGCAGTCAAAAAAGAAAGAAGCCGCCTGGCCGGATAGACGACCAGATGACAGGCCAAGAGCAACACGGGGCGCCGCACACAAGCCGACACACGATCAGCATAAAGATCCTCAGAAAAAGGATAACCCAGCTAGGTCTATCTATGGGCCAAAAAAGAAGACTCCGGGAAGTAACACAACCAGCCGAACATTTGAAGACAACGACACACCCAAATACAGGGGCGCCGCACACCCACTATGTTTTACCAACGAGGTACTGGATCATGGATTTCCAGCGGGATTTAAACCCATAAACATAGAGGCATACGACGGAACAACAGAGCCCGGAGTATGGATTAAGGATTATATCCTACACATACACATGGCAAGAGGAGATGATCTCCATGCCATAAAATACCTTCCCCTCAAGCTCAAAGGGCCGGCCTGGCATTGGCTTAAAAGCCTCCCAGAAAATACGATTGGGAGTTGGGAAGAGCTTGAGGATGCGTTTCGAGAAAATTTTCAGGGGACTTATGTCCGGCCTTCGGATGCAGATGATTTAAGTCATATAACTCAACAGCCCGGAGAATCAGCACGCAAATTCTGGAACAGGTTCCTCACTAAAAAGAACCAAATAGTCGACTGTCCAGACGCTGAAGCCTTAGCAGCCTTCAAACACAACGTCCGAGACAAATGGCTCGCCAGACACCTCGGCCAGGAAAAACCAAGAACAATGGCCGCACTAACAAGTCTCATGACCCGCTTTTGCACGGGGGAAGACAGCTGGTTGGCTAGATGCAGCACCAGCGACCCGAGTACATCCGAAATCAGGGATGAAAATGGGAAATCACGACGCAAAAAAGATCAGCGCTGGAACAAGGAGAATGGCCCGAATAGTACGGCGGTCAACGCCGGATTCAAAAGCTCTCGGCCGAACAACAAAACACTGCCCTTAAAGGCTAATAGTGACGAGCTATCCAACCTCAACAAGATTCTTGATAGACTGTGTCAAATACACAGTACCTCCGGGAAGCCTACAAACTATACCCACAGAGATTGTTGGGTCTTCAAGCAGTCCGGCCGACTTAACGCCAAACACAAAGGGCTCGACACACCAAGTGAAAGTGACGAAACCCAAAAGCAGCGCTCCGGAAACCAAAAGACTTTCCCATTAGAAGTCAAAACAGTGAACTCACTTCACGTGATAACACGCAGCGCGGCCCCTGCTATACCAGGACACCATCCGCAGACTGGGATAGAACCCACCAAAATTCGCTATAGCAAGCACTTCCTTCAAAGGAGTGACGCCAGGCCTTTTTAGCCAATTTTACAGGCTCTGTACCACTAGGGGTCGTGTTCGGTTCATCCGACAACTTCCGTCGCGAAAAGCTCACCCTCCATCGCCCCATTTAGCAGTAGCCCTTAAGCACTACTGGGGCGTGCAGCTTTCGCCCGCTTTAATGCAGTACCACATTACGCATCTCTTACGCTTAAAAAAAATGCCCGGTCCACGTGGCATATTCTTAAAACTCCAGGTGTCTCTCGACCATGGAGAAAGTGCGGCTGCCTAGACAGCCACACATTATTCCGACATTGCAGGTCAAAGCCCCTAAAAACAGGTCATTTAGACCTCGGACATGGTTAGACGAGTCCGGCGTAACTTAACAAGGGGCTTCCCAGCCGCATACCCTTTTTTTAGGGGGCCGCGCGCATAAATGATGAAAGCTAATAAAGCTCAACTTTCTTCATCTTCCAAATTATACTTTATTTTGATACACTTTTTGCACGATATTTCTTAGAAACTAAGTCCTTCTCTTTTACAGATGAAGCACGTGCTACACCCATCCAGGATACAGCACAACGGAGACACAGGCGCAGACGTGCAGTAGGGACCTGTTGCAAGGATTCTTTTCAGATTAATACCCTGCGTAAACCTTTCTCACTGTCTCTTGTTGATAAACATCCCCTGGTTTCTTACCAGAGCCGAGGAGGAGGCTGGCGTTTTGGCATTGGCCGCGTCAGAAGTTCCCGCCTGTACTTGGACACTAGGGGCTTAGGGCTTTATTCTGCCCGATATCATAAAGACCAAACACCTCAGGGAGTGTTCAGCGTCTCGAGTTAGGCCTTATATGCATCAGCTCCGAATCATGTCTTTGGTCAAATGTTGGGTTCTCCCGGCTCCTGTGTTTTGCTGCCTTACATTCCGTATCATCGGCTAACGCGGCACTAGGAGAACTACTGCGATTGTGCCCCGGTTCGGCCGGGAGAGCACCTCAGTAGAGAAAGCCAAAAACTGACTGTCATGATATAGCGAGAGACTGGTCAACCACTCAATCGACCATTGGAATGTTTAGAATTCCTCCGCTTTGACGAAGGACCACTTCCCGGTCAGGCACATACGCGCCCCAAGTTCGGAGAAGCGCGGTGCCATCAGGGGCTATATAGTAGCCCCACATTCGAGCTCCTATGGCTAAGTGAAAGTGATAAAGCATTATAGTCCGATTGCCTAGTTTGCTATGCTATCACCTCCTTAAAAGGACCAAGACGTTGGATTAAGTGTGAAAAAGCATTTTTCTTTTTGCAAACACCCCCGTACCATGTGCGTGGGGGCTGAAGCCAAAGACTGCCATCTTTCAGATTATACATACATATACGGCCGCACAGGAGATAGTTCAATTCTTGAACACACAAGTATAAAAAGTCATTGCATTATAAACATGATCTTAGAAATCAGACATGTCTTTCAAACATAGCATCTTTCGAGCACTGTGACTCTATTATACGAGCACCCTGCAGGACTTCCTCAAAGTAATGCTCGATGGGGAATCGGCTTTTGTCCGAACCCCAGGATGCGACAGCGGTGGCATCCATCTCTGCCCAGTATGTTTTACCACGGGCGAGAGCCATCCGCGCACCTTCTATGCATGCCGACCGCTTCATCGCCTTAATATGCGGCACTGCCCCAAGGAATTGCTGCAACAAGCCAAAATAACTCTTCGGCTTGGGCCTTTTCGGCCACAAATGAGTTACCACATCCGTCATGGCCAGTCCGGACAATCTATTCAGCTCAGCCCACTCAACCAGCCGATCACTCAACGGAAGTGGACGCTCCGGACTATGGAATTGAGACCAGAAAAGCTCTTCCATTTCGTGATCCTCCTAGCTTCGAAAGTGCATGACTGCGTCAGCCGCACTCACCGCCAAGTCCAGATAAGGATCCTCCGCATCATACAATCGGCCCAGCTGAGCATACTTCGGATCCGTGAACTTCCTACACAGCATAAAGGGCTTTCTAGCCACAATGTCTCCGACCTGACGCGGTTCCTCCTTCATAGCCCGCATCGCACTACGGGCATCCTTGGCCTCGGCATCGGCCTTCTTTAGGTCCTCTTGCTCTGCCCGGCGTTCTCCTTCAAGAACTTCCAGGCGGTCGGTAGCAACTCTTAATTTCATGGCCATTCCAGCCATATCCTCCCTGCTTCGGCAGTGAGCAGCCTTCTCGGCTTCTAGCCCTTCCGCTGCCTTCAAGGCAGTCGCCTCGCTTTTTCTGGCTTGCTCCTTGGCCCGAGCAAGTTCTGCTCGAAGGTCCTCCACAGCAGCAGCACCATCTGCATCTAAGCATACAATTTGTAAGGAATGGGCGTCAACTCCCTTACTAACCAACCGCGGGGCAACCACATACCTTGTGACTCATCCAGTCGTCTATTGACCAGCGAGATGTCTGCATCTGCAGCGTCGAGTTGCTTCTTCAGCTCGGCAAATTCATCAGTCCGGCTGGCCACCGAACATTCCGCCACCTGCATGGGAAAGGCGACAGTTAATAACCGAGATTACGATCCTAGGCACGCTGTCGTTTTCGACCGCATACCAAGTCTCGGGGGCTACTATCTATACAGGGCGCACTTCATGTGCAAAACTATCAACAGGTATGTCATTTTTTGCGTACCTCAAATCCCGTCAGTAAACTTCCGACGGCCTTATACAACCCGGTTTCGGCGGACGAGATCCTCTCAATCACATCACCCATTAATGTGCGGTGATCTTCTGAGATGGACGCCCTCTTAAGCAAATCCTGCAGCTCCACCGGCCGTACTCCAATGGGCGCCGAATTCTCCGGTCCCGCCGGATTCGGGGAGACCCTCCGCGACGACACCTCAGGGTCGTCCGCCCCGCATGATGGGGTGGCAAATGAAGGCGTCTCGCTTTCCATCATCTCCGGACGAAGGTCTCCCGAAGATGAGCTGTGCTGAGATGGGCTGGGATCCGAACTACAAGGTAAAAACTTCGTTACCTTTAGACATTAAGCAGGGGTGACTGATAATTATAAAATCCCCCTTTTTCACTCACGGCTCGTTAGAGGGCTGATTCCTCCGAGGAGATAGTACGGCCGGGGCGCTTTCTGGCGCAGGACCTTCCGATACAGATTTCTTTCCCCGCTTTGAGGCCTTGGCCTCCGGGTCTTCGGAAGCGTTCCTCTTCTTCCCCTGGAAGGAGGGACTCTCGATTCCTCCCTTACCAAACGCCTCCTTGGCAGAGGTGACAGTTTCCCCGTGCCCCCCTTCGCCCTCATTCGAAGGTGCAACCTCCAACATTTTGATTAACACGGGATCCTGCATGGTCTCAGGGAGGGGGGCCGGACACCGTATCAGTTTTGCATGCACTATCCACTCCTGTCCAGGGATAGCTGGTTAAAAGGCAAGCTCACAATAAATAAATGGATGGTGTGTCCGGACACAGGGCTACTTACTTGAGTATCCGGGCGATTGCAGCTTAGGCCAGCGTCCTCGGTCAATTCCGGATGCGTCTCTTGCGATCCAAAGAACAGTTTATACATCTCCATGGGAGTCAAACCCATGAAGTGTTGAAGAGCTCGCGGCCCCTCCGGATTAAATTCCCACAGGCAGAGGGGGTGACGTTTGCAGGGCAGTAGGCGCCGGATCAACACGACCTGCACCACTGCGACCAGATTGATCTCCCTTTCTTGGAGGCCTCGAATCCGGTCCTGCAACAGGGGGACGTCTTTGGGCGGCCCCCAGTCACACCCCTTGTTGACCCATGACGTCAGCTGCTGTGGAGGGCCCGAGCGAAAGACGGGCGGCGGCTTCTGCCTGCTGCCCCGGGGGGCAGTGATATAAAACCACTCCTATTGCCACAAGCCGAGCTCCTCTTGGAAAGAGCCCTTGGGCCATGGAGCCTCGGCCCTCTTGCTTATAACTGCCCCGCCGCACTCTACCTGACGCCCCTCGATCATCTTCGGCTCCATGTTGAAGGTTTTGAGCCATAAGCCGAAGTGAGGGGTAGTGCGGAGGAAGGCTTCACATATGATAATGAATGATGAGATATGGAGGATGGACTCCGGAGCCAGGTCGTGGAATTCCAGCCCATAGTAAAACATGAGCCCCCTCATGAAGGGATCCATCGGGAAGCCTAAACCCCGACGGAAGTGAGATGTGAACACAACGATCTCGCCAGGCTCGGGAGTTGGGATAACTTGCCCTCGGGCAGGCAGCCTGTGCGAAATCTCGTAGGTTAAATACCTGGCATCTCTCAGCTTTAGCACGTCCTCCTTCGTGACCGGGGAGGGCATCCACCGGCCTCGTAGATCAAGACTGGACATTGTCGAGGATCGAAGGTACCTGTATTCGGAGCCCTAGGTGTTGGAACTCAGGGAGAAGGGGCGGATTCGATAGAGGATTGAATAAAAAGAATGGGCCTTGGTCTCGTTATAAAGAGGAAGAATACCAAGAGCCGTCCCCGTGACCGTTTGGAACCCGCCTTCGATGGAGGGGGCGTGGCAACGAGCACGGTTGGGTTACCCACGTCCGTATTGATGGGAATCCCGGAATAAGGGGAACATGATCTCTGCTTCGACAAGACGTGCCAAGGAAACGGCCTCGCTAAACGCGCTGAGAGCCGGACACTATCCTGGTGTTCACAATCTTCTATAAATTATTCGGAGGAGGAACCCGCCTTGCAATGCCGAAGACAATATGCGCACCGGACTCGTCGTTATTGAAGCCTGGTTCAGGGGCTACTGAGGGAGTCCCGGACTAGGGGGTGTCCGGATAGCCGAACTACCATCATCGGCCGGACTCCAAGACTATGAAGATACAAGATTGAAGACTTCGTCCCGTGTCCAGATGGGACTTTCCTTGGCGTGGAAGGCAAGCTTGGCGATACGGATATGTAGATCTCCTACCATTGTAACCGACTCTGTGTAACCCTAGCCCTCTCCGGTGTCTATATAAACCGGATGGCCTTAGTCTATAGGACGAACAACAATCATACCATAGGCTAGCTTCTAGGGTTTAGCCTCCTTGATCTCGTGGTAGATCTACTCTTGTAACCCACATCATCAATATTAATCAAGCAGGACATAGGGTTTTACCTCCATCAAGAGGGCCCGAACCTGGGTAAAAACATCGTGTCCCTCGTCTCCTGTTACCATCCGCCTAGACGCACAGTTAGGGACCCCCTACCCGAGATCCACCGGTTTTGACACCGACACAAACCTTCGGGGATATATGGCAGGAGGAAAGGAATGGGTCATTGACAGTGGATGTACTGATCACATGACCGGAGATAAAGACATGTTTCGTGAGCTTGCTGAAAATGATAGTCCTCGAAAGTATGTCACTTTCTGTGACAACTCAAAGGGTAAGATGGTTGGCCTCGGTAAGGTGGCCATATCACATGACAGCTCCATTCAGAATGTTATGCTTATTGAATCTCTTGGCTACAACTTACTTTCAGTATCTAGACTTGCTGATTTCGGTTTCAATGTCCTATTTACTGAAGTAGATTGCCAAGTGTTTCGTCGAGACAATCATAAAATCGTCTTTACCGGCATATGTAGAGGTGATCTATACATTGTTGATTTCACTAAAAAGGCTCAACCTAAAACTTGCTTCATTGCTAAATCCTCAAAAGGTTGGTTATGGCATAGACGACTAGGTCACGTTGGCATGAGAAACCTTGACAAGCTTATTAAAGGGAATCATATCCTTGGTGTTAATGATGTCATATTTGATAAGGATAGACTTTGCAGTGCTTGTCAAGCAGGTAAATAGGTTGGAGGAAGGCATCCCGTGAAGAACATCATGACCACAAGGAGGCCACTTGAGCTACTTCACATGGATCTTTTTGGTCCCAACTCTTACAAGAGTCTCGGTGGAAATTCTTTTGGTCTAGTCATAGTTGATGGTTTTTCAAGATTTACGTGGGTTTTCTTTCTCGATAATAAATTGCAGGTCCAAAAGATCTTCAAAAACTTCGCTAGGAAGGCCCAAAATCAATTTGAAGTGAAGATCAAGAAGGTTCGCAGCGACAACGGAACGGAGTTCAAGAACGCAAATGTGGACACCTTTCTTGACGAAGAAAGGATTTCACACGAGTTCTCGGCTACGTACACACCTCAACAAAATGGAGTTGTTGAGAGGAAGAACCAGACGCTCATTGAAATGGTGAGAATGATGCTTGATGAGTACAAGACGCCGAAGCACTTTTGGGCAGAAGCGGTTGAGACAGCTTATCATGCAACAAATCGCTTGTATCTTCACAAGCTACTCAGCAAGACGACATACGAGCTCCTCACCGGTAACAAACCCCAAGTTGGATAATTTCGAGTATTCGGCTCAAAGTGCTACATTCTTGATAAGCATCGTCGTTCTAAATTTGCTCCTAAGTCTCATGAAGGTTTCCTACTAGGTTATGGCTCAAACTCTCACACATACTATGTCTACAACAATTTCACCCGAAAGGTTGAAGAGACGGTAGATGTGAAGTTTGATGAATCTAATGGCTCGCAAGTAGAGCAACTGCCAATTGATGTAGGAGACAAAGATCCTTCGAAAGGAATCCAAGACTTGTCTATTGGCAAGGTTCGTCCAACGGAGGTGAAGGAGAGTACCTCGTCTGTCCAAGTGGAAGCTTCTACTTCACGACAAGGTGAACCAAGAGTTGACACGGAAGCATCCACAAGTGGGACACACCAAGATGAAGAAAACGAGGAAGTGCATCAAGAACGTCAACAACCTCCTTCTCCACCATGACAAGAGAACGACAACACCAACAATGAAGAAGAAGAAGAAGATGATGAAGAAGATGTTCAACAAAGATCCAAGCAAAAGCTTTCACGAGTTCGAGCAAGAATTGCTAAAGACCATCCCGTCGAGCAAATCTACAATGATATTCAAACCGGGAGAATCACTCGCTCTAAAACTCATTTAGCTAACTTTTGTGAAAACTATTCTTTCATCTCTAGCATTGAACCTATGAAGGTCGAAGAAGCCTTGGAGGATCCGGATTGGATAAATGCTATGCATGAAGAGCTACACAACTTTGAGAGAAACCAAGTTTGGACATTGGTTGAGAAGCCCGACAACAACCACAACATCATCGGTACCAAATGGGTGTTTCGCAACAAGCAAGATGAAGATGGACAAGTAAGTCGCAACAAAGCACGTCTCATCGCTCAAGGCTACACACAAGTCGAAGGTATGGATTATGGTGAGACTTATGCTCGTGTTGCTAGACTTGAGTCCATTCGCATCTTACTTGCCTATGCTAATCACCATGATATCACATTGTACCAAATGGACATTAAAAGTGCTTTTCTAAATGGTGAAATAGAGGAGGAAGTTTATGTTAAACAACCTCCCGGCTTTGTCAATCCTAAGAAACCAAATCATGTTTACAAACTTCACAAAGCTCTTTATGGTCTAAAACAAGCTCCTAGAGCTTGGTACAAATGCTTAACTAAGTTTCTACTTGGAAAGGGATTTGAAATTGGGAAAATTGATTCTACTCTTTTTACTAAAAGGGTTAATGGAGAACTATTTGTATGCCAAATTTATGTTGATGATATCATATTTGGATCGACTAACCCTCATTTTAGTGAGAAGTTTGGAAAGCTAATGTCGGAGAAGTTTGAGATGTCAATGATGAGTGAACTCAAATTCTTTCTTGGGTTGCAAATCAAGCAAACTAAGGAAGGTACTTTTGTCTCTCAAACGAAGTACACTAAGGACTTATTCAAGAAGTTCAATATGCAAGAATGCAAAGGTATGTCTACACCCATGCCTACTAGTGGACATCTTGACTTGACCAAAGATGGTGAACCAGTTGATCAAAAGGTTTATCGCTCTATGATCAGTTCATTTTTATACCTATGTGCTTCATGTCCTGATATTATGCTAAGTGTGTGCATGTGTGCAAGATATCAAGCTGCTCCTAAAGAATGTCATCTTAAGGCTGTGAAAAGGATAGTGAGATACTTAATACATACACCAAATTTTGGCATTTGGTATCTAAGAGGGCCTCTTTCAATATTGTTGGCTACTCTGACTCAGACTATGCCGGAGACAAGGTTGATAGAAAGTCCACTTCGGGTACTTGTCAATTTCTTTGTAGATCTCTTGTGTCTTGGTCCTCCAAGAAACAAAACTCGGTATCCTTATCCACCGTCGAAGTGGAGTACATTGCCGCTGGTTCATGTTGTGCTCAATTACTTTGGATGACCCAAACTCTTAAAGATTATGGGATATATGTGAAACATGTTCCATTGCTTTGTGACAGTGAAAGTGCTATCAAAATTTGACATAATCCTGTGCAACATTCTCGAACTAAGCATATTGAAGTTCGTCATCATTTCATTCGAGATCATGTTCCTAAGGGTGACATTGATCTTAAGCATGTTCGCACCGAAAAGCAATTAGCGGATATATTCACTAAACCTCTTGATGAGAAAGTGTTTTGCAGGTTGAGAGGAGAATTGAACATCATAGATGCTTCAAACTTGGAGTAGAAACTCCATTGGATACTTGCAATACATGAGCTTATGACTAATCCTTGATATTTCTCTTATGATGAAAATCTTATGTCTTGGATATATTTGCATCTTGCATGTTATCTAACCCATGTAGGTACTTGGTTGAATAAAATTCCATGAGATTGTAATCTACTCACATCTTGAGCAATCTCTACATCACCAAGTCTCTATACAAAGGTGGTTGAAGACAAGGAAGCACGAAACCATTCAAACATATCCTTTGACAAATTCTATGTTGAGCTTCATGATTGTCATTTTTGGATACACAAGTGCTCTTCCTTGCAAGAACTAACCCATGTAGGTAGATGGACTCAAATTCCAAGTGGTGCTCCCAACTTTTGATGAGCTACATCTACCTTGAGCAACCCACACAAGTTCAACTACATGATCAACACCACCAACCAAGGTATGTTATTCCATCTTAGAGAAGCTTTACTCCGAGTCATGAGCTAAAGCAACTCGACAAGATGTGAATACATCAAGATGCTTAAACGAAAAATGGTAACCCCATTTTGAGCTTAAACGATGAGTATGACCTATGATCAAGTGATCTCACTTGACTCCTAAGTCAATATACTGTAACATAGGTGACTTTGTCGCCGACCATCTCTAGATGAAGTTCTCTTGTGTTCGTCTCTGTGTTTTTGCATTTGTCTCATGCATATTTGTTTCCCCTTTCAAAAAAAAAACTTCATCTAGATTTCTTTCTTTTCTGTTTGCTCTGCATTCTATGCATCAATTCATTGCATATCATTCAGTTAATTCCTTGCAAATCTTTGTGAGATCTTATTAGTCTAGTGAGCTGCAGTGACAAGTGTTTTTTCAATGAACTCGGTTTCACCGATTAGTTATTTTCGGTCCAACCGAATTCTTTCGGTACAACCGAAGCATACAACTCGATGCCACCGATTTCACCACAGGAAAAACAGTTTGCCACTTATTCTGTGTTTAGTCTGTTCCAGCTCCACTCAATGAATCTTGTCCTCTAACAAGCATCACATTTTTATCAAGTGCTTTATGTTGTGACTCAAGGATCAAACCCATTCACGACAAATTCCAGAGGGAGAGAGAGAGAGAGATCACATCTTTATCAAGCCCTTCTTGGAAATTGGCGTCAAAGGGGGAGAGAGAGATCACATCAAAGCTTATCATTTAGAGAGAGTATCACCTTCTAAGGGGGAGAGAGATCCTTCAGGGAGAGAGAGAGAGATCTCCAGGGGGAGAGAATACTAGTAGAAAGTTTTTGTCAAGGATCCCAGATGCTTGGTGTTCAAGAGGAGAGATGACACATGTCTTCTTGAGGGAAAAGACATGTTCATATGTGCTTACTTGCATTAGTTTGCATTAGCTTTGTTCATTTATATCTTTCAGCTCTGATTTTCTGTTCCCTATCTTCTCCCAGTATCCCATGCTAGATTCAGGGTGAGAAAGACATCTAAGGGAAAGAATGAAGGAAATATGCCCTAGAGGCAATAATAAAGTTATTATTTATTTCCTTATATCATGATAAATGTTTATTATTCATGCTATAATTGTATTAACCGGAAACATAATACATGTGTGAATACATAGACAAACATAGTGTCACTAGTATGCCTCTACTTGACTAGCTCGTTTATCAAAGATGGTTATGTTTCCTAACCATGGACAAAAGAGTTGTCATTTGATTAACGGGATCACATCATTAGGAGAATGATGTGATTGACTTGACCCATTCCGTTAGCTTAGCACTTGATCGTTTAGTATGTTGCTGTTGCTTTCTTCATGACTTATACATGTTCTTGTAACTATGAGATTATGCAACTCCCGTTTACCGGAGGAACACTTTGGGTGCTACCAAACGTCACAACGTAACTGGGTGATTATAAAGGAGTACTACAGGTGTCTCCAAAGGTACATGTTGGGTTGGCGTATTTCGAGATTAGGTTTTGTCACTCCGATTGTCGGAGAGGTATCTCTGGGCCCTCTCGGTAATGCACATCACTATAAGCCTTGCAAGCAATGTAACTAATGAGTTAGTTACGGAATGATGCATTACGTAACGAGTAAAGAGACTTGCTAGTAACGAGATTGAACTAGGTATTGGATACCGACGATCGAATCTCGGGCAAGTAACATACCGATGATAAAGGGAACAACGTATGTTGTTATGCGGTTTGACCGATAAAGATCTTCGTAGAATATGTGGGAGCCAATATGAGCATCCAGGTTCCGCTATTGGTTATTGACCGAGAATAGTTCTAGGTCATGTCTACATTGTTCTCGAACCCGTAGGGTCCGCACGCTTAAGGTTTCGATGACAGTTATATTATGAGTTTATGAGTTTTGATGTACCGAAGGAGTTCGGAGTCCCGGATGAGATAGGGGACATGACGAGGAGTCTCGAAATGGTCGAGACGTAAAGATTGATATATTGGATGACTATATTCGGAGTTCGGAAAGGTTCCGAGTGATTCGGGTATTTTTCGGAGTACCGGAGAGTTACGGGAATTCGCCGGGGAGTATATGGGCCTTATAGGGCCATACGGGAATAGAGGAGAGAGGCCAAAAGGAAGGAGGCCTGCGCCCCCTCTCTGGTCTGAATTGGACAAGGGGGCCAGCCCCCTTTTCCTTCTCCCTCTCCTCCTCTTTTCTTCTCCAACAAGGAAAGGAGGAGTCCTACTCCCGGTGGGAGTAGGACTCCCCCCCTTGGCACGCCTCCTCCATAGGTCGGCCGCCTCCCCCCTTGCTCCTATATATATGGGGGCAGGGGGGCACCCCAAGGACACAACAACAATTGATCATTGAGATCTACTAGCCATGTGCGGTGCCCCCCTCCACCATAGTCCTCCTCGATAATATTGTAGCGGTGCTTAGGCGAAGCCCTGCGACGGTAGAACATCAAGATCGTCACCACGCCGTCGTGCTGACGGAACTCTCCCTCGACACTCGGCTGGATCGGAGTTCGAGGGACGTCATCGAGCTGAACGTGTGCTAGAACTCGGAGGTGCCGTAGTTTCGGTGCTTGATCGGTCGGGCCGTGAAGACGTACGACTACATCAACCGCGTTGTTATAACGCTTCCGCTTTCGGTCTACGAGGGTACGTGGACAACACTCTCCCCTCTCGTTGCTATGCATCACCATGATCTTGCGTGTGCGTAGGAAATTTTTGAAATTACTATGTTCCCCAACAGTGGCATCCGAGCCTAGGTTTTATGCGTTGATGTTATTTGCATGAGTAGAACACAAGTGAGTTGTGGGCGATACAAGTCATACTGCTTACCAGCATGTCATTGTTTGGTTCAGCGGTATTGTTGGATGAAGCGGCCCGGACCGACACTACGCGTACACTTACGCGAGACTGGTTTTACCGCCGTGCTTCGCACATAGGTGACTAGTGGGTGTCTGTTTCTCCAACTTTAGTTGAACCGAGTGTGGCTATGCCCGGTCCTTGAGAAGGTTAAAACAACACTAACTTGACGAACTATCGTTGTGGTTTTGATGCGTAGGTAAGAACGGTTCTTGCTCAGCCCGTAGCAGCGACGTAAAATTTGCAACAACAAAGTAGAGGACGTCTAACTTGTTTTTGCAGGGCATGTTGTGATGTGATATGGTCAAGACGTGATGAGATATAAGTTGTTGTATGAGATGATCATGTTTTGTTGAAGTTATTGGCAACTGACAGAAGCCCTATGGTTGTCTCTTTGTTGCATAAGATGCAAGTGCCAAATAATTGCTTTACTTTATCGCTATACGATAGCAATAGTTGCAAGAGAAATAGTTGGCGAGACGACCATGTGATGACACATTGATATAGATCAAGATGATGAAGATCATGGTGTTGTGCCGGTAACGATAGAGATCATGACAGTACTTTGGAGATGGAGATCACAAGCACAAGATGATGATGGCCATATCATATCACTTATATTGATTGCATGTGATGTTTATCTTTTATACGTCTTATTTTGCTTAGTTTGACGGTAGCATTTTAAGATGATCTCTCACTAAATTATCAAGAAGTGTTCTCCCTGAGTATGCACCGTTGCGAAAGTTCTTCGTGCTGAGACACCACGTGATGATCGGGTGTGATAGGCTCTACGTTCAAATACAACGGGTGCAAAACAGTTGCACACGCGGAATACTCAGGTTAAACTTGACGAGCCTAGCATATAACAGATATGGCCTCGGAACACGGAGACCGAAAGGTCGAGCGTGAATCATATAGTAGATATGATCAACATATTGATGTTCACTGTTGAAACTACTCCATCTCACGTGACGATCGGACATGGTGTAGTTGATATGGATCACGTAATCACTTAGAGGATTAGAGGGATATCTATCTAAGTGGGAGTTCTTAAGTAATATGATTAAATGAGCTTAAATTTATCATGAACTTAGTCCTGGTAGTATTTTGCAAATTATGTTGTAGATCAATAGCTTGCATTGTTGCTTTCATATGTTTATTTCGATATGTTCCTAGAGAAAATTGTGTTGAAAAATGTTGGTAGCAATGATGCGGATTGGATCCGTGATCTGAGGTTTATCCTCATTGCTGCACAGAAGAATTATGTTCTTGATGCACCGCTAGGTGACAGACCTATTGCAGGAGCAGATGCAGACGTTATGAACGTTTGGCTAGCTCAATATGATGACTACTTGATAGTTTAGTGCACCATGCTTAACAGCTTAGAATCGGGACTTCAAAGATGTTTTGAACGTCATGGACCATATGAGATGTTCCAGGAGTTGAAGTTAATATTTCAAGCAAATACCCGAGTTGAGAGATATGAAGTCTCCAACAAGTTCTATGGCTAAAAGATGGAGGAGAATCGCTCAACTAGTGAGCATGTGCTCAGATTGTCTGGGTACTACAATCGCTTGAATCAAGTGGGAGTTAATCTTCTAGATAAGATAGTGATTGACAGAATTCTCTAGTCACCATCACCAAGTTAGTAGAACTTCGTGATGAACTATAGTATGCAAGGGATGATGAAAACGATTCCCAAGCTCTTCATGAGTCTGAAATCGATGAAGGTAGAAATCAAGAAAAGCATCAAGTGTTGATGGTTGACAAGACCACTAGTTTCAAGAAAAGGGCAAAGGGAAGAAGTGGAACTTCAAGAAGAACGGCAAGCAAGTTGCTGCTCAAGTGAAGAAGCCCAAGTCTAGTCCTAAGCCTGAGACTAAGTGCTTCTACTGCAAAGGGACTAGTCACTGGAAGTGGAACTGCCCCAAGTATTTGGCGGATAAGAAGGATGGCAAAAGTGAACAAAGGTATATTGGATATACATGTTATTGATGTGTACTTTACTAGTGTTTATAGCAACCCCTCGGCATTTTGATATTGGTTCAGTTGCTAAGAGTAGTAACTCGAAACGGGAGTTGCAGAATAAACAGAAAATAGTAAAAAGGCGAGGTGACGATGTGTGTTGGAAGTAGTTCCAAGATTGATATGATCATCATCGCACACTCCCTATACTTTCAGGATTAGTGTTGAAACTAAATAAGTGTTATTTGGTGTTTGCGTTGAGCATGAATATGATTTGATCATGTTTATTGCAATACGGTTATTCATTTAAGTAGGAGAATAAATTGTTGTTCTGTTTACATGAATATAACCTTATATGGTTACACACCCAATGAAAATGGTTCATTGGATCTCGATCGTAGTGATACACATATTCATAATATTGAAACCAAAAGATGCAAAGTTGATAATGATAGTGCAACTTATTTGTGGCACTGTCGTTTGGGTCATATCGGTGTAAAGCGCATGAAGAAATTCCATAAAGATGGATTTTTGGAATCACTTGGTTATGAATCATTTGATGTTTGCGAACTGTGCCTTGTGGGCAAGATGACTAAAACTCTGTTCTCCGGAACAATGGAACGAGCTAGTGACTTGATGGAAATAATACATACCGATGTATACGGTCCAATAAGTGTTGATGCTCATGGCGGGTATCATTATTTTCTGACCTTCACAAGATGAATTGAGCAGATATGGGTATTTCTACTTAATGAAACATAAGTCTGAAACGTTTGAAAAGTTCAAAGAATTTCAGAGTGAAGTTGAAAATCATCGTAACAAGAAAATAAAATTTCTATGATCTGATCGTGGAGGAGAATATTTGAGTTACGAGTTTGGTCTACATTTGAAACAATGTGGAATAGTTTCGCACTCACGCCACCCGGAACACCACAGCGTAATGGTGTGTCCGAACATCATAACCGTACTTTATTGGATATTGTACAATCTATGATGTTTCTTACCGATTTACCACTATCGTTTTGGGATCATGCATTGAAGACAGCTGCATTCACGTTAAAAAGGGGCACCACCTAAGTCCGTTGAGACGACACAATATGAACTGTGGTTTGGCAAGAAACCAAAGTTGTCGTTTCTTAAAGTTTGGGGTTGCAATGCTTATGTGAAAAAGTTTCATCCTGATAAGCTCAAACCCAAATCGGAGAAATGTGTCTTCATAGGATACCCAAAGGAGAAAGTTGGGTACACCTTCTATCACAGATCCGAAGGCAAGACATTCGTTGCTAAGAATGGATCCTTTCTAGAGAAGGAGTTTCTCTCAAAAGAAGTGAGTGGGAGGAAAGTAGAAGTTGATAAGGTAATTGTACCTTCTCCCTTATTGGAAAGTAGTTCATCACAGAAATCTGTTCCTGTGACTACTACACCAATTAGTGAGGAAGCTAATGATGATGATCATGTAACTTCAGATCAAGTTACTACCAAATCTCATAGGTAAACCAGAGTAAGATCCGCACCAGAGTGGTACGGCAATCCTGTTCTGGAAGTCATGCTACTAGATCATGATGAACCTACGAACTATGAAGAAGCGATGGTGAGCCCAGATTCCGCAAAATGGCTTGAGGCCATGAAATCTGAGATGGGATCCATGTATGAGAACAAAGTATGGACTTTGGTTGACTTTCCTGATGATCGGCAAGCCATTGAGATTAAATGGATTTTTAAGAGGAAGACATACGCTGATAGTAGTGTTACAATCTACAAAGCTAGACTTGTCGAAAAAGGTTTTTGACAAAGTTCAAGGTGTTGACTATGATGAGATTTTCTCACTCGTATCGATGCTTAAAGTCTGTCCGAATCATGTTAGCAATTGCCGCATTTTATGAAATCTGGCAAATGGATAACAAAACTGCAATCCTTAATGGATTTAGTAAAAAAGAGTTGTATATGATGCAGCCAGAAGGTTTTGTCAATCCTAAAGGTGTTAACAAAATGTACAAGCTCCAGCGATCCATCTATGGACTGGTGCAAGCATCTCGGAGTTGGAATATATGCTTTGATGAGTTGATCAAAGCATATAGTTTTATACAGACCTGCGGTGAAGCCTGTATTTACAAGAAAGTGAGTGGGAGCACTACAGCATTTCTGATAAGTATATGTGAATGACATATTGTTGATCGGAAATAATGTAGAATTATTCTGCAATTCATAAAGGAGTGTTTGAAAGGAGTTTTTTCAAAGAAAGACCTCGGTGAAGCTGCTTACACATTGAGCATCAAGATCTATTGAGATAGATCAAGACGCTTGATAAGTTTTTCAATAAGTACATACCTTGTCAAGATTTTGAAATAGTTCAAAATGGAACAGTCAAAGAAAGAGTTCTTGCCTGTGTTACAAGGTGTGAAATTGAGTAAGACTCAAAACTCGACCACGGCAGAAGATAGAAAGAGAATGAAAGTCATTCCCTATGCCTCAGCCATAGGTTCTATAAAGTATGCCATGGTGTGTACCAGATCTATTGTATACCCTACACCGTGTTAAGCAAGGGAGTACAATAGTGATCTAAGAGTAGATCACTGGACAGCGGTCAAAATTATCCTTAGTGGAATAAGGAAATATTTCTCGATTATGGAGGTGACAAAAGGTTCGTCGTAAAAAGTTACGTCGATGCAAGTTTTGACATAGATCCAGATGACTCTAAGTCTCAATCTAGATACATATTGAAAGTGGGAGCAATTAGCTAGAGTAGCTCCGTGCAAAGCATTGTAGACATAGAATATTTGCAAAATACATACGACTCTGTAATATGACAGACCCGTTGACTAAACTTCTCTCACGAGCAAAACATGATCATACCTTAGTACTCTTTGGGTGTTAATCACATAGCGATGTGAACTAGATTATTGACTCTAGTAAACCCTTTGGGTGTTGATCACATGACGATGTGAACTATGGGTATTAATCACATACAGATGTGAATATTGGTGTTAAATCACATGATGATGTGAACTAGATTATTGACTCTAGTGCAAGTGGGAGACTGAAGGAAATATGCCCTAGAGGCAATAATAAAGTTATTATTTATTTCCTTATATCATGATAAATGTTTATTATTCATGCTAGAATTGTATTAACCGGAAACATAATACATGTGTGAATACATAGACAAACATAGTGTCACTAGTATGCCTCTACTTGACTAGCTCGTTTATCAAAGATGGTTATGTTTCCTAACCATAGACAAAAGAGTTGTCATTTGATTAATGGGATCACATCATTAGGAGAATGATGTGATTGACTTGACCCATTCCGTTAGCTTAGCACTTGATCGTTTAGTATGTTGCTGTTGCTTTCTTCATGACTTATACATGTTCCTGTAACTATGAGATTATGCAACTCCCGTTTACCGGAGGAACACTTTGGGTGCTACCAAACGTCACAACATAACTGGGTGATTATAAAGGAGTACTACAGGTGTCTCCAAAGGTACATGTTGGGTTGGCGTATTTTGAGATTAGGTTTTGTCACTCCGATTGTCGGAGAGGTATCTCTGGGCCCTCTCGGTAATGCACATCACTATAAGCCTTGCAAGCAATGTAACTAATGAGTTAGTTACGGAATGATGCATTACGTAACGAGTAAAGAGACTTGCCAGTAATGAGATTGAACTAGGTATTGGATACCGACGATCGAATCTCGGGCAAGTAACATACCGATGACAAAGGGAACAACGTATGTTGTTATGCGGTTTGACCGATAAAGATCTTCGTAGAATATGTGGGACCAATATGAGCATCCAGGTGCCGCTATTGGTTATTGACCGAGAATAGTTCTAGGTCATGTCTACATTGTTCTCGAACCCATAGGGTCCGCACGCTTAAGGTTTCGATGACAGTTATATTATGAGTTTATGAGTTTTGATGTACCGAAGGAGTTAGGAGTCCTGGATGAGATCGGGGACATGACGAGGAGTCTCGAAATGGTCGAGATGTAAAGATCGATATATTGGACGACTATATTCGGAGTTCGGAAAGGTTCCGAGTGATTCGGGTATTTTTCGGAGTACCGGAGAGTTATGGGAATTCGCCGGGGAGTATATGGGCCTAATTGGGCCATACGGGAATAGAGGAGAGAGGCCAAAAGGAAGGAGGCCTGCGCCCCCTCTCTGGTCCGAATTGGACAAGGGGGCCAGCCCCCTTTTCCTTCTCCCTCTCCTCCTCTTTTCTTCTCCAACAAGGAAAGGAGGAGTCCTACTCCCGGTGGGAGTACGACTCCCCCGCCCTTGGCACGCCTCCTCCATAGGCCGGCCGCCTCCCCCTTGCTCCTATATATATGGGGGCAGGGGGCACCCCAAGGACACAACAACAATTGATCATTGAGATCTATTAGCCGTGTGCGGTGCCCCCCTCCACGATAGTCCTCCTCGATAATATTATAGCGGTGCTTAGGCGAAGCCCTGCGACGGTAGAACATCAAGATCGTCACCACGCCGTCGTGCTGACGGAAATCTCCCTCGACACTCGGTTGGATCGGAGTTCGAGGGACGTCATCGAGCTGAACGTGTGCTAGAACTCGGAGGTACCGTAGTTTCGGTGCTTGATCGGTCGGGCCATGAAGACGTACGACTACATCAACCACGTTATTCTAACGCTTCCGCTTTCGGTCTACGAGGGTACGTGGACAACACTCTCCCCTCTCGTTGCTATGCATCACCATGATCTTGCATGCGCGTAGGAAATTTTTGAAATTACTACGTTCCCCAACAAAGAAATCAGTCAAATTCATTGCATATCTATACTCTTGGGGACATGTCTAATCAAATGTGGTACTTAGTACTCACTCTCTACATGTCATCCCAGTCTTGGTATTCTTGTGGTTTCTTCTGTTTGCTCTGGCTAGTAGATGTATCTGTGTTATCTAACCTTGTTTACACAGGTTCATTCCATCCTAAGCCTACTGAAGACTACAAGGTAAGTATATGCATCACAATCATGTGTATGAGGAATTCTTGCTGATGTACATACTATTTGCAAGAAGGACTCATGGGCATGAAGGTATTTCCTTTAATACTTTTTGCTCTGATGCATATGGCCAAGATACATGTAACACATTGCCTGCTCTATCATGGTTATGCTCTCACATGCTTCTATATTTCATATTCACATGATTGCATACATGTAGGGGGAGCCTATGCTTGTTACATGTATTTCCAAAGCTTTACTTGCTATTCTTCATATCCTTATCTAAAGCTTTGATGTATGTTTCCATCAATTACCAAAAAGGGGGAGATTAAAAGCACAAATGCTCCCTAGGTGGTTTTGGTAATTAATTTCAACATATCTCTTGTTGGACTAACACTTTTATCTAGTATTTTTCAGACAAGTTCAATAGTGGAGTGGCATGGACTAAAGGATGTGGGAACTCCTTCAAGATGCTAAGGACAAAGGATTGGCTCAAGCTTCAAGCTCAAGACTCTTCATCTTACATTTTAGTGATCCAAGATCACATTGAGTCTATAGGAAAAGCCAATACTATCAAGGAGGGATGAGGTGTTGCTTAATGAGCCTCTTGCTTCATGTGCTTAGTGATATGCTCCAAAACCCTCAGCTACTTTCTCACATCCACAAATGACCTAAACCCAAAGCCAAAATCGGCCATACCGATTCCTTCTATCCGGCGCCACCGAGTTTGGATGTCTTAGCCACTGCCACAAACCCTAGGCAAATTGGTCTTACCGATAGGGATCTCGGTCTCACCGAGATGGGATTGTAATCTCTCTGTGTATGTCCATTATCAAAATTGGTCTCACCGAATTTGAGCAATCGGTACTACCGAGGTTACAATGCAAACTCTCTGGTTAGCTAATTACCAAAATTGGTCCCACCGAGTTTGAGTAATCGGTCCCACCGAGTTTGCCTGACCAACTCTCTGGTTAGCTAATTACCAAAATCGGTCCTACCGAGTTTGTGTAATCGGTCTCACCGAGATTACGTAATGCCCTAACCCTAACCATATCAGTCTCACCGAGTTGCGTTTCGGTCCCACCAAAAATCCTAACGGTCACTAGGTTTACTAAATCGGTATGACCGAGTTTGTTGATTCGGTCCCACCGAGATTGGTAAATTGTGTGTAACGGTTAGATTTTGTGTGGAGGCTATATACCCGTCCACTTCCTCTTCATTCGTGAAGAGAGCCATCAAAACAAGCCTACACTTCCAGCATCCTATTTCTGAGAGAGAACTACCTACTCATGTGTTGAGACTAAGATATTCCATTCCTACCATATGAATCTTGATCTCTAGCCTTCCCCAAGTTGCTTTCCACTCAAATCTTCTTTTCACCAGATCCAAATCCTATGACAGAGAGTTGAGTGTTGGGGAGACTATCATTTGAAGCACAAGAGCAAGGATTTCATGATCAATCGCACCATTTGTTACTTCTTGGAGAGTGGTGTCTCCTAGATTGGCTAGGTGTCACTTGGGAGCCTTCGACAAAGATTGTGGAGTTGAACCAAGGAGTTTGTAAGGGCAAGGAGATCGCCTACTTCGTGAAGATCTACCGCTAGTGAGGCAAGTCCTTCGTGGGTGATGGCCATGGTGGGCTAGACAAGGTTGCTTCTTCGTGGACCCTTCTTGGGTGGAGCCCGCCATGGACTCGCGCAACCGTTACCCTTCGTGGGTTGAAGTCTCCATCAACGTGGATGTACGATAGCACCACCTATCGGAACCACACCAAAAATGTTCGTGTCTCCAATTGCGTCTGAGTTCTCCAAAACCCTTCCCTTTACATTCTTGCAAGTTGCATGCTTTACTTTCCGCTGCTCACATACTCTTTGCATGCTTGCTTGCTATATGTTGTGAATGTTAAATTTGTGCCTAAACTCCACTTAAACTTAAAAAGGGTTAAAAACTGCAACTTCGGTACTTAGTGTCTAATCACCCCCCCCTCTAGACACCTCTTCTCAAGGTCCTACACCAGCTGAGGTTGAGGGAGAGTTTCATCAGCATGACGATGTGATGATGGTGATGACGAAGTTACCGACGTAGGGCGTCGCCTAAGCACTACAACGATATGACCGAGGTGGAAATCTATGGAGGGGGGCACCGCACATGGCTAAAAAGTCAACTTGTGTGTCTATGGGGTGCCCCCTTCCCCCGTATATAATGGAGTGGAGGAGGGGAGGGTCGGCCCTCTATGGCGCGCGCAAGGGGGGAGTCCTACTCCCAGTAGGAGTAGGTTTCCCCCCATCCCTAGTTGGAGTAGGAGAAGAAGGAAGAGGGAGAGGGAGAGAAGGAAAGGGGGGCCATCCCCCTTCCCAATTTGGATTGGGCTTGGGAGGGCGCCCCCTCCTTGGCCGCCTCCTCCTCTCTTCCACCATGGCCCATTAAGGCCCATTAACTCCCGAGGTGTTCCGGTAACCTCCCCGTACTCCAGAAAAATTCCTGAACCACTCGGAACCTTTCCGGTGCCCAAACATAGCCATCCAATATATCAATCTTTATGTCTCGACCATTTCAAGACTCCTCGTCATGTCCGTGATCACATCCGGGACTCCAAACAACCTTCGGTACATCAAAACACATAAACTCATAATACTGGTCATCATCGAACATTAAGCGTGCGGACCCTATGGGTTCAATAACTATGTAGACATGACCGAGACTCACTTCCGATCAATAACCAATAGCGGAACCTGGATGCTCATATTGGTTCCTACATATTCTACGAAGATCTTTATCGGTCAAACCACATAACAACATACGTTGTTCCCTTTGTCATCGGTATGTTACTTGCCCGAGATTCGATCGTCAGTATCTCAATACCTAGTTCAATCTAATTACCGACAAGTCTATTTAATCGTTCCGTAGTGCATCATGTCGTGACTAACTCATTAGTCACATTGCTTGCAAGGCTTATAGTGATGTGCATTACCGAGAGGGCCGAGAGATACCTCTCCGAAACACGGAGTGACAAATCCTAATCTTGATCTATGCCAACCCAACAAACACCATCGGAGACACCTGTAGAGCTTGTTTATAATCACCCAGTTATGTTGTGACATTTGATAGCACACTAAGTGTTCCTCCGGTATTCGGGAGTTGCATAATCTCATAGTCATAGGAGCATTATAAGTTATGAAGAAAGCAATATCAACAAACTAAACGATCATAGTGCTAAGCTAACGGATGGGTCTTGTCCATCACATCATTCTCTAATGATGTGACCCCGTTCATGAAATGACAACACAAGTCTATGGTTAGGAAAATCAACCATCTTTGATTAACGAGCTAGTCAAGTAGAGGCATCTAGGGACACTCGACATATCTATGTATTCACACATGTACTAAGTTTCGAGTTAATAAAATTCTAGCATGAATAATAAACATTTATCATGATATAAGGAAATATAAATAACAACTTTATTATTGCCTCTAGAGCATATTTCCTTTAGTTTGACGACACCCAGTACTGGGGAGAGCAATCAGATGTATTGCCACATCTAGTATATCGGATGTTTTCGAAGGTCTGAGGTACACGATTTCCTAGGTTTTCTTGGTTATATGTTGGCGGATGGATACAGTTGGAGTGTAGGATTTGTTTGTTGTGTGAGATATTTGTGCCTCCCTGTATCCCCAACACCAGATTACATAACCAGAAAGTTTTGGGAGTTAATAGGTGGGAATTCAAGTAGTTACCCAGGATTTCTTTTCCACAGATGTATGATTTGAGACTGGGGTCCAACGTCTAGTGGTTCGTTTTTCACGGTCGGTTTACAGTGGTCAAGAGGCGTCTTAAAGGATCCTTGGATATGCCTATTCGGGGACGTCTTGTTTGTCATTTGTGATGTTCGCTGTACGTCATGCCCGTGGGGCCTCATCACGAACACTTTGGGTGAAATCTCTATCATATGTTTGTTTCCGGCTTATTCTACAAGCCTGATCCTTTTGTTTTATTTATAGTTGTGGTATTCAAGTTGCTTCGAAGTCAAGTGTTGATTTCGTACCTTTCCTAAGCGGTGTTCTCATATTTCTATGGGAGTGTTAATTCTTCTTTATCATCAAGATTGTCATCTCATTTTTTCCAACCACTGTGCTTCTCTTCAAGTTATTCCATACGTGCGCCATTGAGAAGCCTGAGGATTCGCCCGCTCCATCCGTCCCAAGTTGCATTTGTTTTCCCACCATCCCACCCTTTTTCTTCAAGGATTCAAATTTCTTAATCAAGTATCCATTTTATTCATGAGAAGTCTATCCAGTTTTTTCCCCTTCCATGTTCTTATCCGGTGTTTCCTCGTGAAGATGCTCAGGAACTTCAAGTTTATCATTCTTCATTCTCTTTCTTTTCTGGTGAACTAAATTCAAGCTTCGATGTTAATCATATCTCTTCCTATTGTTTCACATGCTTTCCCATGTGGCAATTTCTTATCCAAGGCTCATCTTTTCATTCAATATTCGTTCGTCCTATTTCGTGTTTCCATTCTTAATCCATCCAAGCTAATTTGAGGTTGTTATCTCATCCAAGCCATTTAATTCAACTGGTGCTTAATCTCTTTCTAAGCATTCGTTCCAACCGTGTTTTCTTTGGAGTGGCCCCTAACCAACAGGTCTTTCCCCAAGATCTTACCTGACTCTTCTATTTTTTCGGAGTTATTCTCAAACTCTTTTCGAAAGTGTGATGTAAGAATGGATTCCATCAGTCATATGCCTTCTCCAAGATTGCTTTCAAATTCTTTTCATCGTTGGTTCAACCTTTCTATTCTTCATTCCGGAGTGCCTCAACAATTTGTTGAGGAACGTGGTAATTTCAAAAATATTCCTACGATCATGCAAGATCTATCTAGGAGATGCATAGCAACGAGAGGGGGAGTGTATCTTCATACCCTTGAAGATTGCAAAGCAGACGCGTTTATCAACGCCGTTGATGTAGTCGTACACCTTCATGATCCGTCCTGATCAAGTATCGAACGTACGGCACCTCCGCGTTCAGCACACGTTCATCTCGATGACGTCCTCACCTTCTTGATCCAGCAAGACGGGCGAAGTAGTAGATGAGTTCCAGCAGCATGATGGCGTGGTTACGGTGTTGGTGAAGAATAATCTCCGCTGTGCTTCGCCTAAGCACTACGGAAACTATGATGGAGGATAAACTAGAGGGGACGGGGTTTCCGGCACACCGCTTGGTGTTTCTTGATGTGTCTTTGGTGCTAGCCCTTCCCCTCTATTTATATGTTGAGCCTTGGGGTTGAAACTTGGAGTAAAAGCCTCCACAAAGTCGGTTTCACCCGAAAGGCAAGAGTACTTCTCGGACTCCAGGGCCAGATGCCAGGGTTCCCGACGTCTGGACCCAGACGCCAGGGACCCTCGCGTCTGGCCCGTGGACTCCACGAAACTTCCTTTTGCGCTTTCCAAAAACCTCGTGGGCTTTCCCTTTTGGCCCAAATAAAGTGTTCTAGTACCCAAACATTTCGGGAAACATCTGGAACCCCTTCCGGTGAATTTCGGAACCCTTCTAGACACCAAACACTATTATACCATATATCAATCTTTATCTCCGGACCATTCCAGAGTTCCTCGTCATGTCCGTGATCATATCCGGGACTCCGAACAACATTCAGTCACCAACATGCACAACTTATATAATACTATATCGTCAACGAACGTTAAACGTGCAGACCCTACGGGTTCGAGAGCTATGTAGACATGACCGAGACACCTCTCTGGTCAATAACCAATAGCGGAACCTGGATGCCCATATTGGCTCCTACATATTCTATGAATATCTTTATCGATCGAACCGCATAACAACATACGTTGTTCCCTTTGTCATCGGTATGTTACTTGCCCGAGATTCGATCGTTGGTATCTCAATACCTAGTTCAATCTCGTTATCGGCATGTCTCTTTACTCGTTCTGTAATACTTCATCCCACAACTAACTCATTAGTCACAATGCTTGCAAGGCGTATAGTAATGAGTATTACCGAGTGGGCCCAGAGATACCTCTCCGAAACATGGAGTGACAAATCCTAATCCCAATCTATGCCAACCCAACAAACACCTTTGGAGACACCTGTAGAGCACCTTTATAATCACCCTTTTACGTTGTGACGTTTGGTAGCACACAAAGTGTTCCTCTGGTATTCGGGAGATGCATAATCTCATAGTTTGAGGAACTTGTATAAGTCATGAAGAAAGCAGTAGCAATGAAACTAACACGATCATAATGCTAAGGTAGCGGATGGGTCATGTCCATCACATCATTCTCCTAATGATGTGATCCCGTTCATCAAACGACAACACATGTCTATGGTTAGGAAACATAACCATCTTTGATTAACGAGCTAGTCAAGTAGAGGCATACTAGGGACTATAGGTTTTGTCTATGTATTCACACATGTACTAAGTTTACGGTTAATACAATTCTCGCATGAATAATAAACATTTATCTTGAATTAAGGAAATAAATAATAACTTTATTATTGCCTCTAGGGCATATTTCCTTGAGTCTCCCACCTGCACTAGAGTCAGTAATCTAGATTACATAGTAATGATTCTAACACCCATGGAGCTTTGGTGCTGATCATGTTTTGCTCATGGAAGAGGCTTTGTCAACGGGTCTGCAACATTCAGATCCGTGTGTATCTTGAAAATCTTGATGTCCCCTTCTGACACTTGATGGCGAATGGAATTGAAGTGTCTCTTGATGTGCTTGGTTCTCTTGTGAAATTTGGATTCCTTTGCCAAGGCAATTGTACCAGTATTGTCACAAAAGATTTTCATTGGACCTGATGCACTAGGTATGACACCTAGATCGGATATGAACTCCTTCATCCAATACCCTTCATTTGCTGCTTCCGAAGCCGCAATGTACTCCGCTTCACACGTAGATCCCGCC
This sequence comes from Triticum dicoccoides, assembly GCF_002162155.2. Lineage (NCBI taxonomy): Eukaryota > Viridiplantae > Streptophyta > Magnoliopsida > Poales > Poaceae > Triticum > Triticum dicoccoides. The sequence continues at coordinate 436,857,535 of NC_041393.1, read as the reverse complement.
ACGACGCTTTGCTCGGAACTGCACCAACTGACAACTCCTCCATTCAATAAAAATACGTATCCGGTTTGCGACTTAGAGTCATCCGGATCAGTGTCAAAGCTTGCATCGACGTAACCGTTTATGACGAGCTCTTTTTCACCTCCATAAATGAGAAACATATCCTTAGTCCTTTTCAGGTATTTCAGGATGTTCTTGACCGCTGTCCAGTGCTCCACTCCGGGATTACTTTGGTACCTCCCTGCTATGCTTATAGCAAGATATACATCAGGTCTGGTACACAACATAGCATACTTTATAGAACCTATGACTAAAGCATAGGGAATGACTTTTATTCTCTTTCTATTTTCTGCCGTGATCGGGTTTTTGAGTCTTACTCAATTTTACACCTTTTAATACAGACAAGAACTCCTTTGACTGATCCATTTTGAACTCTTTCAAAAACTTGTCAAGGTATATACTCATTGCAAAATCTTATCAAGCGTCTTGATCTATCTTTATAGATCTTGATGCCCAATATGTAAGCAGCTTCTCCGAGATCTTTCATAGAAAAACTCTTATTTAGGTATCCATTTATGCTATCCAAAAATTCTATATCATTTCCAATCAACAATATGTCATCTACATATAAGATCAGAAATGCTACAGAGCTCCCACTCACTTTCTTGTAAATACAGGCTTCTCCAAAAGTTTGTATAAAACCATATGCTTTGATCACACTATCAAAGCGTTGATTCCAACTCCGAGAGGCTTGCACCAGTCCATAAATGGATCGCTGGAGCTTGTACACTTTGCTAGCACCCTTTGGCTCGACAAAATCTTCCAGTTGCATCATATACAACTCTTCTTCCAGAAAACCATTCAGTAATGCAGTTTTGACATCCATTTGACAAATTTCATAATCATAAAATGCAGCAATTGCTAACATGATTCGGACAGACTTAAGCATCGCTACGGGTGAGAAAGTCTCATTGTAGTCAACTCCTTGAACTTGTCGAAAACCTTTTGCAACAAGTCGAGCTTTGTAAACAGTAACATTACCGTGTGCGTCGGTCTTCTTCTTAAAGATCCATTTATTTTCTATGGCTTGCCGATCATCGGGCAAGTCCACCAAAGTCCACACTTTGTTCTCATACATGGATCCCATCTCAGATTTCATAGCCTCAAGCCATTTTTCGGAATCAGGGCTCATCTTCGCTTCCTCATAGTTCGTAGGTTCATCATGGTCTAGTAACATGACTTCTAGAACAGGATTACCATACCACTCTGGTGCGGATCTTACTCTAGAAGTCCTACGAGGTTCGGTAGTAACTTGATCTGAAGCTTCATGATCATCATCGTTAGCTTCCTCACTAATTGGTGTAGGAATCATAGGAATTGATTTCTGCGATGAACTACTTTCTAATAAGGGAGAAGGTATAGTTACCTCATCAAGTTCTAGTTTCCTCCCACTCACTTCTTTCGAGAGAAACTCCTTCTCTACAAAGGAGCTATTCTTAGCAACAAAGATTTTGCCTTCGGATCTGTGATAGAAGGTGTACCCAACAGTTTCCTTTGGGTATCCTATGAAGACGCACTTCTTCGATTTGGGTTCGAGCTTATCAGGTTGAAGCTTTTTCACATAAGCATCGCAGCCCCAAACTTTAAGAAACGACAACTTTGGTTTCTTGCCAAACCACAGTTCATAAGGCGTCGTCTCAATGGATTTTGATGGTGCCCTATTTAAAGTGAATGCAGTCGTCTCAAGAGCATAACCCCAAAACGATAGCGGTATATCAGTAAGAGACATCATAGATCGCACCATATCTAATAAAGTACGGTTACGACGTTCGGACACACCATTTCGCTGTGGTGTTCCAGGTGGCGTTAATTGTGAAACTATTCCATGTTATTTCAAATGAAGACCAAACTCGTAACTCAAATATTCTCCTTCACAATCAGATGTAAAAACTTTATTTTCTTGTTACGATGATTCTCCACTTCACTCTAAAATTCATTGAACTTTTCAAATGTTTCAGACTTGTGTTTCATTTAGTAGATATACCCATATCTGCTCAAATCATCTATGAAGGTCAGAAAATAACGATACCCGCCATGAGCATCAACACTCATTGGACCGCATACATCAGTATGTATTATTTCCAATAAGTTACTAGCTCGTTCCATTGTTCCAGAGAACGGAGTTTTAGTCATCTTGCCCATAAGGCACGGTTCGCAAGCATCAAATGATTCATAATCAAGTGATTCCAAAAGTCCATCTTTATGGAGTTTCTTTATGCCCTTTACACCGATATGACCCAAACGACACTGCCACAAATAAGTTGCACTATCATTATCAACTTTGCATCTTTTGGCATCAAAACTATGAATATGTGTATTACCACGATCGAGATTCAATAAACCGTCAACATTGGGTGTATGACCATAGAAGGTTTTATTCATGTAAACAGAATAACAATTATTCTCTGTCTTAAATGAATAACCGTATTGCAATTAACATGATCTAATCATATTCATGCTCAACGCAAACACCAAATAACATTTATTTAGGTTCAACACTAATCCCGAAAGTATAGGGAGTGCTTGATGATGATCATATCAATCTTGGAACCACTTCCAACACACATCGTCACTTCATCCTCAACTAATCTTTATTTATTCTGCAACTTCTGTTTTGAGTTACTAATTTTAGCAACCGAACAAGTATCGAATACCCAGGGATTGCTACGAGCACTAGTAAGGTACACATGAATAATATGTATATCAAATATACCTTTGTTCACTTTGCCATCCTCCTTATCTGCCAAATATTTGGGGCTGTTCCACTTCCAGTGACCATTTCCTTTGAAGTAGAAGCACTCAGTTTCAGGCTTAGTGAGGGAGTCCTGGATTAAGGGGTCCTCGGACAGCCGGACTTTGGTCGGACTATTGGACTATGAAGATACAAGATAGAAGACTTCATCCCGTGTCCGGGTGGGACTCTCCTTTGCGTCGAAGGCAAGCTTGGCAATTCAGATATGTAGATTCCCTTCTCTGTAACCGACCTGATGTAACCCTAGCCTCCTCCGGTGTCTATATAAACCGGAGGATTTAGTCCATAGGGCCACAACAATCATAATCATAGGCTAGCTTCTAGGGTTAGCCTCATCGATCTCGTGGTAGATCAACTCTTGTAATACTCATATCATCAAGATCAATCTAGCAGGAAGTAGGGTATTACCTCCATAGAGAGGGTCCGAACCTGGGTAAATATTGTTTCCCCCGCCTCCTATTACCATTAGCCTTAGAAGCACAGTTCGGGACCCCCTACCCGAGATCCGCCGGTTTTGACACCGACATTGGTGCTTTCATTGAGAGTTCCACTGTGACGTCAAAGATAAGGTTGATGGCTCGCCTTGTTATCAAGGACAACATCATCTTCGGGGGAGCCCTGGCCCCGGGCCAAACCCTCCGGTTGGGTGGTTTCATCATGACCGCCCGCACGGCTGTCGAGCCCATGACGACCTCTCGGGTCATCAAGAATCGCCTCCGCATCAGCTCAGAACTTGCTGAGCAGATGGATCCGACGGAGCTATCGTCTTTGAATGAGCTTTTAGATAGCATCGCCGCCCTGGGAGTCGCTACGGACTACGACCAGATTGGGCTTAGACCCGATCAAAGGGAGATTAATTCCCCTCCGGTCACCCATCAGATAGCGGTGGTGGAGGAGCAAAGTGATAACTCTCCTCCCATACTAAGGATGGATTATGTCCGGATTGCCGAGCTCACCGAGCCGGATACCCGCTTGCAGGAAGACGTGCCCCAAGTCCCAGACTTAGAACCGGACTGTGGGTCCGAAAAGTTGGGTAACATCCCGGAAGCCGGATCGTTAAATTCGGAAACCCTTCAAGCCCTGGGTCACAAAACGGGTCGGGATTCGGATTTAAATCCGCCCACCCTCCCACATGGAAGTGATCTTTACCATATCAGACAACATCCCCAAGAGACAGTACATCACTTTTGGGCCAGATTCCTCCTTGTACTGAACAAGGTTTAGGACTGTCGCGAGGAAGACGCAATCTCGTTTTTTTGCAGAAATTGCACGGACAAGGGAATCCTAAACGCCATAAGACGCCGTCACATATCACACTTTGCTGACTTGATGGCCATAGTACAAAAGTACTGCGTAATGGAAAGCGCCTGGAAAACCCAAGCAACCTTTTGGGACCCACTAGCCCTCACTAAACCCCTCGTCCGAACAAAAAGGATGTACCCTAATCGGTCACCCAACCCAATCACGAAGAAACCGAAGCCCACTATAGGGCGCGGGACTGTATTAGAGGGGTGGCTCAATAGGCCATGCAAAATTCACACCACACCGGATACCGTACCAACACATAGCCTTAGAGCATGTTGGATACTCCGGTAGGTGGCCAAGAGCGGCGAGGACCTCCTCATCAATAATCCCACAGAAAACAACAATACAGTGTTGACAATCTTTGAGACTTTCGCCTCAAATAACAGCCATAAGCGGACACTCTGCGGTATTGCCGAAGTCTGTCAAATTGCGGCAATAAACCCTTGGAACAACACGGCCATAACGTTTAGCGCCAATGATGAACCGCAATTCAGAACAGTCCGGGCACCCGCCGCTTTAGTCCTAAGTCCAATTGTGAATAGCTTTCGGCTTACCAAAGTGCTCGTGGACGGCGGCAACAGATTAAACCTCATTTACGAGGAAACCCTCAACAAAATGGAAATAGACAATAGCCGCATCGAGCAAAGTAGCACAACCTTCCGAGGAATCATTCCCGGACGGGAGGCACGACGTGCGGGAAAAATCACACTAGATGTGGCATTCGGCACGCCGGATAATTACAGGTCCGAAGAAATAACATTCCAAGTGGTCCCCTTCAGCAGCGGATACCACGCCCTCTTAGGGAGATACGCATTCGCGAGCTTCCAAGCTATACCCCACTATGGGTACATGAAGCTCAAGATGCCCAGACCCGATGGGATCATCACCCTTGCAAGTGATCCGGACATAGCACTCTGCGCCAAAAATAAAACCGCCGCCCTAGCTCTAGAGGCGCTATCCGAAGCCCTCGTGGCTGAAGAGCTAACTGTGTTACGCTCCATAGTGGACAAGGATGACGTCATACTCGATAAATGATCCAAGTCCACCTCCTTTAAACCAGCAGAAGAAATTGTGAAATTCCAAGTCCATCCAACGGACTCTACAAAGATAGCATCCATCGGGGCAAAGATGGACCCCACCATCGACGCCACACTGCGAATGTCTCTACGTGAGAATTAGGACATCTTCGCCTGGCACCCCTCAGACATGCCAGGGATCCCACGCAGGCTGGCCGAGCATAGCATCAACATATTGAAGGGATATAAACCGGTCAAGCAGACACTTAGATGCTTTTCCGAACCCAAACGACAAGCCATGGGAGAGGAGCTCGCCAAGCTACTTGAAGCCGGATTCATTAGAGAAATTAAACACCCGGATTGGCTAGCAAACCTGGTGATGGTACCAAAGAAGGACAAATCCTGGTGCTTGTGTGTCGATTTCAAAGACCTAAACAAAGCTTTCCCTAAGGATCCCTTCCCTCTCCCCCGCATTGATCACATCATTGATGCTACCGCAGGACACGATGCACTGGGTTTCCTCGACGCATACTCCGAATACCATCAAATCAAGATGGCGGAGTCAGATCAAGATGCAACAACATTCATCACCCCATACGACCCCTTTTGCTTCAACACTATGCCTTTCGGGCTTAAAAATGCCGGGGCAACCTACCAACACATGATTCAAACATGCCTGGAGAAGCAAATCAACAAAGCAGTTGAATCATACATGGACGATGTAGTCATTAAGACCAGACACGTCAAGTCTTTAATAGATGACCCGAGGCTCACATTCGACAACCTCCGAACATATGACATCAAGCTCAATCAGGAAATATGTGTTTTCGGCATCCCCACCGGAAAGCTATTAGGTTTCATCGTCTCCCATATAGGAATCTAAGCAAACCCAGCCAAAATTCGAGCTTTGTCACAGTTGGCTACCCCAATAGATCTTAAACAAATCCAGAAACTAACTGGATGCGTGGCAGCCTTAAGCCGCTTTATCTCCAGATTGGGAGAAAAGGCACTGCCACTCTATCGCCTTCTTCGATGCACCGAACACTTCGAGTGGACGGATGCAGCGACGGCCGGACTGGAAGAAATAAAAGCTCTTTTATCGAGCAACCCAATCCTGGCCGCACCAAGCGTAGGCGAACCCGTGTTGCTATACATAGCCGCAACACACCAAGTTGTGAGCGCAGCACTCGTAGTCGAACGAGAGGAGGACGGACACAAGTTCCCGCTTCAAAAGCCGGTGTACTATGTATCCACTGTCCTCACATCGTGCAAATCTCGGTACCCGCACTATCAAAAAGTAGCATACACGGTCTTCATGGCATTCCGAAAACTATGGCACTACTTTCAAGAGTGTTCAATCACGGTGCCCTCCGAAGTCCCACTCAATGACATAATAAACAACCGCGATGCGACGGGCCGGATTGCTAAGTGGGCCATCGAGCTCCTCCCATTCTACATCACCTATAAACCATGGCGGGCCATTAAATCACAAGTACTGGCCGACTTTGTTGCCGAATGGACAGAGGCCAAACTCCCTAAAGAGTACGACGCATACTCCAATTGGAGCATGCACTTCGATGGCTCTAAAATGCTTGCAGGTCTGGGAGCAGGTGTCATCCTAACTTCCCCCACCAGAGACACTGTCCAATATGTACTCCAAATATTATATACAGACTCCAACAATGCAGCTGAATACGAGGCTCTGTTGCATGGCCTTCGGATGGTCGTCTCCATTGGCATCATGCGCCTGGAAGTGCGCGGGCACTGAAACCTCACAATATCTCAAATAAATAGGGACTTCGATGCCAAAGATCTGAAAATGGCGGCTTATCGAAATGTCATCTTCAAAATGGCAGCTCGATTCAAGGGGCTCGAATTCCATCATGTGGTTCGAGAAAACAATCAAGCGGCGGATGTTCTCGCCCGCATTGGCGCTAAGCGCGACCCAGTCCACCTAACATCTTTCTGGAAAGGCTTTTTAAGCCATCCGTGGTGTGGCAGGGGGAGACCGGCAATACTAGCCCGGATCCGAACACAACCCCAGATACCGAAGACACTGACATAGTCGGGGGCTCCGCCACCGAAATAACACCCTCAGCCCATCTAATCATGGATGTCATTGCCCCATGGACCGAACCCTTCTTATCCTACCTTAATAGGTAAGAACTCCCCAAGGATCGAAACGAGGCATGCTGCATAGTTCGGCGCCCTAAAGCCTATAAAGTCCACGAGGGAGAACTCTATAAGAGAAGCGCTACCGGAGTACTTCAAAGATGTATCTCCCAAGAGGAAGGGCGATAACTCTTGGCGGAAATTCATGCCGGACTCGGCGGCCACCACGCCGCAGCTTGGGCCCTTGTAAGCAAGGCCTTCAGTACAGGTTTCTATTGGCCAACAGCCCGGGCAGACACACAGAACCTCGTCCAACATGGCGTCGGATGTCAGCTTTTCGCCAACCAAAGCCATATGCCGCCTACCGCTCTCTAGACAATCCCCGTAACTTGGCCTTTTGCGGTCTGGGGGCTGGATATGGTCGGACCTCTTAAAGGGGGAAGCCATAAGAAAAAATATTTGTTGGTCAGGGTAGATAAATTCACCAAATGGATAGAGGCCAAACCTGTGAAGACGTCCGAATCTGGACCAGTGATAGACTTTATATTGGGCGTCGTACACCATTATGGTGTCCCCCATAGCATGATCACCGATAATGGCTCCAATTTTACAGCCGATGAGGTGAAAACTTGGTGCGCCAACTTGGGCATTAAGCTCGACTACACCTCTGTCTATCACCCTCAAACAAACGGTCAAGTCGAACGCGCCAATGGTCTCATTATGAGCGGCATTAAACCTAGACTAGTGCAATCCTTAAAGGAATCAAACACGCGCTAGGTCGAGGAGCTTGACTCCGTACTCTGGGGGCTAGAGACCATGCTAAACCGCACGACCGGATATACACCCTTCTTCATGGTGTACGGCGTAGAGGCTGTCTTGCCTTGCGACATTATTCATGACTCACCTCGAGTGCGCATGTACGAAGAGAGAGAAGCCGAGTTGGGTGGGCAGGACAATTTAGATGCCTTGGAGGAGGAGCGCGACGTCGCAAAAGCCCGTTCCGCATTCTATCAACAACAAGCCCGCAGGTATCAAAGCAGAGAAGTAAGGGCCAAAACTTATAATATTGGCGAACTCATTCTACGCCTACCGGAGAAGAAAAAGGACAAGCTCAAGCCCAAGTGGGAGGGTCCCTTCATCATTGATAAAGTTCTCACCGGAGGAGTGTACCGCCTGCGTGATGCAGCAGATGATCGACTCGAGCCAAACCCATGGAACGCGGCCAGACTCCAAAGATTCTACGCCTAGCGCCGAACTCTTTGTTCGTCTCCTTCCCTCTATCCCTTTTTACTTACTTTTCATTTGTATACTCTCCCTTCAATTTTTTAGCGCTAAAGCTATAGTGTGATTCAATTACACACTCATGATGCACCACCTTTAAAATATGTGCGCTCATTATACCTGGGGGCTTCTTATACATAAGCTTAATATAATTACATTCCGGGCTTTGCGCCCCTTGCATATGCGACTTACTTCCGTATGCACCTTTTCTTCGCCATTATATGCATCAGGATGACTTAAGTTTTGGCCAAGCTGGGTTGCCTGGCTCTTGTGCTTATGCCCTACATTCCCGTTAATTCGGCTAGGGCATAAGGGGAGCACCGCTGCGTTTGTTACTGTCGGGTCCTCCGGATGTGTACCTCAGACTGGGTGAAGCCGAAAGCTAGCGTTCTTAAGGGAATATTCGGTCGGTGAACTAAAGATGTCTTTTACCTTTCATAATACAAAACACCCAGATGTTTTCATATACTACGCTTTCAATCGTAGTTCGGACATGCACATTAATGCATGTGTACCTAGGGAAAGGAACCCTTAACGGTACTATTCTCTCTGGAAGATGTTTCTTACTACCCATGTAATATAACATAACTAGTTGGATACTTGTCTGTTCAAGCAACTATGACCCCTACGCCTGGTTTCCACGCGTACCCCGGTTTCTATAACTGAGCGGGTATTCAGAAACACTCCAGACTGTTGCGTCAGGAGGTCAAAGCGAAAAGTACTGTCATGACAAATGATTTACAATCCGGCTAGGGACAAAATATTTCCATTGAAGTACATAATCACTTTGACTAAGACATTTCTTCTTCTATGCCCTCCAACAAGCTGTCTAGTCTACAGTCCTGCTGGGAATACTTTGTGGCTAATTTAACCTGGTCATATACCAGGCTAATGGGGATTTCATTCCCATCTGACCCTACAGGTCCGACCCAGGCCATATGATTCGGATCAACCTTGGTGTACCGTCTTTACCATCGCCCAAGATTCTCTTGCACCTTGACGACAAGCAAATATCTTCCATAACCGGAAGCGCCGCCGTGCTCCCTTCAGCAGCTGTACAAGCTCCCCCATGCCTCCTGGCAGGGAGACGGAAGGCCACAAGGCTTTGGCGATGCTATGCATAACCTGCCGAACTTTCTCGTGCAGTTGCGCAAGCTCTTGCAGCATATCGCCTGCGGATCCGGGTATCTCTTCTCGAGGACGACCAGTCAGCATACCTACAGACATAACATTGTTATACTGCCTCTTCGCCGAACTATACATATAAACAATATAGTTCGTTCGAGCCCTTACTGAAAATGCCGCGTTGAAGCCTTTTATTCTCCTTCACGGAGCCAGCTAGCTGAGCACGAACGTCTTTTAATTCTATGCTGAGCCGGGTATTGGCATCCTGGAGATCATTTTTCTCCTGCCTGACCCATGTAAGTATATGCACGCCAGCATCGTGATGCCTTTGAGCTCTCTGTTCATCCTCTTGCAGGATGTCCGGATTCACTCCGGAATTATCTGTGGAATCTGTCATTAGTTTGGTAACGTGTCAAACCGCTGGTATACGTGATGACGTCTTTTCGATAAAGAAAACTATACCATTTGAGGTCTTTTTGGATCCCTCTAGTTCGGCAGTCTTTGCCCTCAGCTGGGTTTGGCACCTCTCCAGCTCTTGAGATAGCAGGTTATTCTTCTCTGAAAGAACATGTTTATAGAATGATCCTTAAATCAGTTGTACCAACTGTTTCAAGTCTCAGGTGCTACTGATATACATAATTATCAGATTTTACTTACCCGTATATCTTTCAAATACTAGTCTGCAGCTCTAGCAAGCCCATCTCGAGTAGCTCAGATGTACGCATCACCCGAGCTGAAGGCATTGAAAGCTTCTTCGGAGAAACCAGGGTCGCGTAGTGCGGCCCGCCAACGCCGATGATTCATGGCGCTCTCTACTTCGGAGTTTGTAGCGGATAGTCTATCTGAATCCTCTCTATAAGGGCTGTCTGGTGTCACTCCTGTATTAACCTCCACCCTCGAGGCCGGCTTTGGAGCCCGACTGGTGGAGGCACGGCGAGTAGGGTCCCTGGATATAGTCCGACGGATGCTTTTCATGCCAAGATATGAAGGACAGTGTCATACTTTAAGATGACTGTTGTGGAGCATGTTTGAGACCATACCTCTTTGATGATGGTTTTGCTGCATTTCCGCTCGCCTTCCTTTTTGGAAGCCTACCCGACATAGGTACTCCCTGTTGATGAGTTTCCTCGGGTTCGGCATGGAGCGCCGACTGCTTTCCCTTTAATAAACATAAGCGTTGTGCTGTGGGTAAGGCGGAAATAGCGAATACTTTTTTGGAAATAAGTCTCCTATTCACTTACATGTGATGCAGGGAGGAGGCCAGGATAGTCAGCGATGATGGCCACTTCGGTGCCGTCACAGCTCGCCTGGTAGAACACCCCTTCGACAAGCTCCACAAATATATCCAGATCCACTTCGAATCCGGGGTCAAGGGCTTGGTCGCGGTCCTCGGGCTGTGGAGCCGGACTGTTGATCCCCTTGGTAAACTTCTGCCATTGCTGTTATGGATGCGTAGAGTAAAAATTCATGCTAAAGGACTGGGAGAATGGATAGAGCCGAGTAAGGGATAGCGACTCACCCAGCTGGGAGGGTTGTACATAGAAAATCCGTCCCGTGGGTTAATGCGGACGAACTCCTCTTCTTCTCCCTTGTATAGCTCGGATAGTATTTTCACTAGAGCATTGGTGGACTCCGGGCCTTTCCTGCTGTAGCGGGTGGCGTTGTCTTCGCCATTGAAGTGCCACATGGGACGCCCTCGGTACTGGAGT